>NW_027207331.1:0-311183 GCF_963455315.2 Globicephala melas
GCAACTGTGAGCCCCTGAGGGGTGATGATTGGCTGACCTGGGCAGCCTTACCGTGCCGGCCAGCCCTCCCCAGGTGTGCCTGGGTTGAGATCAATATAAATACCACTCCAGGCAGCAAGAGCCCCTGCAGCCGTGCCTGACGCCATTTTCTCTGCCCTGTCAGCAGTCTCGGGGCTGGGCTGGTGGGAGGGAGTGAGAGGCCACGGCTTTGTGGGTGGCCCAGTGTGAGTGGGGCTCTGCTGGACTTTCTGCAGCAGTTGCCAGGCTGCCACCTGCTAAAGAAGAGGATGTGTCACCCATACCTGCTGCTGGAATTTCTCCCTGGGCAGAGGTGAGGAAGGAAAAAAGCAGTGGGGGCAGGGACAGGACGGGTATCTCAGGCAGGGAAATGGAAATCTTCCAGAAGAGCACCCAGGGCCAGGACCATCCTGGCTGGCCTGCAGGCACCAAGTCGGCCGGCATGCTGTCACTCGTGTGGCTCTATGGCCCTTCCTCTAGGCTTTCAAGTCCTTGTATATATTCAGGTGTTTTACCTGGGACGGGTGGGAATAGTTCAGCAGCAACTGGCCTGGGGCTCAGCTCACGTTTACTCACAGATGCCTCGGCACGGTGCCCCAGCTTTGCAATGAGGACGCTTGTTGCGTGGGGGCTGCTGGCTGAATGGGAGACGATTCCCCACCACTGACCAACTTCAGAATTGTTTACAACTGGAGCAAGTGCCCTGATACGGTTTTCCTCTGTGTAACTGGTGGGTTCTGTGTTTTTTTCTCTTTTTCGTTTTTGGTTCAAGGTAGATTTTATTCCTCTTTTTTGTATTTACAGATATAAGCATGGAAATAATTTATTCATATAAATACATGTATGTGCAGGGAATAATTGTTTTTTCTGTTTTATTTTTTAAATTTTATTTCTTTTTAATTTTGAATTTTATTTTATATTTTTATACAGCAGGTTCTTATTGGTTATCTATTTTATACATATAAATGTATACATGCCAATCCCAGTCTCTCAACTCCTCCCACCACCACCCCCCCAACAGCTTTCCCCCCTTGTTGTCCATACGTTTGTTGTCTACATCTGTTGCTCTATTTATGCCTTGCAAAATGGTTAATCTGTACAGTTTTTCTAGGTTCCACATATATGCATGAATATACAAGATTTGTTTTTCTCTTTCTGACTTACTTCACTCTGTATGACAGTCTCTAGATCCATCGACGTCTCTACAAATGACCCAATTTCATTCCTTTTCATGGCTTAGTAATATTCCATTTTATATATGTACCACAGCTTTATGCATTCGTCTGTCTGTGGGCATTTAGGTTGCTTCCATTACCTCGATATTGTAAATAGTGATGCAATGAACATTGCGGTGAATGACTCTTTTTGATTTATGGTTTTGTCTGGGTATATGTCCAGTACTGGGATTGCTGTATCATATGGTAATTCTATTGTTAGTTTCTTAAGAAATTCCATATTGTTCTCCATAATGACTGTATCAATTTATATTCCCAACAATAGTGGAAGAGGGTTCCTTTTCTCCATTTTTCATCCATTCCTGAATATATTCAGGAAAAAACACATACGCCCTTTTTGGCCAAGTGCATCATTGTCGACGTTCTTCCTCTTTTCCTGTGTTTTAAATGCAATCCAATTCCGATTCCTCCTGAAATCGGTTTCCTGCAATTCTGCCCCGCATTCACGTCCTCTTGGCAGCCCTACTTCAGTATATTTTCGGACAATAGCTGTCATTTATAAATCTGCAGGTTTGTGAATTACAGTGCCCCTGAGCTCCTTTCTTCAACTCGCTTTCTTTTGAGCTGGCCACAACACCGCAGGATTGCTTCAGGCCCTAATCTGGTTCCGGCACGGCATGCTGAGCCTTTGGTTTATTCCTCTTACCTGTGGGAAATGAGAGTTAAATTTGCCCGTCCAGACACCTCCAGCTAGTCTCTCATTGGTTCTCGCTATTCCTGTTCATCTTCCGCAGAAATTGCAAACTGGGCCAAACAGGAGGTTAAAGGGACTGACTCTCCAAGTCGGGAGAGTGTTAGTAAAGCGTCTGGAATGTTGCACCCGAGTACCAGGGAACGAAAAGTGAGACACATTTGAACACGTTTCTCGATCACACGGTGGATCATACTCTGGGTTCCACATGCATGTTTTAGCTGAAGGAAGAATCTCTTAAACCTGGAGAGTTGAGACCCATGGAATGGGTACCATGCAATATGACTTCAAAGGGTCTGCATTTGCTCACCGAACCTCACCAATCTTATGAGCCCCAAGTGTCCAGCCTTATGTGTCACCCAGCTCTGGGTGTAGATATGGTAAATGCAGGTTGCATCAGAAGCCTTGAATGAATTACTTAAGTATTGCTCTCTATTTCACTGTCATTGTGTTTTGTTTAAGAAATTTATTTTTAATATGGGATTTAGCTGATTTTCACTGCTTTAATGCCGCTGTACACACTCTTGATTCTCTTACAGAGATATATAAATCCATTGCTTTTATGATTCTTACTAGGCAGGTATATTCCTAGGCGTTGAATATGGGGTGTTGAGTCCATTTCATTGAGCAAGGAGTAGCTCTTGTCTATTCCATATTTGCCTTATAGAACGTTATCTGTGCTCATTTCAATCTCTGGTTTTATGCAGCACCCCAACTCACCTTTCCCCTTAAGCAAGCATAAGTTGGTTTTCTAAATTTGAGACCCTGTTCTGTTTTGGAATTCAGTTCCTGTGTAGCCAAGTTTACATTCCGTGTATTACTGATATCTTATGATGTTTCTTCTTCTGTGTGACTTATTTCAGTTAGAATCATCGTACCTGAATCCACTCATTATGCTGCTACGGGCCTGATGACATAGATTTCATTGCTGAGTGATACTGCATTGTACGTAAGTACGACAAGTTCTTTATCCATTTTTCACATTCTGTGATATTGAACTTGTACGGTAAACGAGGTTCTTGTAAACAGAGGCGTCCCAAACTTTGGGGTGGCTGTGTCTTTTTGATTTTAATTTCCCTAAGCTATAGGACCATAAGTGGAAGTGCCCTAGGCTCTGTTGCTTTGTTTTTTAGATGTTTCAGGAAACACCATACACTTCTCCCGAGTGTCTGTTGGCAATTTACATCCCGCCCATCAGCATAACAAGGCTCCCAGTTCTCCATGGCCTGTCCTGCCTTTCTGTATTTTACACTTTTTTCAGATGGCCCTTTTGACCGGGGGGAAGTGAGACTTCATTGTAGTGCAGATTTCCTTTGCAAGCTTGCTTGGTTGGCCAAAAAGGGCGTATGCTTTTTTTCCTGAATATATTCAGGAAAAAATGCATACGCCCTTTTTGGCCAAGTGCATCATTGTGGACGCTCTGCCGCTTTTCCTATGCTTTCGATGCAATTCCAGTCTACCTCCTGAAATCGGTTTCCTGCAATTCTGCCTCGCTTTCAAGTTCTCTTGGCAGCCTTACTTCAGTATATTTTTGGACTATAGCTGTCATTTATAACTCTGCAGGTTTGTGAATTACAGTGTCCCTGAGCTCCTTTCTTCAACTCGCTTTCTTTTGAGCTGGCCGCAACACCGCAGGCTGGCTTCAGGCCCTAATCTGGTTCCGGCACGGCACGCTGAGCCTTTGGTTATTTCCTCTTCCTGGTGGGAAATGAGAGTTAAATTTGCCCATCCAGACACCTCCAGCTAGTCTCTCATTGGTTCTCGCTATTCCTGTTCATCTTCCGCAGAAATTGCAAACTGGGCCAAACAGGAGGTTAAAGGGACTGACTCTCCAAGTCGGGAGAGTGTTAGTAAAGCGTCTGGAATGTTGCACCCGAGTACCAGGGGAGGAAAACTGAGACATATTTGAACACGTCTCCCTTTCACACGGTTGATCATACTCTGGGTTCCACATGCATGTTTTAGCTGAAGGAAGAATACCTTATACCTGGAGAGTTGAGACCCGTGGAATGGGTACCAGACAATATGACTTCAAAGGGTCTTCATTTGCTCACCGAACCTCTCCAATCCTATCACTGCTGCGTTTATGTCCCTGTACACATGCTTGATTCTCTTTCGGAGACATAGCAATCCATCGGTTTTAAGATACTTAAGAGTCAGGTACATTCTTAGGCGTTTAATATGCGGTGTTGAGTCCATTTCGTTGAGCAAGGAGTAGCTCTTGTCTATTCCATATTTGGCTTAAGGAACTTTATCTGTGCTCATTTCAATCTCTGGTTTTATGCAGCACCCCAACTCACCTTTACCCTTAAGCAAGCATAAGTTGGTTTTCTAAATTTGAGACCCTGTTCTGTTTTGGAATTCAGTTCCTGTGTAGCCAAGTTTACATTCCTTGTATTAGTGATATCTTATGATGTTTCTTTTTCTGTGTGACTTATTTCAGTTAGAATCATCGTACCTGAATCCACTCATTATGCTGCTACGGGCCTGATGACATAGATTTCATTGCTGAGTGATACTGCATTGTACGTAAGTACCACAAGTTCTTTATGCATTTTTCACTTTCTGTGATAGAGAACTTGTACGGTAAACGAGGTTCTTGTAAACAGAAGCGTCCCAAACTTTGGGGTGGCTGTGTCTTTTTGATTTTTATTTCCCTAAGCTATAGGAGCATATGTGAAAGTGCCCTAGGCTCTGTTGCTTTGTTTCTTAGATGTTTCAGGAAACACCATACACTTCTCCCGAGTGGCTGTTGGCAATTTACATCCCGCCCATCAGCATAACAAGGCTCCCAGTTCTCCATGGTCTGTCCTGCCTTTCTGGATTTTACACTTTTTTCAGATGGCCCTTTTGACCGGGGGGAAGTGAGACTTCATTGTAGTGCAGATTTCCTTTGCAAGCTTGCTTGGTTGGCCAAAAAGGGCGTATGCGTTTTTTCCTGAATATATTCAGGAAAAAACGCATACGCCCTTTTTGGCCAAGTGCATCATTGTGGACGTTCTGCCTCTTTTCCTATGCTTTCAATACAATTCCAGTCTACCTCCTGAAATTGGTTTCCTGCAATTCTGCCCCGCTTTCAAGTCCTCTTGGCAGCCTTACTTCAGTATATTTTTGGAAGATAGCTGTCATTTATAACTCTGCAGGTTTGTGAATTACAGTGTCCCTGAGCTCCTTTCTTCAACTCGCTTTCTTGTGACCTGGCCGCAACACTGCAGGATGGCTTCAGGCCTTAATCTGGTTCCGGCACGGCACGCTGAGCCTTTGGTTAACTCCTCTTCCTGGTGGGAAATGAGAGTTAAATTTGCCCGTCCAGACACCTCCAGCTAGTCTCTCATTGGTTCTCGCTATTCCTGTTCATCTTCCGCAGAAATTGCAAACTGGGCCAAACAGGAGGTTAAAGGGACTGACTCTCCAAGTCGGGAGAGTGTTAGTAAAGCGTCTGGAATGTTGCACCCGAGTACCAGGGTACGAAAACTGAGACATATTTGAACACGTCTCCCGATCACATGGTTGATCATACTCTAGGTTCCACATGCATGTTTTAGCTGAAGGAAGAATACCTTAAATCTGGGTAGTTGAAACCCGTGGAATGGGTACCATGCAATATGACTTCAAAGGGTCTTCATTTGCTCACCGAACCTCTCCAATCCTATCACTGCTGCGTTTATGCCCCTGTACACACGCTTGATTCTCTTTTGGAGACATAGCAATCCATAGGTTTTAAGATACTTACTAGTCAGGTACATTCTTAGGCGTTTAATATGGGGTGTTGAGTCCATTTTGTTGAGCAAGGAGTAGCTCTTGTCTATACCATATTTGGCTTAAGGAACTTTATCTGTGCTCATTTCGATCTCTGGTTTTATGCAGCACCCCAACTCACCTTTCCCCTTACGCAAGCATAAGTTGGTTTTCTAAATTTGAGACCCTGTTCTGTTCTGTAATTCTGTTCCTGTGTAGCCAAGTTTACATTCCGTTTATTACTGATAGCTTATGATGTTTCTTTTTCTGTGTGACTTATTTCAGTTAGAATCATCATACCTGAATCCACTCATTGTGCTGCTAAGGGCCTGATGACATAGATTTCTTTGCTGAGTGATATTGCTTTGTAAGTAAATACCACAACTTCTTTATCCATTTTTCACTTTCTGTGATATTGAACTTGTACGGTAAACGAGGTTCTTGTAAACAGAGGCGTCCCAAACTTTGGGGTGGCTGTGTCTTTTTGATTTTAATTTCCCTAAGCTATAGGACCATAAGTGGAAGTGCCCTAGGCTCTGTTGCTTTGTTTTTTAGATGTTTCAGGAAACACCATACACTTCTCCCGAGTGTCTGTTGGCAATGTACATCCCGCCCATGAGCATAACAAGGTTCCCAGTTCTCCATGGCCTGTCCTGCCTTTCTGGATTTTACACTTTTTTCAGATGGCCCTTTTGACCGGGGGGAAGTGAGACTTCATTGTAGTGCAGATTTCCTTTGCAAGCTTGCTTGGTTGGCCAAAAAGGGCGTATACGTTTTTTCCTGTATATTCAGGAAAAAACGCATACGCGCTTTTTGGCCAAGTGCATTCTTGTGGACCTTCTACCTCTTTTCCTATGCTTTCAATGCAATTCCAGTCTACATCCTGAAATCGGTTTCCTGCAATTCTGCCCCGCTTCAACTCCTTTTGGCAGCCTTACTTCAGTATATTTTTGGACGATAGCTGTCATTTATAACTCTGCAGGTTTGTGAATTACAGTGCCCCTGAGCTCCTTTCTTCAACTCGCTTTCTTGTGAGCTGGCCGCAACACCACAGGATGGCTTCAGGCCCTAATCTGGTTCCGGCACAGCATGCTGAGCCTTTGGTTAATTCCTCTTCCTGGTGGGAAATGAGAGTTAAATTTGCCCGTCCAGACACCTCCAGCTAGTCTCTCATTGGTTCTCGCTATTCCTGTTCATCTTCCGCAGAAATTGCAACCTGGGCCAAACAGGAGGTTAAAGGGACTGACTCTCCAAGTCGGGAGAGTGTTAGTAAAGCGTCTGGAATGTTGCACCCGAGTACCAGGGTACGAAAACTGAGACATATTTGAACACGTCTCCCGATCACATGGTTGATCATACTCTAGGTTCCACATGCATGTTTTAGCTGAAGGAAGAATACCTTAAACCTGGGTAGTTGAAACCCGTGGAATGGGCACCATGCAATATGACTTCAAAGGGTCTTCATTTGCTCACCGAACCTCTCCAATCCTATCACTGCTGCGTTTATGCCCCTGTACAGACGCTTGATTCTCTTTCAGACATAGCCATCCATACGTTTTAAGATTCTTACTAGTCAGGTATATTCTTAGGCGTTTTATATGGGGTGTTGAGTCCATTTCGTTGAGCAAGGAGTAGCTCTTGTCTATTCCATATTTGGCTTAAGGAACTTTATCTGTGCTCATTTCAATCTCTGGTTTTATGCAGCACCCCAACTCACCTTTACCCTTAAGCAAGCATAAGTTGGTTTTCTAAATTGGAGACCCTGTTCTGTTCTGTAATTCAGTTCCTGTGTAGCCAAGTTTACATTCCGTGTATTACTGATATCTTATGATGTTTCTTTTTCTGTGTGACTTATTTCAGTTAGAATCATCATACCTGAATCCACTCATTGTGCTGCTAAGGGCCTGATGACATAGATTTCATTGCTGAGTGATATTGCCTTGTATGTAAGTACCACATCTTCTTTATCCATTTTTCACTTTCTGCGATATTGAACTTGTACCGTAAACGAGGTTCTTGTAAACAGAGCCGTCCCAAACTTTGGGGTGGCTGTGTCTTTTTAATTTTAATTTCCCTAATCTATAGGACCATAAGTGGAAGTGCCCTAGGCTCTGTTGCTTTGTTTTTTAGATGTTTCAGGAAACACCATACACTTCTCCAGAGTGGCTGTTGGCAATTTACATCCCGCCCATCAGCATAAGAAGACTCCCAGTTCTCCATGCCCTGTCGTGCTTTTATGGATTTTACACTTTTTTCAGATGGCCCTTTTGACCAGGTGGAAGTGAGACTTCATTGTAGTGCACATTTCCTTTGCAAGCTTGCTTGGTTGGGTAAAAAGTGTGTATGCGTTTTTTCCTGAATATATTCAGGAAAAAACACATACGCCCTTTTTGGCCAAGTGCATCATTGTCGAGGTTCTGACTCTCTTCATATGTTTTCAATGCAATTCCAGTCTACCTCCTGAAATCGGTTTCCTGCAATTCTGCCTTGCTTTCAATGTCTCTTCATAGCCTTACCTCAATATATTTTTTGAAAATAGTTGGCCTTTATAACTCTGCAGGTTTTTGAATTGCAGTGGCCCTTAGCCCCACTTTTCAGCTCTTATTTTTGTGGTCTTGCCCCATAACCACAGGATTCCTTGAAGCCCTATTTTTCTTCTGGGGCACCTTGCTGTGCCTTTGGTTAATTCTTCTTACTGATGTGGCATTAGAGTGACATGTGCCCATTTAACCGCTACAGCTTGTTTCTCACTGGTTCCCCCTATTCCCATTCATCCTCCACACTAACTGCAGACTGTGCGATACCAGAACTTAAAGGCATTGACTCCATGTGGGGATGTTGTTAGTAAAGCGGCTGGAATGTCGATCCGCAGCCCCAGGAGAGGAAAAATGAGGTGCGTTTTAGAAACCTTTCCCGATCATATGGTATACCAGTCGCTGGGTTTCCCAAGCATGGTCTAGCTGTAGGAAGATTCCCTTCAACCTGGAGTGTTGGGACCCTTGGACTGAGTAGCATGAAGTATTGCATTAAACTTTCGGCAGTTGCTCACCAAAGCTCACCAATCCTCTCAGCCCCAAGTGTCCAGCCTTATGTCTTATCCAGCTGTGGGTTTATATGTGGTCAATCCAGGTTGCATCACATCCCCTGAGCGAATTTTGTAAGAATTTTTCTCTCTTTCATTGTTTCAGCGTTTTCTTTTTAAAATTTATTTCTATAATGGGGTTTAGCTCATTTTCACTGCTGTGTTTGTGCCGCTCTGCACACACTTGATTCCCTTATGGAGATATATCAATACATGGGTTTTAAGATTCTTATTACTCAGATATATTTCTCTGCGGTGTATAGGGTGTGTTGAGGCCAGTTCATTGAGCAAGGTGTAGATCTTGTCTAATACCTATTTGGTTTATTGAACGGTATCTGTGCTAATTTCAAACTCTGGTTTTATGCATCACCCCACCTCTCCTTTCCCCTTAAGCTGACATAAGTGTGTTTTCTAAATGTGAGACACTGTTCTGTTCTGTAATTCATTTCTTGTGCAGCCATATTTACCCTCCCTCTATAAGTGATATCTTATGATATGTTTCTTTTTCTGTTTGACTTATTTCAAGTAGTATTATCGGACCTAAATCCACTCTTTATCCTTCTACTAGCCTTATTACATTGATTTCATGGTGAAGAGATATTCCATTGTACATAAGTACCACATCTTCTTTATCCATTGTTCTCTTTCCTGGGATATTTAAGGTGTACTGAAGTTGAGGTTCTTGTAAACAGAGTAGCCCTAAACTGTGGTGTGCTTGTGTCTTGTTGATTTTTAGACTTCCCTAGATATACTCCCATGATTGGAAGTGTCCTATGCTCTGTAGCTCTGTTTTTTAGATGATTTAGGAACCACCATACACTTCTCCAGAGTGGCTCTCGGCAGTTCACACACTGCCCATCAGCGTATAAAGGCTCCCTGTTCTCCATGGCCTGTCCTGCCTTTCTGGATTTTACACTTTTTTAGGATGGCCCTTTTGACCGGTGGGAAGTGAGACTTCTTTGTTGTGCACATTTGCATTGCTTACTTGCTTCGTTGCCCATAAAGTGCGTATGCGTTTTTTCCTGGATATAATCAGGAAAAAACGCATACGCCCTTTTGGGCCAACTGCATCATTGTCGAAATTCTGCCGCTTTTCATGTGCATTAAAGACGAGTCCAATCTATCTCTTGAAATCTGTTTCTTGCAATTCTGTCTTGCATTCAGATCCTCTTCTTTGCCTTACCTCAACATATTTTTGGACATTAGTTTTCATTTATAACTCTGCAGGTTTGTGAATTGCAGTGACCCTGAGCTCCATTTTTTAAGTTGCTCTTTTGTGAGCTGTCCTCAAACCCGCAGGATTGCTTCAGGCCCTATTTTGGCTCCGGCGAGGCAGGCTGAGCCTTTCTTTAATTCTTATTCTTAATGGGAAATTAGAGTGATATGTGCCCGTCCAAACCCCTACAACTATTCTCTCATTGGTTCCCCCTCTTCCCGTTCATCCTCCTCACAATTTGCAAAATGTGTGAAACAGAAGTTTAAATGTGCTGATTCTCCAAGTGGGGAGATTCTAAGTAACATGGCTGGAATGGTGAACAGGAGCACCAGGAGAGGATAAATGAGGTGCATATTAGACACATCTCCCGATCACATGGTGTACAGTCCTCTGGGTTTTCCATGCATGTTTTAGCTGTAGGAAGATCCTTTGCACCTGCAGATTTGGGACCCATTGAATGGGTACCAGGTAGTATTACTTTAAAGGGTGTGCATTTCCTCACCCAACCTCACATTTCTCTTAGCGCAAACAGTTTCCAGCCTTATGTCTCATCCTGCTGTGGGTCTAGATGTGTTCAATCCATGTTGCATCACCGTCCCTGAGGAAAAGTTGTAAGAGGTTTTCTCTGTCTCTCTGTCGTTTATTTTTTTCAATTTATTACTATATTGGTTACAGCTGATTTTCAAAGCTCTGTTTCTTGCTGCTGTACATCCACTTGATTCACGTACAGAGAGTCATCAATAAATTCTTTTTCAGATTCTTACCAGTCGTATATATTCTTTTCCGGTGACTTGAGTGTGCTGAGTGCAGTTCTTTTAGCTACCGTGTAGGCCTTGTTGATTATCAGTTTGGTATTTGGAATGGTATCTTTGCTAATTTCAACCTCCTGGATGATGCCTCACCCCTCCCCACCTTTCCCGTTTAGCAGCCTTATGCGTGTTTTCTACATATTTGACTATGTTTTTGTTTTGTAATTTATTTCATGTGTAGCCATTTTGGATTCCACCTTTAAGTGATATCTTATGATATGTGTCTTTTTCTTTTTGAATTCTGTCACTTAGAATGATCATACGTAACTCCTCCGGAGTTGTTACAACTGGCCATATTTCATTGATTTCCAGGCTGAATAATATTCCACTCTACCTAAGTACCACATCTCTATCCATTTTTTCCCTCCAGAGACATTTAAGTTATATCCTAGTCGAGGATCTTTTAAACAGAGAGGGGGTAAACATTGGGGTGCCTGTGTCCTCTCGATTTTTGTTTTTCCCAAGATATACGCCCATGAGTGCAAGTGCCCTATGCTCTGTAGCTCATTTTTTAGATGCTTTAGTAAACACAATACACTTCTCCAGAATGGCCGTTGGCAATATACATTTCCACTATAAGTCTCACAGGGCTCCCTCTTCTCGTTGCCCTGTCCTGCATTTCTGTTGTTTACGCTTTATGAGGATGGCTCTTCTGACTGATGCGAAGTGATATCTTTTGTAGTATTGACTTCCAGTGCCCACCTGTTTGGTTGGCTAAAAAAGTGTATGCCCTTTTCTTGAATATATACAGAAAAAAACGCATACACCCTTTTTGGCCAACCGCAATGTTGGCAATGTTGGCAATGTTCAGCTCCTTTTCTTGTGCTTAATGGCGAGTCCTTTCTACCTCCTCAAATCCCTTTCCTGCCATTCTCCCTTGCTTACAAGTCCTTTTCTCTGACTTTCCTCAAGACATTTTTCAGTGATGGATATTTTCAACTCTGCAGTTTTGTGAATTTTACTGCCCCTGAGTTCCATTGTTCAACTTGTGTTTATGGGAACTGGCCACAAAGCAGTGGGATTTCCTCAAGCCCTATACTGTTTCCATGGGCAACCCTAGCCTTTGGTCAATTCGTCTTCCTGATTGGAAATTAGAGTGACATGTGCCTGTCTGAACACCTAGGACTTGTCTCTCATTGTTCCTCATCCTTCCGCTTCATCCTCTGGACAAATTCCAAACTGTACGCAACAGGATGTTGACAGTGCTGACATCTCCAAGTGGGGAGACTGTTAGTAAAGACGCTGGAGGGGTGAACCCGAGCACCAGGAGATGAGGAGATGAGATGCCTTTTCCAAACTCTTCCCGATCAGACGGTATACCATCCTCTGGGTGTGACAGACATGTTTTAGCAGTAGGAAGAGTCCCATTCATGTAAGGAGAACACCAGGGCTTTTTCAAAATCAGTGTCTCCCCGAAACCCAAACTGGGGAAGTTTTTAAGCTACGGCTACACATATGTTCATTAAGGGCCTTGGGAAGTAGGCAGAGTCCAAACTTTAGATGATTGAAGTCTTCAGGGTCAGAAGCACTCACCACCAGCTTCTCTTAGGCTACACTTTAACTATCATTGATAGATGATGTCAATAAAAATATCTATTCTTTTTCAGATTATTTCCCCTTATAGGTTATTGCAAAATGTTGAGTGTAGTTCCCTGTGCTATACAGTAGTTCCTTGTTGATGATCTATTTTATACATAGCAGTGTGTATGTGTTAATTCCAAACTGTTAATTTATCCCTCCTCCCACCTTTCCCCTTTGGTAATAATAAATTATAAGATTTTATACTTCTCAGAAATGGGGGAGCTGAAAGAGAGGTATCATTTTCAATGGAAAAGCATTTAAAACAAGATTGAAGGTTTAACCAAGATTATTAGATGTACATCCTTGGAAAGAAATCACTTCGTTTCTCTAATATTGACCTGACGAATAAGACAAACCTTTTCACTGAACTTGCTTATAAAAAGTGATGGAAATATCAAATGGAAGTGTTAGAAACATCTTATTTTACCCGAGCCTTATACACTGTTCTATGTTAACTACAGTTTGGCTCACACATCTGTTCATTGAGGTTACAATAGTCTCAATTTCTGTTACTGATCCTCCAGAGTGGACCCCAACAAGTGTCCCCCTGCCCAGTGTCATTGGGGCCAACAGATCGAGACTGAGTTTGGTTCACAAGCAAAGGAAACTTTATATTTTGATCAGAGAATGGAGAGGTGAGAGCATGCACTACCCCGTGGGCTGTGGGCTGGGCTGCTGTGTAGAGATCCTGTCAGAGTCAGTGGGAGGGAGGGAGGCGGCAGAGCTCTCGAGGGCCGGGTTGGCTGTAGCTCAGGCTCTATATCGTGGAGTCTGCACTGGGCCCCAGGAGCTGAGGTGTCGACCCAGCCATTCTGCACTAGGAAATCTGGTCTGAAGTGCCGGGTGTGGAACCTCTGCATGCGGGACCCTAGGAGCACGTGAAATTAGACAAAGCACAAAGGATAAAAAAGGTTAGACTTGACTTTATTGCCCAGATTCTATTTTTATCTCCCAGGGATTTTTAATGGGCTTTGCTGGGGACAAACCCCTCCTCTGCCTTTTGTCCCGTTCCTCATTCTTGGAGTGCTGAGGGTGCAGACCCTTCTTCTGTAACTGCTGAGTGCTGAGTTGGGAGCCCTCATACCCTGGGGCGAGGGTCAGAGCTTCTCCCCAGCAGCCTCCCGGTGACGTTGATTGTCCCCAGGACCCCTGCCTCCCTGCTCGTCCACCTGAGCACCAGCATTGGAAGTGTTATAGATTCTAATGACCTTTAAGGGTCCAGGAAAGAGATGTGCAGAGACGCTGTGGGGGCCGGTTTCACCCCGCCCCACATTTGTTCGGCCACCTTAGGCTGACCGTTTCTGCCAGCCTAGATGCTCTGACCAGTAGTCTGCGCTTTCTTCAATTAGGCCCCTGAATTAACGTACAAACAGCACCAGGTGTCAGAGCCCTGCCCGCTCAACTCCCAGACAGTCCAGGGTCAGTGGTGATAAGGACCATGATGGCTACTGAGTCAACAGCCTTTTGAAGTAAACAGGAGTCCAGCCGGTCTTATTGGCCACCATCATCACGGTGTCTGTAGGCTTTTCTATGGTGACAGTGTGGTATACTGTTCCCCCGCCAAGATTATTAGCTCCCCTCTGGGTGCAGTAAGTCCTGCAAGCAGTAGTCTACTCTTTTGGGACACACTCTTGTTGTTTTATGAGAGAAACTCCAGGTCAAGTGATGTTCACACGAGTCGTCATGGTGCCCTGTTGCCCCCGGTTATCTCTCTGGATGTTGGAGTTGGAGGGCCTCCTCACTCGAGGTCGGTGTGCCCACGGAGCGAACCCTGCAACTTCAGGGCATGGTTGGTGGTTAGGATCACCACGTGGGGTCCTTTTCCCGTAGGAGGGAGGTGGCCTTTTGGGCTGCTGATTTCCAGGTTTTTAGATACCGCCAGTATCTTGGCCAGATGTGGCAGTGGGCCAAGCTCCTTAGTGACCGTAGTTTATCCTACCTGGATGGCATTCTTGCATTGTTCCATTTCAAGTGGTCCCAGTTTTTGCACTAATTCTCCAATGGCGATTCACCTTTCACCGGGAATGTAAAGGTCAAAGGGTTTAGCTAAATTAGGGAGTTCCAGGGCAAGGGTCTGAATTGACTGCTCTTTCCATTCTTGAAAGGCCACTTCTGGATTCTATTCAAAAGGATCATCATCTTTTCCTTTCAGTGTTTCATATAGAGGCCCAGCTAGTAGACTGTAGTTAGGGATCCAGAAGCAGCAAACCCTGGCCTCCGCAGGAACCCCTAAGCTGTCTTCTAGTTTTAGAAAGGGGTAAGGCTGAAAATGGTTTCTTCCCTTTCCTGGGATGGGCTTCTCTGACCTTGTGTGAGAATGAAGCCCAGGCAGGTCACTGCAGTCTGTGATATTTGAGCTTTTTCTTGGACAACTTCTATCCTTTATTGGCTTGGTAGTTCAGAGGCCTCCTTAGTAGGGCTGGCGATCAGAATGTCGTCTGCATATTGAAGGAGGGTTTCCTTTTCCAGAGGTAGAACTTTTAGGTCTTTAGCTAAGCTTTCCCCAAAGACGGTGTGGGAAGTTTTGCACCCTTGGGGCCAGACGGCCCGGAAGTATTGTTTTAGTTGTACGTTGAGTCCTGCCACTCACAAGCCAAAATTTCTTGTGACTCTGGGACTAATGGAATACAAAAGAAGGCATCATTGAAGACTAATACAGAATACCATGTCCTGGTGGTTGGTAGAATGACCAGCAGGGTGTAGGAATTAGGAGCAACTGGAGGTATATCCTCGGTGGCTTCACTGACTGTCCTGACATCCTTTACCAGGTCCCCAGCAGCCCATGGGGCTCTCGTGGTCAGACCAATCGCAGAATATGGAGCTCACCTGGGCAGGTACCCCACCCCCACCCCAGCCCACGGGGCTCTCGTGATCAGGCCCCTCCCAGGATACAGAGCTACCCTTGCAGGTACCGTGGCAGGGCTGGGCACACAGGAACCGTGCACATAGCCCTCATTGCAGAGCACCCCCAGCTCACCTGTCGCTCAGAGCTGACACAGAGCACCTCAGAGCAGGACTTGAACTAACAAACAGCAGCTGCGACAGGTCTGTGACCTTGGGCATCACTCCGTGAGGCCTCCCTCCACCTGGTCTTCCAGAGACTTCCACTGCACCCGGGGCACCAGGCCTCTGTCTCCAACCACCACCCACCCCTCCTCTCCCTGACTCCTGGGTTCCTCTCATTAGGAGAGGGTTTTCTTGAAGTTGTCTCCCACTCATGGGCCAGATAAAATGATTAGAAAACAAGCCAAAGCTGCAGCCCCTTGTCTATCCTGACTCTCAGGAGCCCACACCTGTTCCTTGGACCTGGCCGGTTCAGCAAGTTCCATTTTCTGCAACTGTGAGCCCCTGAGGGGTGATGATTGGCTGACCTGGGCAGCCTTACCGTGCCAGCCAGCCCTCCCCAGGTGTGCCTGGGTTGAGATCAATATAAATACCACTCCAGGCAGCAAGAGCCCCTGCAGCCGTGCCTGACGCCATTTTCTCTGCCCTGTCAGCAGTCTCGGGGCTGGGCTGGTGGGAGGGAGTGAGAGGCCACGGCTTTGTGGGTGGCCCAGTGTGAGTGGGGCTCTGCTGGACTTTCTGCAGCAGTTGCCAGGCTGCCACCTGCTAAAGAAGAGGATGTGTCACCCATACCTGCTGCTGGAATTTCTCCCTGGGCAGAGGTGAGGAAGGAAAAAAGCAGTGGGGGCAGGGACAGGACGGGTATCTCAGGCAGGGAAATGGAAATCTTCCAGAAGAGCACCCAGGGCCAGGACCATCCTGGCTGGCCTGCAGGCACCAAGTCGGCCGGCATGCTGTCACTCGTGTGGCTCTATGGCCCTTCCTCTAGGCTTTCAAGTCCTTGTATATATTCAGGTGTTTTACCTGGGACGGGTGGGAATAGTTCAGCAGCAACTGGCCTGGGGCTCAGCTCACGTTTACTCACAGATGCCTCGGCACAGTGTCCCAGCTTTGCAATGAGGACGCTTGTTGCGTGGGGGCTGCTGGCTGAATGGGAGACGATTCCCCACCACTGACCAACTTCAGAATTGTTTACAACTGGAGCAAGTACCCTGATACGGTTTTCCTCTGTGTAACTGGTGGGTTCTGTGTTTTTTTCTCTTTTTCGTTTTTGGTTCAAGGTAGATTTTATTCCTCTTTTTTGTATTTACAGATATAAGCATGGAAATAATTTATTCATATAAATACATGTATGTGCAGGGAATAATTGTTTTTTCTGTTTTATTTTTTAAATTTTATTTCTTTTTAATTTTGAATTTTATTTTATATTTTTATACAGCAGGTTCTTATTGGTTATCTATTTTATACATATAAATGTATACATGCCAATCCCAGTCTCTCAACTCCTCCCACCACCACCCCCCCAACAGCTTTCCCCCCTTGTTGTCCATACGTTTGTTGTCTACATCTGTTGCTCTATTTATGCCTTGCAAAATGGTTAATCTGTACAGTTTTTCTAGGTTCCACATATATGCATGAATATACAAGATTTGTTTTTCTCTTTCTGACTTACTTCACTCTGTATGACAGTCTCTAGATCCATCGACGTCTCTACAAATGACCCAATTTCATTCCTTTTCATGGCTTAGTAATATTCCATTTTATATATGTACCACAGCTTTATGCATTCGTCTGTCTGTGGGCATTTAGGTTGCTTCCATTACCTCGATATTGTAAATAGTGATGCAATGAACATTGCGGTGAATGACTCTTTTTGATTTATGGTTTTGTCTGGGTATATGTCCAGTACTGGGATTGCTGTATCATATGGTAATTCTATTGTTAGTTTCTTAAGAAATTCCATATTGTTCTCCATAATGACTGTATCAATTTATATTCCCAACAATAGTGGAAGAGGGTTCCTTTTCTCCACACCCTTTCCAGCATTTTTTGTTTGTAGATTTTCTATGATGCCTATTCTACCAGGTGTGAGGTGATACCTCATTGTTGAATCCATTTCGTTGAGCAAGGGGTAGGTCTTGTCTATTACATATTTGGCTTATGGAACGGTATCTGTGCTAAATTCAAACTCTGCTTTTATGCAGCACCCCAACTCACCTTCCCCCTTAAGCAAGCATAAGTTGGTTTTCTAAATTTGAGACCTTGTTCTGTTTTGTAATTCAGTTCATGTGTAGCCAAGTTCACATTCCGTGTATTAGTGATACCTTATGATGTTTCTTTTTCTGTGTGACTTATTTCACTTAGAATCATCGTGCCTCAATCCACTCATTATGCTGGTACGGGCCTGGTGACATAGATTACATTGCTGAGTGGTATTCTGTTGTACATAAGTACCGCAACTTCTTTATCCATTATTTGCTCTCTGGGATATTTAACTTGTGCCGCAGAAGAGATTCCTGTAAAAAGAGCCGTCCCAAATTTTGGGGTGGCTGTGTCTTTTTGATTTTAAATTCCCTAAGCTATAGGACCATAAGTGGAAGTGCCCTAGGCTCTGTTGCTTTGTTTTTTAGATGTTTCAGGAAACACCATAGACTTCTCCCGAGTGTCTGTTGGCAATTTACATCCCGCCCATCAGCATAACAAGGCTCCCAGTTCTCCATGGCCTGTCCTGCCTTTCTGGATTTTACACTTTTTTCAGATGGCCCTTTTGACCGGGGGGAAGTCAGACTTCATTGTAGTGCAGATTTCCTTTGCAAGCTTGCTTGGTTGGCCAAAAAGGGCGTATGCATTTTTTCCTGAATATATTCAGGAAAAAACGCATACGCCCTTTTTGGCCAAGTGCATCATTGTGGACGTTCTGCCTCTTTTCCTATGCTTTCAATGCAATTCCAGTCTACCTCCTGAAATCGGTTTCCTGCAATTCTGCCCCGCTTTCAAGTCCTCTTGGCAACCTTACTTCAGTATATTTTTGGACGATAGTTGTCATTTATAACTCTGCAGGTTTGTGAATTACAGTGCCCCTGAGCTCCTTTCTTCAACTCGTTTTCTTGTGAGCTGGCCGCAACACCGCAGGATGGCTTCAGGCCCTAATCTGGTTCCGGCACGGCACGCTGAGCCTTTGGTTATTTCCTCTTCCTGGTGGGAAATGAGAGTTAAATTTGCCCGTCCAGACACCTCCAGCTAGTCTCTCATTGGTTCTCGCTATTCCTGTTCATCTTCCGCAGAAATTGCAAACTGGGCCAAACAGGAGGTTAAAGGGACTGACTCTCCAAGTCTGGAGAGTGTTAGTAAAGCGTCTGGAATGTTGCACCCGAGTACCAGGTACGAAAACTGAGACATATTTGAACACGTCTCCCGATCACATGGTTGATCATACTCTAGGTTCCACATGCATGTTTTAGCTGAAGGAAGAATACCTTAAACCTGGGTAGTTGAAACCCGTGGAATGGGTACCATGCAATATGACTTCAAAGGGTCTTCATTTGCTCACCGAACCTCTCCAATCCTATCACTGCTGCGTTTATGTCCCTGTACACATGCTTGATTCTCTTTCGGAGACATAGCAATCCATCGGTTTTAAGATACTTAAGAGTCAGGTACATTCTTAGGCGTTTAATATGCGGTGTTGAGTCCATTTCGTTGAGCAAGGAGTAGCTCTTGTCTATTCCATATTTGGCTTAAGGAACTTTATCTGTGCTCATTTCAATCTCTGGTTTTATGCAGCACCCCAACTCACCTTTACCCTTAAACAAGCATAAGTTGGTTTTCTAAATTTGAGACCCTGTTCTGTTCTGTAATTCAGTTCCTGTGTAGCCAAGTTTACATTCCGTGTATTACTGATATCTTATGATGTTTCTTTTTCTGTGTGACTTATTTCAGTTAGAATCATCGTACCTGAATCCACTCATTGTGCTGCTACGGGCCTGATGACATAGATTTCACTGCTGAGTGATACTGCATTGTACGTAAGTACCACAAGTTCTTTATCCATTTTTCACTTTCTGTGATATTGAACTTGTACGGTAAACGAGGTTCTTGTAAACAGAGGCGTCCCAAACATTGGGGTGGCTGTATCTTTTTGATTTTAATTTCCCTAAGCTATAGGACCATAAGTGGAAGTGCCCTAGGCTCTGTTGCTTTGTTTTTTAGATGTTTCAGGAAACACCATACACTTCTCCCGAGTGTCTGTTGGCAGTTTACATCCTGCCCATCAGCATAACAAGGCTCCCAGTTCTCCATGGCCTGTCCTGCCTTTCTGGATTTTACACTTTTTTCAGATGGCCCTTTTGACCGGGCGGGGGGGGGAAGTGAGACTTCATTGTAGTGCAGATTTCCTTTGCAAGTTTGCTTGGTTGGCCAAAAAGGGCGTATGCGCTTTTTCCTGAATATATTCAGGAAAAAACGCATACGCCCTTTTGGGCCAAGTGCATCATTGTGGACGTTCTGCCTCTTTTCCTATGCTTTCAATGCAATTCCAGTCTACCTCCTGAAATCGGTTTCCTGCAATTCTGCCCCGCTTTCAAGTCCTCTTGGCAGCCTTACTTCAGTATATTTTTGGACGATAGCTGTCATTTATAACTCTGCAGGTTTGTGAATTACAGTGCCCCTGAGCTCCGTTCTTCAACTCGCTTTCTTGTGAGCTGGCCGCAACACCGCAGGATGGCTTCAGGCCCTAATCTGGTTCCGGCACGGCACGCTGAGCCTTTGGTTATTTCCTCTTCCTGGTGGGAAATGAGAGTTAAATTTGCCCGTCCAGACACCTCCAGCTAGTCTCTCATTGGTTCTCCCTATTCCTGTTCATCTTCCGCAGAAATTGCAAGCTGGGCCAAACAGGAGGTTAAAGGCGCTGACTCTCAAAGTGGGGTGAGTGTTAGTAAAGCGTCTGGAATGTTGCACCCGAGTACCAGGGTACGAAAACTGAGACATATTTGAACACGTCTCCCGTTCACACGGTTGATCATACTCTGGGTTCCATATGCATGTTTTAGCTGAAGGAAGAATACCTTAAACCTGGAGAGTTGAGACCCGTGGAATGGGTACCATGCAATATGACTTCAAAGGGTCTTCATTTGCTCACCGAACCTCTCCAATCCTATCACTGCTGCGTTTATGTCCCTGTACACATGCTTGATTCTCTTTCGGAGACATAGCAATCCATAGGTTTTAAGATACTTAAGAGTCAGGTACATTCTTAGGCGTTTAATATGCGGTGTTGAGTCCATTTCGTTGAGCAAGGAGTAGCTCTTGTCTATTCCATATTTGGCTTAAGGAACTTTATCTGTGCTCATTTCAATCTCTGGTTTTATGCAGCACCCCAACTCACCTTTACCCTTAAACAAGCATAAGTTGGTTTTCTAAATTTGAGACCCTGTTCTGTTCTGTAATTCAGTTCCTGTGTAGCCAAGTTTACATTCCGTGTATTACTGATATCTTATGATGTTTCTTTTTCTGTGTGACTTATTTCAGTTAGAATCATCGTACCTGAATCCACTCATTGTGCTGCTACGGGCCTGATGACATAGATTTCACTGCTGAGTGATACTGCATTGTACGTAAGTACCACAAGTTCTTTATCCATTTTTCACTTTCTGTGATATTGAACTTGTACGGTAAACGAGGTTCTTGTAAACAGAGGCGTCCCAAACATTGGGGTGGCTGTGTCTTTTTGATTTTAATTTCCCTAAGCTATAGGACCATAAGTGGAAGTGCCCTAGGCTCTGTTGCTTTGTTTTTTAGATGTTTCAGGAAACACCATACACTTCTCCCGAGTGTCTGTTGGCAGTTTACATCCCGCCCATCAGCATAACAAGGCTCCCAGTTCTCCATGGCCTGTCCTGCCTTTCTGGATTTTACACTTTTTTCAGATGGCCCTTTTGACCGGGGGGGGGGGGAAGTGAGACTTCATTGTAGTGCAGATTTCTTTTGCAAGCTTGCTTGGTTGGCCAAAAAGGGCGTATGCGTTTTTTCCTGAATATATTCAGGAAAAAACGCATACGCCCTTTTTGGCCAAGTGCATCATTGTGGACGTTCTGCCTCTTTTCCTATGCTTTCAATGCAATTCCAGTCTACCTCCTGAAATCGGTTTCCTGCAATTCTGCCCCGCTTTCAAGTCCTCTTGGCAGCCTTACTTCAGTATATTTTTGGACGATAGCTGTCATTTATAACTCTGCAGGTTTGTGAATTACAGTGCCCCTGAGCTCCTTTCTTCAACTCGTTTTCTTGTGAGCTGGCCGCAACACCGCAGGATGGCTTCAGGCCCTAATCTGGTTCCGGCACGGCACGCTGAGCCTTTGGTTATTTCCTCTTCCTGGTGGGAAATGAGAGTTAAATTTGCCCGTCCAGACACCTCCAGCTAGTCTCTCATTGGTTCTCGCTATTCCTGTTCATCTTCCGCAGAAATTGCAAACTGGGCCAAACAGGAGGTTAAAGGGACTGACTCTCCAAGTCGGGAGAGTGTTAGTAAAGCGTCTGGAATGTTGCACCCGAGTACCAGGGTACGAAAACTGAGACATATTTGAACACGTCTCCCGATCACATGGTTGATCATACTCTAGGTTCCACATGCATGTTTTAGCTGAAGGAAGAATACCTTAAACCTGGGTAGTTGAAACCCGTGGAATGGGTACCATGCAATATGACTTCAAAGGGTCTTCATTTGCTCACCGAACCTCTCCAATCCTATCACTGCTGCGTTTATGTCCCTGTACACATGCTTGATTCTCTTTCGGAGACATAGCAATCCATAGGTTTTAAGATACTTAAGAGTCAGGTACATTCTTAGGCGTTTAATATGCGGTGTTGAGTCCATTTCGTTGAGCAAGGAGTAGCTCTTGTGTATTCCATATTTGGCTTAAGGAACTTTATCTGTGCTCATTTCAATCTCTGGTTTTATGCAGCACCCCAACTCACCTTTACCCTTAAACAAGCATAAGTTGGTTTTCTAAATTTGAGACCCTGTTCTGTTCTGTAATTCAGTTCCTGTGTAGCCAAGTTTACATTCCGTGTATTACTGATATCTTATGATGTTTCTTTCTCTGTGTGACTTATTTCAGTTAGAATCATCGTACCTGAATCCACTCATTGTGCTGCTACGGGCCTGATGACATAGATTTCACTGCTGAGTGATACTGCATTGTACGTAAGTACCACAAGTTCTTTATCCATTTTTCACTTTCTGTGATATTGAACTTGTACGGCAAACGAGGTTCTTGTAAACAGAGGCGTCCCAAACATTGGGGTGGCTGTATCTTTTTGATTTTAATTTCCCTAAGCTATAGGACCATAAGTGGAAGTGCCCTAGGCTCTGTTGCTTTGTTTTTTAGATGTTTCAGGAAACACCATACACTTCTCCCGAGTGTCTGTTGGCAGTTTACATCCCGCCCATCAGCATAACAAGGCTCCCAGTTCGCCATGGCCTGTCCTGCCTTTCTGGATTTTACACTTTTTTCAGATGGCCCTTTTGACCGGGGGGGGGGGGAAGTGAGACTTCATTGTAGTGCAGATTTCTTTTGCAAGCTTGCTTGGTTGGCCAAAAAGGGCGTATGCGTTTTTTCCTGAATATATTCAGGAAAAAACGCATACGCCCTTTTTGGCCAAGTGCATCATTGTGGACGTTCTGCCTCTTTTCCTATGCTTTCAATGCAATTCCAGTCTACCTCCTGAAATCGGTTTCCTGCAATTCTGCCCCGCTTTCAAGTCCTCTTGGCAGCCTTACTTCAGTATATTTTTGGACGATAGCTGTCATTTATAACTCTGCAGGTTTGTGAATTACAGTGCCCCTGAGCTCCTTTCTTCAACTCGTTTTCTTGTGAGCTGGCCGCAACACCGCAGGATGGCTTCAGGCCCTAATCTGGTTCCGGCACGGCACGCTGAGCCTTTGGTTATTTCCTCTTCCTGGTGGGAAATGAGAGTTAAATTTGCCCGTCCAGACACCTCCAGCTAGTCTCTCATTGGTTCTCGCTATTCCTGTTCATCTTCCGCAGAAATTGCAAACTGGGCCAAACAGGAGGTTAAAGGGACTGACTCTCCAAGTCGGGAGAGTGTTAGTAAAGCGTCTGGAATGTTGCACCCGAGTACCAGGGTACGAAAACTGAGACATATTTGAACACGTCTCCCGATCACATGGTTGATCATACTCTAGGTTCCACATGCATGTTTTAGCTGAAGGAAGAATACCTTAAACCTGGGTAGTTGAAACCCGTGGAATGGGTACCATGCAATATGACTTCAAAGGGTCTTCATTTGCTCACCGAACCTCTCCAATCCTATCACTGCTGCGTTTATGTCCCTGTACACATGCTTGATTCTCTTTCGGAGACATAGCAATCCATAGGTTTTAAGATACTTAAGAGTCAGGTACATTCTTAGGCGTTTAATATGCGGTGTTGAGTCCATTTCGTTGAGCAAGGAGTAGCTCTTGTCTATTCCATATTTGGCTTAAGGAACTTTATCTGTGCTCATTTCAATCTCTGGTTTTATGCAGCACCCCAACTCACCTTTACCCTTAAACAAGCATAAGTTGGTTTTCTAAATTTGAGACCCTGTTCTGTTCTGTAATTCAGTTCCTGTGTAGCCAAGTTTACATTCCGTGTATTACTGATATCTTATGATGTTTCTTTTTCTGTGTGACTTATTTCAGTTAGAATCATCGTACCTGAATCCACTCATTGTGCTGCTACGGGCCTGATGACATAGATTTCACTTCTGAGTGATACTGCATTGTACGTAAGTACCACAAGTTCTTTATCCATTTTTCACTTTCTGTGATATTGAACTTGTACGGTAAACGAGGTTCTTGTAAACAGAGGCGTCCCAAACATTGGGGTGGCTGTGTCTTTTTGATTTTAATTTCCCTAAGCTATAGGACCATAAGTGGAAGTGCCCTAGGCTCTGTTGCTTTGTTTTTTAGATGTTTCAGGAAACACCATACACTTCTCCCGAGTGTCTGTTGGCAGTTTACATCCCGCCCATCAGCATAACAAGGCTCCCAGTTCTCCATGGCCTGTCCTGCCTTTCTGGATTTTACACTTTTTTCAGATGGCCCTTTTGACCGGGGGGAAGTGAGACTTCATTGTAGTGCAGATTTCCTTTGCAAGCTTGCTTGGTTGGCCAAAAAGGGCGTATGCGTTTTTTCCTGAATATATTCAGGAAAAAACGCATATGCCCTTTTTGGCCAAGTGCATCATTGTGGACGTTCTGCCTCTTTTCCTATGCTTTCAATGCAATTCCAGTCTACCTCCTGAAATCGGTTTCCTGCAATTCTGCCCCGCTTTCAAGTCCTCTTGGCAGCCTTACTTCAGTATATTTTTGGACGATAGCTGTCATTTATAACTCTGCAGGTTTGTGAATTACAGTGCCCCTGAGCTCCTTTCTTCAACTCGTTTTCTTGTGAGCTGGCCGCAACACCGCAGGATGGCTTCAGGCCCTAATCTGGTTCCGGCACGGCACGCTGAGCCTTTGGTTATTTCCTCTTCCTGGTGGGAAATGAGAGTTAAATTTGCCCGTCCAGACACCTCCAGCTAGTCTCTCATTGGTTCTCGCTATTCCTGTTCATCTTCCGCAGAAATTGCAAACTGGGCCAAACAGAAGGTTAAAGGGACTGACTCTCCAAGTCGGGAGAGTGTTAGTAAAGCATCTGGAATGTTGCACCCGAGTACCAGGGTACAAAAACTGAGACATATTTGAACACGTCTCCCGATCACATGGTTGATCATACTCTAGGTTCCACATGCATGTTTTAGCTGAAGGAAGAATACCTTAAACCTGGGTAGTTGAAACCCGTGGAATGGGTACCATGCAATATGACTTCAAAGGGTCTTCATTTGCTCACCGAACCTCTCCAATCCTATCACTGCTGCGTTTATGTCCCTGTACACATGCTTGATTCTCTTTCGGAGACATAGCAATCCATAGGTTTTAAGATACTTAAGAGTCAGGTACATTCTTAGGCGTTTAATATGCGGTGTTGAGTCCATTTCGTTGAGCAAGGAGTAGCTCTTGTCTATTCCATATTTGGCTTAAGGAACTTTATCTGTGCTCATTTCAATCTCTGGTTTTATGCAGCACCCCAACTCACCTTTACCCTTAAACAAGCATAAGTTGGTTTTCTAAATTTGAGACCCTGTTCTGTTCTGTAATTCAGTTCCTGTGTAGCCAAGTTTACATTCCGTGTATTACTGATATCTTATGATGTTTCTTTTTCTGTGTGACTTATTTCAGTTAGAATCATCGTACCTGAATCCACTCATTGTGCTGCTACGGGCCTGATGACATAGATTTCACTGCTGAGTGATACTGCATTGTACGTAAGTACCACAAGTTCTTTATCCATTTTTCACTTTCTGTGATATTGAACTTGTACGGTAAACGAGGTTCTTGTAAACAGAGGCGTCCCAAACATTGGGGTGGCTGTATCTTTTTGATTTTAATTTCCCTAAGCTATAGGACCATAAGTGGAAGTGCCCTAGGCTCTGTTGCTTTGTTTTTTAGATGTTTCAGGAAACACCATACACTTCTCCCGAGTGTCTGTTGGCAGTTTACATCCCGCCCATCAGCATAACAAGGCTCCCAGTTCTCCATGGCCTGTCCTGCCTTTCTGGATTTTACACTTTTTTCAGATGGCCCTTTTGACCGGGCGGGGGGGGGAAGTGAGACTTCATTGTAGTGCAAATTTCCTTTGCAAGTTTGCTTGGTTGGCCAAAAAGGGCGTATGCGCTTTTTCCTGAATATATTCAGGAAAAAACGCATACGCCCTTTTTGGCCAAGTGCATCATTGTGGACGTTCTGCCTCTTTTCCTATGCTTTCAATGCAATTCCAGTCTACCTCCTGAAATCGGTTTCCTGCAATTCTGCCCCGCTTTCAAGTCCTCTTGGCAGCCTTACTTCAGTATATTTTTGGACGATAGCTGTCATTTATAACTCTGCAGGTTTGTGAATTACAGTGCCCCTGAGCTCCTTTCTTCAACTCGCTTTCTTGTGAGCTGGCCGCAACACCGCAGGATGGCTTCAGGCCCTAATCTGGTTCCGGCACGGCACGCTGAGCCTTTGGTTATTTCCTCTTCCTGGTGGGAAATGAGAGTTAAATTTGCCCGTCCAGACACCTCCAGCTAGTCTCTCATTGGTTCTCCCTATTCCTGTTCATCTTCCGCAGAAATTGCAAGCTGGGCCAAACAGGAGGTTAAAGGCGCTGACTCTCAAAGTGGGGTGAGTGTTAGTAAAGCGTCTGGAATGTTGCACCCGAGTACCAGGGTACGAAAACTGAGACATATTTGAACACGTCTACCGTTCACACGGTTGATCATACTCTGGGTTCCATATGCATGTTTTAGCTGAAGGAAGAATACCTTAAACCTGGAGAGTTGAGACCCGTGGAATGGGTACCATGCAATATGACTTCAAAGGGTCTTCATTTGCTCACCGAACCTCTCCAATCCTATCACTGCTGCGTTTATGTCCCTGTACACATGCTTGATTCTCTTTCGGAGACATAGCAATCCATAGGTTTTAAGATACTTAAGAGTCAGGTACATTCTTAGGCGTTTAATATGCGGTGTTGAGTCCATTTCGTTGAGCAAGGAGTAGCTCTTGTCTATTCCATATTTGGCTTAAGGAACTTTATCTGTGCTCATTTCAATCTCTGGTTTTATGCAGCACCCCAACTCACCTTTACCCTTAAACAAGCATAAGTTGGTTTTCTAAATTTGAGACCCTGTTCTGTTCTGTAATTCAGTTCCTCTGTAGCCAAGTTTACATTCCGTGTATTACTGATATCTTATGATGTTTCTTTTTCTGTGTGACTTATTTCAGTTAGAATCATCGTACCTGAATCCACTCATTGTGCTGCTACGGGCCTGATGACATAGATTTCACTGCTGAGTGATACTGCATTGTACGTAAGTACCACAAGTTCTTTATCCATTTTTCACTTTCTGTGATATTGAACTTGTACGGTAAACGAGGTTCTTGTAAACAGAGGCGTCCCAAACATTGGGGTGGCTGTGTCTTTTTGATTTTAATTTCCCTAAGCTATAGGACCATAAGTGGAAGTGCCCTAGGCTCTGTTGCTTTGTTTTTTAGATGTTTCAGGAAACACCATACACTTCTCCCGAGTGTCTGTTGGCAGTTTACATCCCGCCCATCAGCATAACAAGGCTCCCAGTTCTCCATGGCCTGTCCTGCCTTTCTGGATTTTACACTTTTTTCAGATGGCCCTTTTGACCGGGGGGGGGGGGAAGTGAGACTTCATTGTAGTGCAGATTTCTTTTGCAAGCTTGCTTGGTTGGCCAAAAAGGGCGTATGCGTTTTTTCCTGAATATATTCAGGAAAAAACGCATACGCCCTTTTTGGCCAAGTGCATCATTGTGGACGTTCTGCCTCTTTTCCTATGCTTTCAATGCAATTCCAGTCTACCTCCTGAAATCGGTTTCCTGCAATTCTGCCCCGCTTTCAAGTCCTCTTGGCAGCCTTACTTCAGTATATTTTTGGACGATAGCTGTCATTTATAACTCTGCAGGTTTGTGAATTACAGTGCCCCTGAGCTCCTTTCTTCAACTCGTTTTCTTGTGAGCTGGCCGCAACACCGCAGGATGGCTTCAGGCCCTAATCTGGTTCCGGCACGGCACGCTGAGCCTTTGGTTATTTCCTCTTCCTGGTGGGAAATGAGAGTTAAATTTGCCCGTCCAGACACCTCCAGCTAGTCTCTCATTGGTTCTCGCTATTCCTGTTCATCTTCCGCAGAAATTGCAAACTGGGCCAAACAGGAGGTTAAAGGGACTGACTCTCCAAGTCGGGAGAGTGTTAGTAAAGCGTCTGGAATGTTGCACCCGAGTACCAGGGTACGAAAACTGAGACATATTTGAACACGTCTCCCGATCACATGGTTGATCATACTCTAGGTTCCACATGCATGTTTTAGCTGAAGGAAGAATACCTTAAACCTGGGTAGTTGAAACCCGTGGAATGGGTACCATGCAATATGACTTCAAAGGGTCTTCATTTGCTCACCGAACCTCTCCAATCCTATCACTGCTGCGTTTATGTCCCTGTACACATGCTTGATTCTCTTTCGGAGACATAGCAATCCATAGGTTTTAAGATACTTAAGAGTCAGGTACATTCTTAGGCGTTTAATATGCGGTGTTGAGTCCATTTCGTTGAGCAAGGAGTAGCTCTTGTGTATTCCATATTTGGCTTAAGGAACTTTATCTGTGCTCATTTCAATCTCTGGTTTTATGCAGCACCCCAACTCACCTTTACCCTTAAACAAGCATAAGTTGGTTTTCTAAATTTGAGACCCTGTTCTGTTCTGTAATTCAGTTCCTGTGTAGCCAAGTTTACATTCCGTGTATTACTGATATCTTATGATGTTTCTTTCTCTGTGTGACTTATTTCAGTTAGAATCATCGTACCTGAATCCACTCATTGTGCTGCTACGGGCCTGATGACATAGATTTCACTGCTGAGTGATACTGCATTGTACGTAAGTACCACAAGTTCTTTATCCATTTTTCACTTTCTGTGATATTGAACTTGTACGGCAAACGAGGTTCTTGTAAACAGAGGCGTCCCAAACATTGGGGTGGCTGTATCTTTTTGATTTTAATTTCCCTAAGCTATAGGACCATAAGTGGAAGTGCCCTAGGCTCTGTTGCTTTGTTTTTTAGATGTTTCAGGAAACACCATACACTTCTCCCGAGTGTCTGTTGGCAGTTTACATCCCGCCCATCAGCATAACAAGGCTCCCAGTTCTCCATGGCCTGTCCTGCCTTTCTGGATTTTACACTTTTTTCAGATGGCCCTTTTGACCGGGGGGGGGGGGAAGTGAGACTTCATTGTAGTGCAGATTTCTTTTGCAAGCTTGCTTGGTTGGCCAAAAAGGGCGTATGCGTTTTTTCCTGAATATATTCAGGAAAAAACGCATACGCCCTTTTTGGCCAAGTGCATCATTGTGGACGTTCTGCCTCTTTTCCTATGCTTTCAATGCAATTCCAGTCTACCTCCTGAAATCGGTTTCCTGCAATTCTGCCCCGCTTTCAAGTCCTCTTGGCAGCCTTACTTCAGTATATTTTTGGACGATAGCTGTCATTTATAACTCTGCAGGTTTGTGAATTACAGTGCCCCTGAGCTCCTTTCTTCAACTCGTTTTCTTGTGAGCTGGCCGCAACACCGCAGGATGGCTTCAGGCCCTAATCTGGTTCCGGCACGGCACGCTGAGCCTTTGGTTATTTCCTCTTCCTGGTGGGAAATGAGAGTTAAATTTGCCCGTCCAGACACCTCCAGCTAGTCTCTCATTGGTTCTCGCTATTCCTGTTCATCTTCCGCAGAAATTGCAAACTGGGCCAAACAGGAGGTTAAAGGGACTGACTCTCCAAGTCGGGAGAGTGTTAGTAAAGCGTCTGGAATGTTGCACCCGAGTACCAGGGTACGAAAACTGAGACATATTTGAACACGTCTCCCGATCACATGGTTGATCATACTCTAGGTTCCACATGCATGTTTTAGCTGAAGGAAGAATACCTTAAACCTGGGTAGTTGAAACCCGTGGAATGGGTACCATGCAATATGACTTCAAAGGGTCTTCATTTGCTCACCGAACCTCTCCAATCCTATCACTGCTGCGTTTATGTCCCTGTACACATGCTTGATTCTCTTTCGGAGACATAGCAATCCATAGGTTTTAAGATACTTAAGAGTCAGGTACATTCTTAGGCGTTTAATATGCGGTGTTGAGTCCATTTCGTTGAGCAAGGAGTAGCTCTTGTGTATTCCATATTTGGCTTAAGGAACTTTATCTGTGCTCATTTCAATCTCTGGTTTTATGCAGCACCCCAACTCACCTTTACCCTTAAACAAGCATAAGTTGGTTTTCTAAATTTGAGACCCTGTTCTGTTCTGTAATTCAGTTCCTGTGTAGCCAAGTTTACATTCCGTGTATTACTGATATCTTATGATGTTTCTTTCTCTGTGTGACTTATTTCAGTTAGAATCATCGTACCTGAATCCACTCATTGTGCTGCTACGGGCCTGATGACATAGATTTCACTGCTGAGTGATACTGCATTGTACGTAAGTACCACAAGTTCTTTATCCATTTTTCACTTTCTGTGATATTGAACTTGTACTGCAAACGAGGTTCTTGTAAACAGAGGCGTCCCAAACATTGGGGTGGCTGTATCTTTTTGATTTTAATTTCCCTAAGCTATAGGACCATAAGTGGAAGTGCCCTAGGCTCTGTTGCTTTGTTTTTTAGATGTTTCAGGAAACACCATACACTTCTCCCGAGTGTCTGTTGGCAGTTTACATCCCGCCCATCAGCATAACAAGGCTCCCAGTTCGCCATGGCCTGTCCTGCCTTTCTGGATTTTACACTTTTTTCAGATGGCCCTTTTGACCGGGGGGGGGGGAAGTGAGACTTCATTGTAGTGCAGATTTCTTTTGCAAGCTTGCTTGGTTGGCCAAAAAGGGCGTATGCGTTTTTTCCTGAATATATTCAGGAAAAAACGCATACGCCCTTTTTGGCCAAGTGCATCATTGTGGACGTTCTGCCTCTTTTCCTATGCTTTCAATGCAATTCCAGTCTACCTCCTGAAATCGGTTTCCTGCAATTCTGCCCCGCTTTCAAGTCCTCTTGGCAGCCTTACTTCAGTATATTTTTGGACGATAGCTGTCATTTATAACTCTGCAGGTTTGTGAATTACAGTGCCCCTGAGCTCCTTTCTTCAACTCGTTTTCTTGTGAGCTGGCCGCAACACCGCAGGATGGCTTCAGGCCCTAATCTGGTTCCGGCACGGCACGCTGAGCCTTTGGTTATTTCCTCTTCCTGGTGGGAAATGAGAGTTAAATTTGCCCGTCCAGACACCTCCAGCTAGTCTCTCATTGGTTCTCGCTATTCCTGTTCATCTTCCGCAGAAATTGCAAACTGGGCCAAACAGGAGGTTAAAGGGACTGACTCTCCAAGTCGGGAGAGTGTTAGTAAAGCGTCTGGAATGTTGCACCCGAGTACCAGGGTACGAAAACTGAGACATATTTGAACACGTCTCCCGATCACATGGTTGATCATACTCTAGGTTCCACATGCATGTTTTAGCTGAAGGAAGAATACCTTAAACCTGGGTAGTTGAAACCCGTGGAATGGGTACCATGCAATATGACTTCAAAGGGTCTTCATTTGCTCACCGAACCTCTCCAATCCTATCACTGCTGCGTTTATGTCCCTGTACACATGCTTGATTCTCTTTCGGAGACATAGCAATCCATAGGTTTTAAGATACTTAAGAGTCAGGTACATTCTTAGGCGTTTAATATGCGGTGTTGAGTCCATTTCGTTGAGCAAGGAGTAGCTCTTGTCTATTCCATATTTGGCTTAAGGAACTTTATCTGTGCTCATTTCAATCTCTGGTTTTATGCAGCACCCCAACTCACCTTTACCCTTAAACAAGCATAAGTTGGTTTTCTAAATTTGAGACCCTGTTCTGTTCTGGAATTCAGTTCCTGTGTAGCCAAGTTTACATTCCGTGTATTACTGATATCTTATGATGTTTCTTTTTCTGTGTGACTTATTTCAGTTAGAATCATCGTACCTGAATCCACTCATTGTGCTGCTACGGGCCTGATGGCATAGATATCACTGCTGAGTGATACTGCATTGTACGTAAGTACCACAAGTTCTTTATCCATTTTTCACTTTCTGTGATATTGAACTTGTACGGTAAACGAGGTTCTTGTAAACAGAGGCGTCCCAAACATTGGGGTGGCTGTATCTTTTTGATTTTAATTTCCCTAAGCTATAGGACCATAAGTGGAAGTGCCCTAGGCTCTGTTGCTTTGTTTTTTAGATGTTTCAGGAAACACCATACACTTCTCCCGAGTGTCTGTTGGCAATTTACATCCCGCCCATCAGCATAACAAGGCTCCCAGTTCTCCATGGCCTGTCCTGCCTTTCTGGATTTTACACTTTTTTCAGATGGCCCTTTTGACCGGGGGGGGAGGGAAGTGAGACTTCATTGTAGTGCAGATTTCCTTTGCAAGCTTGCTTGGTTGGCCAAAAAGGGCGTATGCGTTTTTTCCTGAATATATTCAGGAAAAAACGCATACGCCCTTTTTGGCCAAGTGCATCATTGTGGACGTTCTGCCTCTTTTCCTATGCTTTCAATGCAATTCCAGTCTACCTCCTGAAATCGGTTTCCTGCAATTCTGCCCCGCTTTCAAGTCCTCTTGGCAGCCTTACTTCAGTATATTTTTGGACGATAGTTGTCATTTATAACTCTGCAGGTTTGTGAATTACAGTGCCCCTGAGCTCCTTTCTTCAACTCGTTTTCTTGTGAGCTGGCCGCAACACCGCAGGATGGCTTCAGGCCCTAATCTGGTTCCGGCACGGCACGCTGAGCCTTTGGTTATTTCCTCTTCCTGGTGGGAAATGAGAGTTAAATTTGCCCGTCCAGACACCTCCAGCTAGTCTCTCATTGGTTCTCGCTATTCCTGTTCATCTTCCGCAGAAATTGCAAACTGGGCCAAACAGGAGGTTAAAGGGACTGACTCTCCAAGTCGGGAGAGTGTTAGTAAAGCGTCTGGAATGTTGCACCCAAGTACCAGGGTACGAAAACTGAGACATATTTGAACACGTCTCCCGATCACATGGTTGATCATACTCTAGGTTCCACATGCATGTTTTAGCTGAAGGAAGAATACCTTAAACCTGGGTAGTTGAAACCCGTGGAATGGGTACCATGCAATATGACTTCAAAGGGTCTTCATTTGCTCACCGAACCTCTCCAATCCTATCACTGCTGCGTTTATGTCCCTGTACACATGCTTGATTCTCTTTCGGAGACATAGCAATCCATAGGTTTTAAGATACTTAAGAGTCAGGTACATTCTTAGGCGTTTAATATGCGGTGTTGAGTCCATTTCGTTGAGCAAGGAGTAGCTCTTGTCTATTCCATATTTGGCTTAAGGAACTTTATCTGTGCTCATTTCAATCTCTGGTTTTATGCAGCACCCCAACTCACCTTTACCCTTAAACAAGCATAAGTTGGTTTTCTAAATTTGAGACCCTGTTCTGTTCTGTAATTCAGTTCCTGTGTAGCCAAGTTTACATTCCGTGTATTACTGATATCTTATGATGTTTCTTTTTCTGTGTGACTTATTTCAGTTAGAATCATCGTACCTGAATCCACTCATTGTGTTGCTACGGGCCTGATGACATAGATTTCACTGCTGAGTGATACTGCATTGTACGTAAGTACCACAAGTTCTTTATCCATTTTTCACTTTCTGTGATATTGAACTTGTACGGTAAACGAGGTTCTTGTAAACAGAGGCGTCCCAAACATTGGGGTGGCTGTGTCTTTTTGATTTTAATTTCCCTAAGCTATAGGACCATAAGTGGAAGTGCCCTAGGCTCTGTTGCTTTGTTTTTTAGATGTTTCAGGAAACACCATACACTTCTCCCGAGTGTCTGTTGGCAGTTTACATCCCGCCCATCAGCATAACAAGGCTCCCAGTTCTCCATGGCCTGTCCTGCCTTTCTGGATTTTACACTTTTTTCAGATGGCCCTTTTGACCGGGGGGAAGTGAGACTTCATTGTAGTGCAGATTTCCTTTGCAAGCTTGCTTGGTTGGCCAAAAAGGGCGTATGCGTTTTTTCCTGAATATATTCAGGAAAAAACGCATACGCCCTTTTTGGCCAAGTGCATCATTGTGGACGTTCTGCCTCTTTTCCTATGCTTTCAATGCAATTCCAGTCTACCTCCTGAAATCGGTTTCCTGCAATTCTGCCCCGCTTTCAAGTCCTCTTGGCAGCCTTACTTCAGTATATTTTTGGACGATAGCTGTCATTTATAACTCTGCAGGTTTGTGAATTACAGTGCCCCTGAGCTCCTTTCTTCAACTCGCTTTCTTGTGAGCTGGCCGCAACACCGCAGGATGGCTTCAGGCCCTAATCTGGTTCCGGCACGGCACGCTGAGCCTTTGGTTCTTTCCTCTTCCTGGTGGGAAATGAGAGTTAAATTTGCCCGTCCAGACACCTCCAGCTAGTCTCTCATTGGTTCTCGCTATTCCTGTTCATCTTCCGCAGAAATTGCAAACTGGGCCAAACAGGAGGTTAAAGGGACTGACTCTCCAAGTCGGGAGAGTGTTAGTAAAGCGTCTGGAATGTTGCACCCGAGTACCAGGGTACGAAAACTGAGACATATTTGAACACGTCTCCCGATCACATGGTTGATCATACTCTAGGTTCCACATGCATGTTTTAGCTGAAGGAAGAATACCTTAAACCTGGGTAGTTGAAACCCGTGGAATGGGTACCATGCAATATGACTTCAAAGGGTCTTCATTTGCTCACCGAACCTCTCCAATCCTATCACTGCTGCGTTTATGTCCCTGTACACATGCTTGATTCTCTTTCGGAGACATAGCAATCCATAGGTTTTAAGATACTTAAGAGTCAGGTACATTCTTAGGCGTTTAATATGCGGTGTTGAGTCCATTTCGTTGAGCAAGGAGTAGCTCTTGTCTATTCCATATTTGGCTTAAGGAACTTTATCTGTGCTCATTTCAATCTCTGGTTTTATGCAGCACCCCAACTCACCTTTACCCTTAAACAAGCATAAGTTGGTTTTCTAAATTTGAGACCCTGTTCTGTTCTGTAATTCAGTTCCTGTGTAGCCAAGTTTACATTCCGTGTATTACTGATATCTTATGATGTTTCTTTTTCTGTGTGACTTATTTCAGTTAGAATCATCGTACCTGAATCCACTCATTGTGCTGCTACGGGCCTGATGACATAGATTTCACTGCTGAGTGATACTGCATTGTACGTAAGTACCACAAGTTCTTTATCCATTTTTCACTTTCTGTGATATTGAACTTGTACGGTAAACGAGGTTCTTGTAAACAGAGGCGTCCCAAACATTGGGGTGGCTGTATCTTTTTGATTTTAATTTCCCTAAGCTATAGGACCATAAGTGGAAGTGGCCTAGGCTCTGTTGCTTTGTTTTTTAGATGTTTCAGGAAACACCATACACTTCTCCCGAGTGTCTGTTGGCAATTTACATCCCGCCCATCAGCATAACAAGGCTCCCAGTTCTCCATGGCCTGTCCTGCCTTTCTGGATTTTACATTTTTTTCAGATGGCCCTTTTGACCGGGGGGAAGTGAGACTTCATTGTAGTGCAGATTTCCTTTGCAAGCTTGCTTGGTTGGCCAAAAAGGGCGTATGCGTTTTTTCCTGAATATATTCAGGAAAAAACGCATACGCCCTTTTTGGCCAAGTGCATCATTGTGGACGTTCTGCCTCTTTTCCTATGCTTTCAATGCAATTCCAGTCTACCTCCTGAAATCGGTTTCCTGCAATTCTGCCCCGCTTTCAAGTCCTCTTGGCAGCCTTACTTCAGTATATTTTTGGACGATAGTTGTCATTTATAACTCTGCAGGTTTGTGAATTACAGTGCCCCTGAGCTCCTTTCTTCAACTCGTTTTCTTGTGAGCTGGCCGCAACACCGCAGGATGGCTTCAGGCCCTAATCTGGTTCCGGCACGGCACGCTGAGCCTTTGGTTATTTCCTCTTCCTGGTGGGAAATGAGAGTTAAATTTGCCCGTCCAGACACCTCCAGCTAGTCTCTCATTGGTTCTCGCTATTCCTGTTCATCTTCCGCAGAAATTGCAAACTGGGCCAAACAGGAGGTTAAAGGGACTGACTCTCCAAGTCGGGAGAGTGTTAGTAAAGCGTCTGGAATGTTGCACCCGAGTACCAGGGTACGAAAACTGAGACATATTTGAACACGTCTCCCGATCACATGGTTGATCATACTCTAGGTTCCACATGCATGTTTTAGCTGAAGGAAGAATACCTTAAACCTGGGTAGTTGAAACCCGTGGAATGGGTACCATGCAATATGCCTTCAAAGGGTCTTCATTTGCTCACCGAACCTCTCCAATCCTATCACTGCTGCGTTTATGTCCCTGTACACATGCTTGATTCTCTTTCGGAGACATAGCAATCCATAGGTTTTAAGATACTTAAGAGTCAGGTACATTCTTAGGCGTTTAATATGCGGTGTTGAGTCCATTTCGTTGAGCAAGGAGTAGCTCTTGTCTATTCCATATTTGGCTTAAGGAACTTTATCTGTGCTCATTTCAATCTCTGGTTTTATGCAGCACCCCAACTCACCTTTACCCTTAAACAAGCATAAGTTGGTTTTCTAAATTTGAGACCCTGTTCTGTTCTGTAATTCAGTTCCTGTGTAGCCAAGTTTACATTCCGTGTATTACTGATATCTTATGATGTTTCTTTTTCTGTGTGACTTATTTCAGTTAGAATCATCGTACCTGAATCCACTCATTGTGCTGCTACGGGCCTGATGACATAGATTTCACTGCTGAGTGATACTGTATTGTACGTAAGTACCACAAGTTCTTTATCCATTTTTCACTTTCTGTGATATTGAACTTGTACGGTAAACGAGGTTCTTGTAAACAGAGGCGTCCCAAACTTTGGGGTGGCTGTGTCTTTTTGATTTTAATTTCCCTAAGCTATAGGACCATAAGTGGAAGTGGCCTAGGCTCTGTTGCTTTGTTTTTTAGATGTTTCAGGAAACACCATACACTTCTCCCGAGTGTCTGTTGGCAGTTTACATCCCGCCCATCAGCATAACAAGGCTCCCAGTTCTCCATGGCCTTTCCTGCCTTTCTGGATTTTACACTTTTTTCAGATGGCCCTTTTGACCGGGGGGAAGTGAGACTTCATTGTAGTGCAGATTTCCTTTGCAAGCTTGCTTGGTTGGCCAAAAAGGGCGTATGCGTTTTTTCCTGAATATATTCAGGAAAAAACGCATACGCCCTTTTTGGCCAAGTGCATCATTGTGGACGTTCTGCCTCTTTTCCTATGCTTTCAATGCAATTCCAGTCTACCTCCTGAAATTGGTTTCCTGCAATTCTGCCCCGCTTTCAAGTCCTCTTGGCAGCCTTACTTCAGTATATTTTTGGACGATAGTTGTCATTTATAACTCTGCAGGTTTGTGAATTACAGTGCCCCTGAGCTCCTTTCTTCAACTCGTTTTCTTGTGAGCTGGCCGCAACACCGCAGGATGGCTTCAGGCCCTAATCTGGTTCCGGCATGGCACGCTGAGCCTTTGGTTATTTCCTCTTCCTGGTGGGAAATGAGAGTTAAATTTGCCCGTCCAGACACCTCCAGCTAGTCTCTCATTGGTTCTCGCTATTCCTGTTCATCTTCCGCAGAAATTGCAAACTGGGCCAAACAGGAGGTTAAAGGGACTGACTCTCCAAGTCGGGAGAGTGTTAATAAAGCGTCTGGAATGTTGCACCCGAGTACCAGGGTACGAAAACTGAGACATATTTGAACACGTCTCCCGATCACATGGTTGATCATACTCTAGGTTCCACATGCATGTTTTAGCTGAAGGAAGAATACCTTAAACCTGGGTAGTTGAAACCCGTGGAATGGGTACCATGCAATATGACTTCAAAGGGTCTTCATTTGCTCACCGAACCTCTCCAATCCTATCACTGCTGCGTTTATGTCCCTGTACACATGCTTGATTCTCTTTCGGAGACATAGCAATCCATAGGTTTTAAGATACTTAAGAGTCAGGTACATTCTTAGGCGTTTAATATGCGGTGTTGAGTCCATTTCGTTGAGCAAGGAGTAGCTCTTGTCTATTCCATATTTGGCTTAAGGAACTTTATCTGTGCTCATTTCAATCTCTGGTTTTATGCAGCACCCCAACTCACCTTTACCCTTAAACAAGCATAAGTTGGTTTTCTAAATTTGAGACCCTGTTCTGTTCTGTAATTCAGTTCCTGTGTAGCCAAGTTTACATTCCGTGTATTACTGATATCTTATGATGTTTCTTTTTCTGTGTGACTTATTTCAGTTAGAATCATCGTACCTGAATCCACTCATTGTGCTGCTACGGGCCTGATGACATAGATTTCACTGCTGAGTGATACTGCATTGTACGTAAGTACCACAAGTTCTTTATCCATTTTTCACTTTCTGTGATATTGAACTTGTACGGTAAACGAGGTTCTTGTAAACAGAGGCGTCCCAAACTTTGGGGTGGCTGTGTCTTTTTGATTTTAATTTCCCTAAGCTATAGGACCATAAGTGGAAGTGGCCTAGGCTCTGTTGCTTTGTTTTTTAGATGTTTCAGGAAACACCATACACTTCTCCCGAGTGTCTGTTGGCAGTTTACATCCCGCCCATCAGCATAACAAGGCTCCCAGTTCTCCATGGCCTGTCCTGCCTTTCTGGATTTTACACTTTTTTCAGATGGCCCTTTTGACCGGGGGGAAGTGAGACTTCATTGTAGTGCAGATTTCCTTTGCAAGCTTGCTTGGTTGGCCAAAAAGGGCGTATGCGTTTTTTCCTGAATATATTCAGGAAAAAACGCATACGCCCTTTTTGGCCAAGTGCATCATTGTGGACGTTCTGCCTCTTTTCCTATGCTTTCAATGCAATTCCAGTCTACCTCCTGAAATCGGTTTCCTGCAATTCTGCCCCGCTTTCAAGTCCTCTTGGCAGCCTTACTTCAGTATATTTTTGGACGATAGTTGTCATTTATAACTCTGCAGGTTTGTGAATTACAGTGCCGCTGAGCTCCTTTCTTCAACTCGTTTTCTTGTGAGCTGGCCGCAACACCGCAGGATGGCTTCAGGCCCTAATCTGGTTCCGGCACGGCACGCTGAGCCTTTGGTTATTTCCTCTTCCTGGTGGGAAATGAGAGTTAAATTTGCCCGTCCAGACACCTCCAGCTAGTCTCTCATTGGTTCTCGCTATTCCTGTTCATCTTCCGCAGAAATTGCAAACTGGGCCAAACAGGAGGTTAAAGGGACTGACTCTCCAAGTCGGGAGAGTGTTAGTAAAGCGTCTGGAATGTTGCACCCGAGTACCAGGGTACGAAAACTGAGACATATTTGAACACGTCTCCCGATCACATGGTTGATCATACTCTAGGTTCCACATGCATGTTTTAGCTGAAGGAAGAATACCTTAAACCTGGGTAGTTGAAACCCGTGGAATGGGTACCATGCAATATGACTTCAAAGGGTCTTCATTTGCTCACCGAACCTCTCCAATCCTATCACTGCTGCGTTTATGTCCCTGTACACATGCTTGATTCTCTTTCGGAGACATAGCAATCCATAGGTTTTAAGATACTTAAGAGTCAGGTACATTCTTAGGCGTTTAATATGCGGTGTTGAGTCCATTTCGTTGAGCAAGGAGTAGCTCTTGTCTATTCCATATTTGGCTTAAGGAACTTTATCTGTGCTCATTTCAATCTCTGGTTTTATGCAGCACCCCAACTCACCTTTACCCTTAAACAAGCATAAGTTGGTTTTCTAAATTTGAGACCCTGTTCTGTTCTGTAATTCAGTTCCTGTGTAGCCAAGTTTACATTCCGTGTATTACTGATATCTTATGATGTTTCTTTTTCTGTGTGACTTATTTCAGTTAGAATCATCGTACCTGAATCCACTCATTGTGCTGCGACGGGCCTGATGACATAGATTTCACTGCTGAGTGATACTGCATTGTACGTAAGTACCACAAGTTCTTTATCCATTTTTCACTTTCTGTGATATTGAACTTGTACGGTAAACGAGGTTCTTGTAAACAGAGGCGTCCCAAACATTGGGGTGGCTGTGTCTTTTTGATTTTAATTTCCCTAAGCTATAGGACCATAAGTGGAAGTGCCCTAGGCTCTGTTGCTTTGTTTTTTAGATGTTTCAGGAAACACCATACACTTCTCCCGAGTGTCTGTTGGCAGTTTACATCCCGCCCATCAGCATAACAAGTCTCCCAGTTCTCCATGGCCTGTCCTGCCTTTCTGGATTTTACACTTTTTTCAGATGGCCCTTTTGACCGGGGGGAAGTGAGACTTCATTGTAGTGCAGATTTCCTTTGCAAGCTTGCTTGGTTGGCCAAAAAGGGCGTATGCGTTTTTTCCTGAATATATTCAGGAAAAAACGCATACACCCTTTTTGGCCAAGTGCATCATTGTGGACGTTCTGCCTCTTTTCCTATGCTTTCAATGCAATTCCAGTCTACCTCCTGAAATCGGTTTCCTGCAATTCTGCCCCGCTTTCAAGTCCTCTTGGCAGCCTTACTTCAGTATATTTTTGGACGATAGTTGTCATTTATAACTCTGCAGGTTTGTGAATTACAGTGCCCCTGAGCTCCTTTCTTCAACTCGCTTTCTTGTGAGCTGGCCGCAACACCGCAGGATGGCTTCAGGCCCTAATCTGGTTCCGGCACGGCACGCTGAGCCTTTGGTTATTTCCTCTTCCTGGTGGGAAATGAGAGTTAAATTTGCCCGTCCAGACACCTCCAGCTAGTCTCTCATTGGTTCTCGCTATTCCTGTTCATCTTCCGCAGAAATTGCAAACTGGGCCAAACAGGAGGTTAAAGGGACTGACTCTCCAAGTCGGGAGAGTGTTAGTAAAGCGTCTGGAATGTTGCACCCGAGTACCAGGGTACGAAAACTGAGACATATTTGAACACGTCTCCCGATCACATGGTTGATCATACTCTAGGTTCCACATGCATGTTTTAGCTGAAGGAAGAATACCTTAAACCTGGGTAGTTGAAACCCGTGGAATGGGTACCATGCAATATGACTTCAAAGGGTCTTCATTTGCTCACCGAACCTCTCCAATCCTATCACTGCTGCGTTTATGTCCCTGTACACATGCTTGATTCTCTTTCGGAGACATAGCAATCCATAGGTTTTAAGATACTTAAGAGTCAGGTACATTCTTAGGCGTTTAATATGCGGTGTTGAGTCCATTTCGTTGAGCAAGGAGTAGCTCTTGTCTATTCCATATTTGGCTTAAGGAACTTTATCTGTGCTCATTTCAATCTCTGGTTTTATGCAGCACCCCAACTCACCTTTACCCTTAAACAAGCATAAGTTGGTTTTCTAAATTTGAGACCCTGTTCTGTTCTGTAATTCAGTTCCTGTGTAGCCAAGTTTACATTCCGTGTATTACTGATATCTTATGATGTTTCTTTTTCTGTGTGACTTATTTCAGTTAGAATCATCGTACCTGAATCCACTCATTGTGCTGCTACGGGCCTGATGACATAGATTTCACTGCTGAGTGATACTGCATTGTACGTAAGTACCACAAGTTCTTTATCCATTTTTCACTTTCTGTGATATTGAACTTGTACGGTAAACGAGGTTCTTGTAAACAGAGGCGTCCCAAACTTTGGGGTGGCTGTGTCTTTTTGATTTTAATTTCCCTAAGCTATAGGACCATAAGTGGAAGTGGCCTAGGCTCTGTTGCTTTGTTTTTTAGATGTTTCAGGAAACACCATACACTTCTCCCGAGTGTCTGTTGGCAGTTTACATCCCGCCCATCAGCATAACAAGGCTCCCAGTTCTCCATGGCCTGTCCTGCCTTTCTGGATTTTACACTTGTTTCAGATGGCCCTTTTGACCGGGGGGAAGTGAGACTTCATTGTAGTGCAGATTTCCTTTGCAAGCTTGCTTGGTTGGCCAAAAAGGGCGTATGCGTTTTTTCCTGAATATATTCAGGAAAAAACGCATACGCCCTTTTTGGCCAAGTGCATCATTGTGGACGTTCTGCCTCTTTTCCTATGCTTTCAATGCAATTCCAGTCTACCTCCTGAAATCGGTTTCCTGCAATTCTGCCCCGCTTTCAAGTCCTCTTGGCAGCCTTACTTCAGTATATTTTTGGACGATAGTTGTCATTTATAACTCTGCAGGTTTGTGAATTACAGTGCCCCTGAGCTCCTTTCTTCAACTCGTTTTCTTGTGAGCTGGCCGCAACACCGCAGGATGGCTTCAGGCCCTAATCTGGTTCCGGCACGGCACGCTGAGCCTTTGGTTATTTCCTCTTCCTGGTGGGAAATGAGAGTTAAATTTGCCCGTCCAGACACCTCCAGCTAGTCTCTCATTGGTTCTCGCTATTCCTGTTCATCTTCCGCAGAAATTGCAAACTGGGCCAAACAGGAGGTTAAAGGGACTGACTCTCCAAGTCGGGAGAGTGTTAGTAAAGCGTCTGGAATGTTGCACCCGAGTACCAGGGTACGAAAACTGAGACATATTTGAACACGTCTCCCGATCACATGGTTGATCATACTCTAGGTTCCACATGCATGTTTTAGCTGAAGGAAGAATACCTTAAACCTGGGTAGTTGAAACCCGTGGAATGGGTACCATGCAATATGACTTCAAAGGGTCTTCATTTGCTCACCGAACCTCTCCAATCCTATCACTGCTGCGTTTATGTCCCTGTACACATGCTTGATTCTCTTTCGGAGACATAGCAATCCATCGGTTTTAAGATACTTAAGAGTCAGGTACATTCTTAGGCGTTTAATATGCGGTGTTGAGTCCATTTCGTTGAGCAAGGAGTAGCTCTTGTCTATTCCATATTTGGCTTAAGGAACTTTATCTGTGCTCATTTCAATCTCTGGTTTTATGCAGCACCCCAACTCACCTTTACCCTTAAACAAGCATAAGTTGGTTTTCTAAATTTGAGACCCTGTTCTGTTCTGTAATTCAGTTCCTGTGTAGCCAAGTTTACATTCCGTGTATTACTGATATCTTATGATGTTTCTTTCTCTGTGTGACTTATTTCAGTTAGAATCATCGTACCTGAATCCACTCATTGTGCTGCTACGGGCCTGATGACATAGATTTCACTGCTGAGTGATACTGCATTGTATGTAAGTACCACAAGTTCTTTATCCATTTTTCACTTTCTGTGATATTGAACTTGTACGGTAAACGAGGTTCTTGTAAACAGAGGCGTCCCAAACATTGGGGTGGCTGTATCTTTTTGATTTTAATTTCCCTAAGCTATAGGACCATAAGTGGAAGTGCCCTAGGCTCTGTTGCTTTGTTTTTTAGATGTTTCAGGAAACACCATACACTTCTCCCGAGTGTCTGTTGGCAGTTTACATCCCGCCCATCAGCATAACAAGGCTCCCAGTTCGCCATGGCCTGTCCTGCCTTTCTGGATTTTACACTTTTTTCAGATGGCCCTTTTGACCGGGGGGAAGTGAGACTTCATTGTAGTGCAGATTTCCTTTGCAAGCTTGCTTGGTTGGCCAAAAAGGGCGTATGCGTTTTTTCCTGAATATATTCAGGAAAAAACGCATATGCCCTTTTTGGCCAAGTGCATCATTGTGGACGTTCTGCCTCTTTTCCTATGCTTTCAATGCAATTCCAGTCTACCTCCTGAAATCGGTTTCCTGCAATTCTGCCCCGCTTTCAAGTCCTCTTGGCAGCCTTACTTCAGTATATTTTTGGACGATAGCTGTCATTTATAACTCTGCAGGTTTGTGAATTACAGTGCCCCTGAGCTCCTTTCTTCAACTCGTTTTCTTGTGAGCTGGCCGCAACACCGCAGGATGGCTTCAGGCCCTAATCTGGTTCCGGCACGGCACGCTGAGCCTTTGGTTATTTCCTCTTCCTGGTGGGAAATGAGAGTTAAATTTGCCCGTCCAGACACCTCCAGCTAGTCTCTCATTGGTTCTCGCTATTCCTGTTCATCTTCCGCAGAAATTGCAAACTGGGCCAAACAGGAGGTTAAAGGGACTGACTCTCCAAGTCGGGAGAGTGTTAGTAAAGCGTCTGGAATGTTGCACCCGAGTACCAGGGTACGAAAACTGAGACATATTTGAACACGTCTCCCGATCACATGGTTGATCATACTCTAGGTTCCACATGCATGTTTTAGCTGAAGGAAGAATACCTTAAACCTGGGTAGTTGAAACCCGTGGAATGGGTACCATGCAATATGACTTCAAAGGGTCTTCATTTGCTCACCGAACCTCTCCAATCCTATCACTGCTGCGTTTATGTCCCTGTACACATGCTTGATTCTCTTTCGGAGACATAGCAATCCATAGGTTTTAAGATACTTAAGAGTCAGGTACATTCTTAGGCGTTTAATATGCGGTGTTGAGTCCATTTCGTTGAGCAAGGAGTAGCTCTTGTCTATTCCATATTTGGCTTAAGGAACTTTATCTGTGCTCATTTCAATCTCTGGTTTTATGCAGCACCCCAACTCACCTTTACCCTTAAACAAGCATAAGTTGGTTTTCTAAATTTGAGACCCTGTTCTGTTCTGTAATTCAGTTCCTGTGTAGCCAAGTTTACATTCCGTGTATTACTGATATCTTATGATGTTTCTTTCTCTGTGTGACTTATTTCAGTTAGAATCATCGTACCTGAATCCACTCATTGTGCTGCTACGGGCCTGATGACATAGATTTCACTGCTGAGTGATACTGCATTGTACGTAAGTACCACAAGTTCTTTATCCATTTTTCACTTTCTGTGATATTGAACTTGTACGGTAAACGAGGTTCTTGTAAACAGAGGCGTCCCAAACATTGGGGTGGCTGTATCTTTTTGATTTTAATTTCCCTAAGCTATAGGACCATAAGTGGAAGTGCCCTAGGCTCTGTTGCTTTGTTTTTTAGATGTTTCAGGAAACACCATACACTTCTCCCGAGTGTCTGTTGGCAGTTTACATCCCGCCCATCAGCATAACAAGGCTCCCAGTTCGCCATGGCCTGTCCTGCCTTTCTGGATTTTACACTTTTTTCAGATGGCCCTTTTGACCGGGGGGAAGTGAGACTTCATTGTAGTGCAGATTTCCTTTGCAAGCTTGCTTGGTTGGCCAAAAAGGGCGTATGCGTTTTTTCCTGAATATATTCAGGAAAAAACGCATACGCCCTTTTTGGCCAAGTGCATCATTGTGGACGTTCTGCCTCTTTTCCTATGCTTTCAATGCAATTCCAGTCTACCTCCTGAAATCGGTTTCCTGCAATTCTGCCCCGCTTTCAAGTCCTCTTGGCAGCCTTACTTCAGTATATTTTTGGACGATAGCTGTCATTTATAACTCTGCAGGTTTGTGAATTACAGTGCCCCTGAGCTCCTTTCTTCAACTCGTTTTCTTGTGAGCTGGCCGCAACACCGCAGGATGGCTTCAGGCCCTAATCTGGTTCCGGCACGGCACGCTGAGCCTTTGGTTATTTCCTCTTCCTGGTGGGAAATGAGAGTTAAATTTGCCCGTCCAGACACCTCCAGCTAGTCTCTCATTGGTTCTCGCTATTCCTGTTCATCTTCCGCAGAAATTGCAAACTGGGCCAAACAGGAGGTTAAAGGGACTGACTCTCCAAGTCGGGAGAGTGTTAGTAAAGCGTCTGGAATGTTGCACCCGAGTACCAGGGTACGAAAACTGAGACATATTTGAACACGTCTCCCGATCACATGGTTGATCATACTCTAGGTTCCACATGCATGTTTTAGCTGAAGGAAGAATACCTTAAACCTGGGTAGTTGAAACCCGTGGAATGGGTACCATGCAATATGACTTCAAAGGGTCTTCATTTGCTCACCGAACCTCTCCAATCCTATCACTGCTGCGTTTATGTCCCTGTACACATGCTTGATTCTCTTTCGGAGACATAGCAATCCATCGGTTTTAAGATACTTAAGAGTCAGGTACATTCTTAGGCGTTTAATATGCGGTGTTGAGTCCATTTCGTTGAGCAAGGAGTAGCTCTTGTCTATTCCATATTTGGCTTAAGGAACTTTATCTGTGCTCATTTCAATCTCTGGTTTTATGCAGCACTCCAACTCACCTTTACCCTTAAACAAGCATAAGTTGGTTTTCTAAATTTGAGACCCTGTTCTGTTCTGTAATTCAGTTCCTGTGTAGCCAAGTTTACATTCCGTGTATTACTGATATCTTATGATGTTTCTTTTTCTGTGTGACTTATTTCAGTTAGAATCATCGTACCTGAATCCACTCATTGTGCTGCTACGGGCCTGATGACATAGATTTCACTGCTGAGTGATACTGCATTGTACGTAAGTACCACAAGTTCTTTATCCATTTTTCACTTTCTGTGATATTGAACTTGTACGGTAAACGAGGTTCTTGTAAACAGAGGCGTCCCAAACATTGGGGTGGCTGTATCTTTTTGATTTTAATTTCCCTAAGCTATAGGACCATAAGTGGAAGTGCCCTAGGCTCTGTTGCTTTGTTTTTTAGATGTTTCAGGAAACACCATACACTTCTCCCGAGTGTCTGTTGGCAATTTACATCCCGCCCATCAGCATAACAAGGCTCCCAGTTCTCCATGGCCTGTCCTGCCTTTCTGGATTTTACACTTTTTTCAGATGGCCCTTTTGACCGGGGGGGGGGGAAGTGAGACTTCATTGTAGTGCAGATTTCCTTTGCAAGCTTGCTTGGTTGGCCAAAAAGGGCGTATGCGTTTTTTCCTGAATATATTCAGGAAAAAACGCATACGCCCTTTTTGGCCAAGTGCATCATTGTGGACGTTCTGCCTCTTTTCCTATGCTTTCAATGCAATTCCAGTCTACCTCCTGAAATCGGTTTCCTGCAATTCTGCCCCGCTTTCAAGTCCTCTTGGCAGCCTTACTTCAGTATATTTTTGGACGATAGTTGTCATTTATAACTCTGCAGGTTTGTGAATTACAGTGCCCCTGAGCTCCTTTCTTCAACTCGTTTTCTTGTGAGCTGGCCGCAACACCGCAGGATGGCTTCAGGCCCTAATCTGGTTCCGGCACGGCACGCTGAGCCTTTGGTTATTTCCTCTTCCTGGTGGGAAATGAGAGTTAAATTTGCCCGTCCAGACACCTCCAGCTAGTCTCTCATTGGTTCTCGCTATTCCTGTTCATCTTCCGCAGAAATTGCAAACTGGGCCAAACAGGAGGTTAAAGGGACTGACTCTCCAAGTCGGGAGAGTGTTAGTAAAGCGTCTGGAATGTTGCACCCGAGTACCAGGGTACAAAAACTGAGACATATTTGAACACGTCTCCCGATCACATGGTTGATCATACTCTAGGTTCCACATGCATGTTTTAGCTGAAGGAAGAATACCTTAAACCTGGGTAGTTGAAACCCGTGGAATGGGTACCATGCAATATGACTTCAAAGGGTCTTCATTTGCTCACCGAACCTCTCCAATCCTATCACTGCTGCGTTTATGTCCCTGTACACATGCTTGATTCTCTTTCGGAGACATAGCAATCCATAGGTTTTAAGATACTTAAGAGTCAGGTACATTCTTAGGCGTTTAATATGCGGTGTTGAGTCCATTTCGTTGAGCAAGGAGTAGCTCTTGTCTATTCCATATTTGGCTTAAGGAACTTTATCTGTGCTCATTTCAATCTCTGGTTTTATGCAGCACCCCAACTCACCTTTACCCTTAAACAAGCATAAGTTGGTTTTCTAAATTTGAGACCCTGTTCTGTTCTGTAATTCAGTTCCTGTGTAGCCAAGTTTACATTCCGTGTATTACTGATATCTTATGATGTTTCTTTTTCTGTGTGACTTATTTCAGTTAGAATCATCGTACCTGAATCCACTCATTGTGCTGCTACGGGCCTGATGGCATAGATTTCACTGCTGAGTGATACTGCATTGTACGTAAGTACCACAAGTTCTTTATCCATTTTTCACTTTCTGTGATATTGAACTTGTACGGTAAACGAGGTTCTTGTAAACAGAGGTGTCCCAAACATTGGGGTGGCTGTATCTTTTTGATTTTAATTTCCCTAAGCTATAGGACCATAAGTGGAAGTGCCCTAGGCTCTGTTGCTTTGTTTTTTAGATGTTTCAGGAAACACCATACACTTCTCCCGAGTGTCTGTTGGCAATTTACATCCCGCCCATCAGCATAACAAGGCTCCCAGTTCTCCATGGCCTGTCCTGCCTTTCTGGATTTTACACTTTTTTCAGATGGTCCTTTTGACCGGGCGGGGGGGGGAAGTGAGACTTCATTGTAGTGCAGATTTCCTTTGCAAGTTTGCTTGGTTGGCCAAAAAGGCCGTATGCGCTTTTTCCTGAATATATTCAGGAAAAAACGCATACGCCCTTTTGGGCCAAGTGCATCATTGTGGACGTTCTGCCTCTTTTCCTATGCTTTCAATGCAATTCCAGTCTACCTCCTGAAATCGGTTTCCTGCAATTCTGCCCCGCTTTCAAGTCCTCTTGGCAGCCTTACTTCAGTATATTTTTGGACGATAGCTGTCATTTATAACTCTGCAGGTTTGTGAATTACAGTGTCCCTGAGCTCCTTTCTTCAACTCGCTTTCTTGTGAGCTGGCCGCAACACCGCAGGATGGCTTCAGGCCCTAATCTGGTTCCGGCACGGCACGCTGAGCCTTTGGTTATTTCCTCTTCCTGGTGGGAAATGAGAGTTAAATTTGCCCGTCCAGACACCTCCAGCTAGTCTCTCATTGGTTCTCGCTATTCCTGTTCATCTTCCGCAGAAATTGCAAACTGGGCCAAACAGGAGGTTAAAGGGACTGACTCTCCAAGTCGGGAGAGTGTTAGTAAAGCGTCTGGAATGTTGCACCCGAGTACCAGGGTACGAAAACTGAGACATATTTGAACACGTCTCCCGATCACATGGTTGATCATACTCTAGGTTCCACATGCATGTTTTAGCTGAAGGAAGAATACCTTAAACCTGGGTAGTTGAAACCCGTGGAATGGGTACCATGCAATATGACTTCATAGGGTCTTCATTTGCTCACCGAACCTCTCCAATCCTATCACTGCTGCGTTTATGTCCCTGTACACATGCTTGATTCTCTTTCGGAGACATAGCAATCCATAGGTTTTAAGATACTTAAGAGTCAGGTACATTCTTAGGCGTTTAATATGCGGTGTTGAGTCCATTTCGTTGAGCAAGGAGTAGCTGTTGTGTATTCCATATTTGGCTTAAGGAACTTTATCTGTGCTCATTTCAATCTCTGGTTTTATGCAGCACCCCAACTCACCTTTACCCTTAAACAAGCATAAGTTGGTTTTCTAAATTTGAGACCCTGTTCTGTTCTGTAATTCAGTTCCTGTGTAGCCAAGTTTACATTCCGTGTATTACTGATATCTTATGATGTTTCTTTCTCTGTGTGACTTATTTCAGTTAGAATCATCGTACCTGAATCCACTCATTGTGCTGCTACGGGCCTGATGACATAGATTTCACTGCTGAGTGATACTGCATTGTACGTAAGTACCACAAGTTCTTTATCCATTTTTCACTTTCTGTGATATTGAACTTGTACGGTAAATGAGGTTCTTGTAAACAGAGGCGTCCCAAACATTGGGGTGGCTGTATCTTTTTGATTTTAATTTCCCTAAGCTATAGGACCATAAGTGGAAGTGCCCTAGGCTCTGTTGCTTTGTTTTTTAGATGTTTCAGGAAACACCATACACTTCTCCCGAGTGTCTGTTGGCAGTTTACATCCCGCCCATCAGCATAACAAGGCTCCCAGTTCTCCATGGCCTGTCCTGCCTTTCTGGATTTTACACTTTTTTCAGATGGCCCTTTTGACCGGGGGGAAGTGAGACTTCATTGTAGTGCAGATTTCCTTTGCAAGCTTGCTTGGTTGGCCAAAAAGGGCGTATGCGTTTTTTCCTGAATATATTCAGGAAAAAACGCATACGCCCTTTTTGGCCAAGTGCATCATTGTGGACGTTCTGCCTCTTTTCCTATGCTTTCAATGCAATTCCAGTCTACCTCCTGAAATCGGTTTCCTGCAATTCTGCCCCGCTTTCAAGTCCTCTTGGCAGCCTTACTTCAGTATATTTTTGGACGATAGTTGTCATTTATAACTCTGCAGGTTTGTGAATTACAGTGCCCCTGAGCTCCTTTCTTCAACTCGTTTTCTTGTGAGCTGGCCGCAACACCGCAGGATGGCTTCAGGCCCTAATCTGGTTCCGGCACGGCACGCTGAGCCTTTGGTTATTTCCTCTTCCTGGTGGGAAATGAGAGTTAAATTTGCCCGTCCAGACACCTCCAGCTAGTCTCTCATTGGTTCTCGCTATTCCTGTTCATCTTCCGCAGAAATTGCAAACTGGGCCAAACAGGAGGTTAAAGGGACTGACTCTCCAAGTCGGGAGAGTGTTAGTAAAGCGTCTGGAATGTTGCACCCGAGTACCAGGGTACGAAAACTGAGACATATTTGAACACGTCTCCCGATCACATGGTTGATCATACTCTAGGTTCCACATGCATGTTTTAGCTGAAAGAAGAATACCTTAAACCTGGGTAGTTGAAACCCGTGGAATGGGTACCATGCAATATGACTTCAAAGGGTCTTCATTTGCTCACCGAACCTCTCCAATCCTATCACTGCTGCGTTTATGTCCCTGTACACATGCTTGATTCTCTTTCGGAGACATAGCAATCCATAGGTTTTAAGATACTTAAGAGTCAGGTACATTCTTAGGCGTTTAATATGGGGTGTTGAGTCCATTTCGTTGAGCAAGGAGTAGCTCTTGTCTATTCCATATTTGGCTTAAGGAACTTTATCTGTGCTCATTTCAATCTCTGGTTTTATGCAGCACCCCAACTCACCTTTACCCTTAAACAAGCATAAGTTGGTTTTCTAAATTTGAGACCCTGTTCTGTTCTGTAATTCAGTTCCTGTGTAGCCAAGTTTACATTCCGTGTATTACTGATATCTTATGATGTTTCTTTTTCTGTGTGACTTATTTCAGTTAGAATCATCGTACCTGAATCCACTCATTGTGCTGCTACGGGCCTGATGACATAGATTTCACTGCTGAGTGATACTGCATTGTACGTAAGTACCACAAGTTCTTTATCCATTTTTCACTTTCTGTGATATTGAACTTGTACGGTAAATGAGGTTCTTGTAAACAGAGGCGTCCCAAACATTGGGGTGGCTGTATCTTTTTGATTTTAATTTCCCTAAGCTATAGGACCATAAGTGGAAGTGCCCTAGGCTCTGTTGCTTTGTTTTTTAGATGTTTCAGGAAACACCATACACTTCTCCCGAGTGTCTGTTGGCAATTTACATCCCGCCCATCAGCATAACAAGGCTCCCAGTTCTCCATGGCCTGTCCTGCCTTTCTGGATTTTACACTTTTCTCAGATGGCCCTTTTGACCGGGGGGAAGTGAGACTTCATTGTAGTGCAGATTTCCTTTGCAAGCTTGCTTGGTTGGCCAAAAAGGGCGTATGCGTTTTTTCCTGAATATATTCAGGAAAAAACGCATACGCCCTTTTTGGCCAAGTGCATCATTGTGGACGTTCTGCCTCTTTTCCTATGCTTTCAATGCAATTCCAGTCTACCTCCTGAAATCGGTTTCCTGCAATTCTGCCCCGCTTTCAAGTCCTCTTGGCAGCCTTACTTCAGTATATTTTTGGACGATAGCTGTCATTTATAACTCTGCAGGTTTGTGAATTACAGTGCCCCTGAGCTCCTTTCTTCAACTCGCTTTCTTGTGAGCTGGCCGCAACACCGCAGGATGGCTTCAGGCCCTAATCTGGTTCCGGCACGGCACGCTGAGCCTTTGGTTATTTCCTCTTCCTGGTGGGAAATGAGAGTTAAATTTGCCCGTCCAGACACCTCCAGCTAGTCTCTCATTGGTTCTCGCTATTCCTGTTCATCTTCCGCAGAAATTGCAAACTGGGCCAAACAGGAGGTTAAAGGGACTGACTCTCCAAGTCGGGAGAGTGTTAGTAAAGCGTCTGGAATGTTGCACCCGAGTACCAGGGTACGAAAACTGAGACATATTTGAACACGTCTCCCGATCACATGGTTGATCATACTCTAGGTTCCACATGCATGTTTTAGCTGAAGGAAGAATACCTTAAACCTGGGTAGTTGAAACCCATGGAATGGGTACCATGCAATATGACTTCAAAGGGTCTTCATTTGCTCACCGAACCTCTCCAATCCTATCACTGCTGCGTTTATGTCCCTGTACACATGCTTGATTCTCTTTCGGAGACATAGCAATCCATAGGTTTTAAGATACTTAAGAGTCAGGTACATTCTTAGGCGTTTAATATGCGGTGTTGAGTCCATTTCGTTGAGCAAGGAGTAGCTCTTGTCTATTCCATATTTGGCTTAAGGAACTTTATCTGTGCTCATTTCAATCTCTGGTTTTATGCAGCACCCCAACTCACCTTTACCCTTAAACAAGCATAAGTTGGTTTTCTAAATTTGAGACCCTGTTCTGTTCTGTAATTCAGTTCCTGTGTAGCCAAGTTTACATTCCGTGTATTACTGATATCTTATGATGTTTCTTTTTCTGTGTGACTTATTTCAGTTAGAATCATCGTACCTGAATCCACTCATTGTGCTGCTACGGGCCTGATGGCATAGATTTCACTGCTGAGTGATACTGCATTGTACGTAAGTACCACAAGTTCTTTATCCATTTTTCACTTTCTGTGATATTGAACTTGTATGGTAAACGAGGTCCTTGTAAAGAGAGGCGTCCCAAACATTGGGGTGGCTGTATCTTTTTGATTTTAATTTCCCTAAGCTATAGGACCATAAGTGGAAGTGCCCTAGGCTCTGTGGCTTTGTTTTTTAGATGTTTCAGGAAACACCATACACTTCTCCCGAGTGTCTGTTGGCAGTTTACATCCCGCCCATCAGCATAACAAGGCTCCCAGTTCTCCATGGCCTGTCCTGCCTTTCTGGATTTTACACTTTTTTCAGATGGCCCTTTTGACCGGGGGCGGGGGGAAGTGAGACTTCATTGTAGTGCAGATTTCCTTTGCAAGCTTGCTTGGTTGGCCAAAAAGGGCGTATGCGTTTTTTCCTGAATATATTCAGGAAAAAACGCATACGCCCTTTTTGGCCAAGTGCATCATTGTGGACGTTCTGCCTCTTTTCCTATGCTTTCAATGCAATTCCAGTCTACCTCCTGAAATCGGTTTCCTGCAATTCTGCCCCGCTTTCAAGTCCTCTTGGCAGCCTTACTTCAGTATATTTTTGGACGATAGCTGTCATTTATAACTCTGCAGGTTTGTGAATTACAGTGCCCCTGAGCTCCTTTCTTCAACTCGCTTTCTTGTGAGCTGGCCGCAACACCGCAGGATGGCTTCAGGCCCTAATCTGGTTCCGGCACGGCACGCTGAGCCTTTGGTTATTTCCTCTTCCTGGTGGGAAATGAGAGTTAAATTTGCCCGTCCAGACACCTCCAGCTAGTCTCTCATTGGTTCTCGCTATTCCTGTTCATCTTCCGCAGAAATTGCAAACTGGGCCAAACAGGAGGTTAAAGGGACTGACTCTCCAAGTCGGGAGAGTGTTAGTAAAGCGTCTGGAATGTTGCACCCGAGTACCAGGGTACGAAAACTGAGACATATTTGAACACGTCTCCCGATCACATGGTTGATCATACTCTAGGTTCCACATGCATGTTTTAGCTGAAGGAAGAATACCTTAAACCTGGGTAGTTGAAACCCGTGGAATGGGTACCATGCAATATGACTTCAAAGGGTCTTCATTTGCTCACCGAACCTCTCCAATCCTATCACTGCTGCGTTTATGTCCCTGTACACATGCTTGATTCTCTTTCGGAGACATAGCAATCCATAGGTTTTAAGATACTTAAGAGTCAGGTACATTCTTAGGCGTTTAATATGCGGTGTTGAGTCCATTTCGTTGAGCAAGGAGTAGCTCTTGTCTATTCCATATTTGGCTTAAGGAACTTTATCTGTGCTCATTTCAATCTCTGGTTTTATGCAGCACCCCAACTCACCTTTACCCTTAAACAAGCATAAGTTGGTTTTCTAAATTTGAGACCCTGTTCTGTTCTGTAATTCAGTTCCTGTGTAGCCAAGTTTACATTCCGTGTATTACTGATATCTTATGATGTTTCTTTTTCTGTGTGACTTATTTCAGTTAGAATCATCGTACCTGAATCCACTCATTGTGCTGCTACGGGCCTGATGGCATAGATTTCACTGCTGAGTGATACTGCATTGTACGTAAGTACCACAAGTTCTTTATCCATTTTTCACTTTCTGTGATATTGAACTTGTATGGTAAACGAGGTTCTTGTAAACAGAGGCGTCCCAAACATTGGGGTGGCTGTATCTTTTTGATTTTAATTTCCCTAAGCTATAGGACCATAAGTGGAAGTGCCCTAGGCTCTGTTGCTTTGTTTTTTAGATGTTTCAGGAAACACCATACACTTCTCCCGAGTGTCTGTTGGCAGTTTACATCCCGCCCATCAGCATAACAAGGCTCCCAGTTCTCCATGGCCTGTCCTGCCTTTCTGGATTTTACACTTTTTTCAGATGGCCCTTTTGACCGGGGGCGGGGGGAAGTGAGACTTCATTGTAGTGCAGATTTCCTTTGCAAGCTTGCTTGGTTGGCCAAAAAGGGCGTATGCGTTTTTTCCTGAATATATTCAGGAAAAAACGCATACGCCCTTTTTGGCCAAGTGCATCATTGTGGACGTTCTGCCTCTTTTCCTATGCTTTCAATGCAATTCCAGTCTACCTCCTGAAATCGGTTTCCTGCAATTCTGCCCCGCTTTCAAGTCCTCTTGGCAGCCTTACTTCAGTATATTTTTGGACGATAGTTGTCATTTATAACTCTGCAGGTTTGTGAATTACAGTGCCCCTGAGCTCCTTTCTTCAACTCGTTTTCTTGTGAGCTGGCCGCAACACCGCAGGATGGCTTCAGGCCCTAATCTGGTTCCGGCACGGCACGCTGAGCCTTTGGTTATTTCCTCTTCCTGGTGGGAAATGAGAGTTAAATTTGCCCGTCCAGACACCTCCAGCTAGTCTCTCATTGGTTCTCGCTATTCCTGTTCATCTTCCGCAGAAATTGCAAACTGGGCCAAACAGGAGGTTAAAGGGACTGACTCTCCAAGTCGGGAGAGTGTTAGTAAAGCGTCTGGAATGTTGCACCCGAGTACCAGGGTACGAAAACTGAGACATATTTGAACACGTCTCCCGATCACATGGTTGATCATACTCTAGGTTCCACATGCATGTTTTAGCTGAAGGAAGAATACCTTAAACCTGGGTAGTTGAAACCCGTGGAATGGGTACCATGCAATATGACTTCAAAGGGTCTTCATTTGCTCACCGAACCTCTCCAATCCTATCACTGCTGCGTTTATGTCCCTGTACACATGCTTGATTCTCTTTCGGAGACATAGCAATCCATAGGTTTTAAGATACTTAAGAGTCAGGTACATTCTTAGGCGTTTAATATGGGGTGTTGAGTCCATTTCGTTGAGCAAGGAGTAGCTCTTGTCTATTCCATATTTGGCTTAAGGAACTTTATCTGTGCTCATTTCAATCTCTGGTTTTATGCAGCACCCCAACTCACCTTTACCCTTAAACAAGCATAAGTTGGTTTTCTAAATTTGAGACCCTGTTCTGTTCTGTAATTCAGTTCCTGTGTAGCCAAGTTTACATTCCGTGTATTACTGATATCTTATGATGTTTCTTTTTCTGTGTGACTTATTTCAGTTAGAATCATCGTACCTGAATCCACTCATTGTGCTGCTACGGGCCTGATGGCATAGATTTCACTGCTGAGTGATACTGCATTGTACGTAAGTACCACAAGTTCTTTATCCATTTTTCACTTTCTGTGATATTGAACTTGTACGGTAAACGAGGTTCTTGTAAACAGAGGCGTCCCAAACATTGGGGTGGCTGTATCTTTTTGATTTTAATTTCCCTAAGCTATAGGACCATAAGTGGAAGTGCCCTAGGCTCTGTTGCTTTGTTTTTTAGATGTTTCAGGAAACACCATACACTTCTCCCGAGTGTCTGTTGGCAATTTACATCCCGCCCATCAGCATAACAAGGCTCCCAGTTCTCCATGGCCTGTCCTGCCTTTCTGGATTTTACACTTTTTTCAGATGGCCCTTTTGACCGGGGGGAAGTGAGACTTCATTGTAATGCAGATTTCCTTTGCAAGCTTGCTTGGTTGGCCAAAAAGGGCGTATGCGTTTTTTCCTGAATATATTCAGGAAAAAACGCATACGCCCTTTTTGGCCAAGTGCATCATTGTGGACGTTCTGCCTCTTTTCCTATGCTTTCAATGCAATTCCAGTCTACCTCCTGAAATCGGTTTCCTGCAATTCTGCCCCGCTTTCAAGTCCTCTTGGCAGCCTTACTTCAGTATATTTTTGGACGATAGTTGTCATTTATAACTCTGCAGGTTTGTGAATTACAGTGCCCCTGAGCTCCTTTCTTCAACTCGCTTTCTTGTGAGCTGGCCGCAACACCGCAGGATGGCTTCAGGCCCTAATCTGGTTCCGGCACGGCACGCTGTGCCTTTGGTTATTTCCTCTTCCTGGTGGGAAATAAGAGTTAAATTTGCCCGTCCAGACACCTCCAGCTAGTCTCTCATTGGTTCTCGCTATTCCTGTTCATCTTCCGCAGAAATTGCAAACTGGGCCAAACAGGAGGTTAAAGGGACTGACTCTCCAAGTCGGGAGAGTGTTAGTAAAGCGTCTGGAATGTTGCACCCGAGTACCAGGGTACGAAAACTGAGACATATTTGAACACGTCTCCCGATCACATGGTTGATCATACTCTAGGTTCCACATGCATGTTTTAGCTGAAGGAAGAATACCTTAAACCTGGGTAGTTGAAACCCGTGGAATGGGTACCATGCAATATGACTTCAAAGGGTCTTCATTTGCTCACCGAACCTCTCCAATCCTATCACTGCTGCGTTTATGTCCCTGTACACATGCTTGATTCTCTTTCGGAGACATAGCAATCCATCGGTTTTAAGATACTTAAGAGTCAGGTACATTCTTAGGCGTTTAATATGGGGTGTTGAGTCCATTTCGTTGAGCAAGGAGTAGCTCTTGTCTATTCCATATTTGGCTTAAGGAACTTTATCTGTGCTCATTTCAATCTCTGGTTTTATGCAGCACCCCAACTCACCTTTACCCTTAAACAAGCATAAGTTGGTTTTCTAAATTTGAGACCCTGTTCTGTTCTGTAATTCAGTTCCTGTGTAGCCAAGTTTACATTCCGTGTATTACTGATATCTTATGATGTTTCTTTTTCTGTGTGACTTATTTCAGTTAGAATCATCGTACCTGAATCCACTCATTGTGCTGCTACGGGCCTGATGACATAGATTTCACTGCTGAGTGATACTGCATTGTACGTAAGTACCACAAGTTCTTTATCCATTTTTCACTTTCTGTGATATTGAACTTGTACGGTAAACGAGGTTCTTGTAAACAGAGGCATCCCAAACATTGGGGTGGCTGTGTCTTTTTGATTTTAATTTCCCTAAGCTATAGGACCATAAGTGGAAGTGCCCTAGGCTCTGTTGCTTTGTTTTTTAGATGTTTCAGGAAACACCATACACTTCTCCCGAGTGTCTGTTGGCAATTTACATCCCGCCCATCAGCATAACAAGGCTCCCAGTTCTCCATGGCCTGTCCTGCCTTTCTGGATTTTACACTTTTTTCAGATGGCCCTTTTGACCGGGGGGAAGTGAGACTTCATTGTAGTGCAGATTTCCTTTGCAAGCTTGCTTGGTTGGCCAAAAAGGGCGTATGCGTTTTTTCCTGAATATATTCAGGAAAAAACGCATACGCCCTTTTTGGCCAAGTGCATCATTGTGGACGTTCTGCCTCTTTTCCTATGCTTTCAATGCAATTCCAGTCTACCTCCTGAAATCGGTTTCCTGCAATTCTGCCCCGCTTTCAAGTCCTCTTGGCAGCCTTACTTCAGTATATTTTTGGACGATAGCTGTCATTTATAACTCTGCAGGTTTGTGAATTACAGTGCCCCTGAGCTCCTTTCTTCAACTCGCTTTCTTGTGAGCTGGCCGCAACACCGCAGGATGGCTTCAGGCCCTAATCTGGTTCCGGCACGGCACGCTGAGCCTTTGGTTATTTCCTCTTCCTGGTGGGAAATGAGAGTTAAATTTGCCCGTCCAGACACCTCCAGCTAGTCTCTCATTGGTTCTCGCTATTCCTGTTCATCTTCCGCAGAAATTGCAAACTGGGCCAAACAGGAGGTTAAAGGGACTGACTCTCCAAGTCGGGAGAGTGTTAGTAAAGCGTCTGGAATGTTGCACCCGAGTACCAGGGTACGAAAACTGAGACATATTTGAACACGTCTCCCGATCACATGGTTGATCATACTCTAGGTTCCACATGCATGTTTTAGCTGAAGGAAGAATACCTTAAACCTGGGTAGTTGAAACCCGTGGAATGGGTACCATGCAATATGACTTCAAAGGGTCTTCATTTGCTCACCGAACCTCTCCAATCCTATCACTGCTGCGTTTATGCCCCTGTACACATGCTTGATTCTCTTTCGGAGACATAGCAATCCATAGGTTTTAAGATACTTAAGAGTCAGGTACATTCTTAGGCGTTTAATATGGGGTGTTGAGTCCATTTCGTTGAGCAAGGAGTAGCTCTTGTCTATTCCATATTTGGCTTAAGGAACTTTATCTGTGCTCATTTCAATCTCTGGTTTTATGCAGCACCCCAACTCACCTTTACCCTTAAACAAGCATAAGTTGGTTTTCTAAATTTGAGACCCTGTTCTGTTCTGTAATTCAGTTCCTGTGTAGCCAAGTTTACATTCCGTGTATTACTGATATCTTATGATGTTTCTTTTTCTGTGTGACTTATTTCAGTTAGAATCATCGTACCTGAATCCACTCATTGTGCTGCTACGGGCCTGATGACATAGATTTCACTGCTGAGTGATACTGCATTGTACGTAAGTACCACAAGTTCTTTATCCATTTTTCACTTTCTGTGATATTGAACTTGTATGGTAAAGGAGGTCCTTGTAAAGAGAGGCGTCCCAAACATTGGGGTGGCTGTATCTTTTTGATTTTAATTTCCCTAAGCTATAGGACCATAAGTGGAAGTGCCCTAGGCTCTGTGGCTTTGTTTTTTAGATGTTTCAGGAAACACCATACACTTCTCCCGAGTGTCTGTTGGCAGTTTACATCCCGCCCATCAGCATAACAAGGCTCCCAGTTCTCCATGGCCTGTCCTGCCTTTCTGGATTTTACACTTTTTTCAGATGGCCCTTTTGACCGGGGGCGGGGGGAAGTGAGACTTCATTGTAGTGCAGATTTCCTTTGCAAGCTTGCTTGGTTGGCCAAAAAGGGCGTATGCGTTTTTTCCTGAATATATTCAGGAAAAAACGCATACGCCCTTTTTGGCCAAGTGCATCATTGTGGACGTTCTGCCTCTTTTCCTATGCTTTCAATGCAATTCCAGTCTACCTCCTGAAATCGGTTTCCTGCAATTCTGCCCCGCTTTCAAGTCCTCTTGGCAGCCTTACTTCAGTATATTTTTGGACGATAGCTGTCATTTATAACTCTGCAGGTTTGTGAATTACAGTGCCCCTGAGCTCCTTTCTTCAACTCGCTTTCTTGTGAGCTGGCCGCAACACCGCAGGATGGCTTCAGGCCCTAATCTGGTTCCGGCACGGCACGCTGAGCCTTTGGTTATTTCCTCTTCCTGGTGGGAAATGAGAGTTAAATTTGCCCGTCCAGACACCTCCAGCTAGTCTCTCATTGGTTCTCGCTATTCCTGTTCATCTTCCGCAGAAATTGCAAACTGGGCCAAACAGGAGGTTAAAGGGACTGACTCTCCAAGTCGGGAGAGTGTTAGTAAAGCGTCTGGAATGTTGCACCCGAGTACCAGGGTACGAAAACTGAGACATATTTGAACACGTCTCCCGATCACATGGTTGATCATACTCTAGGTTCCACATGCATGTTTTAGCTGAAGGAAGAATACCTTAAACCTGGGTAGTTGAAACCCGTGGAATGGGTACCATGCAATATGACTTCAAAGGGTCTTCATTTGCTCACCGAACCTCTCCAATCCTATCACTGCTGCGTTTATGTCCCTGTACACATGCTTGATTCTCTTTCGGAGACATAGCAATCCATAGGTTTTAAGATACTTAAGAGTCAGGTACATTCTTAGGCGTTTAATATGCGGTGTTGAGTCCATTTCGTTGAGCAAGGAGTAGCTCTTGTCTATTCCATATTTGGCTTAAGGAACTTTATCTGTGCTCATTTCAATCTCTGGTTTTATGCAGCACCCCAACTCACCTTTACCCTTAAACAAGCATAAGTTGGTTTTCTAAATTTGAGACCCTGTTCTGTTCTGTAATTCAGTTCCTGTGTAGCCAAGTTTACATTCCGTGTATTACTGATATCTTATGATGTTTCTTTTTCTGTGTGACTTATTTCAGTTAGAATCATCGTACCTGAATCCACTCATTGTGCTGCTACGGGCCTGATGGCATAGATTTCACTGCTGAGTGATACTGCATTGTACGTAAGTACCACAAGTTCTTTATCCATTTTTCACTTTCTGTGATATTGAACTTGTATGGTAAACGAGGTTCTTGTAAACAGAGGCGTCCCAAACATTGGGGTGGCTGTATCTTTTTGATTTTAATTTCCCTAAGCTATAGGACCATAAGTGGAAGTGCCCTAGGCTCTGTTGCTTTGTTTTTTAGATGTTTCAGGAAACACCATACACTTCTCCCGAGTGTCTGTTGGCAGTTTACATCCCGCCCATCAGCATAACAAGGCTCCCAGTTCTCCATGGCCTGTCCTGCCTTTCTGGATTTTACACTTTTTTCAGATGGCCCTTTTGACCGGGGGCGGGGGGAAGTGAGACTTCATTGTAGTGCAGATTTCCTTTGCAAGCTTGCTTGGTTGGCCAAAAAGGGCGTATGCGTTTTTTCCTGAATATATTCAGGAAAAAACGCATACGCCCTTTTTGGCCAAGTGCATCATTGTGGACGTTCTGCCTCTTTTCCTATGCTTTCAATGCAATTCCAGTCTACCTCCTGAAATCGGTTTCCTGCAATTCTGCCCCGCTTTCAAGTCCTCTTGGCAGCCTTACTTCAGTATATTTTTGGACGATAGTTGTCATTTATAACTCTGCAGGTTTGTGAATTACAGTGCCCCTGAGCTCCTTTCTTCAACTCGTTTTCTTGTGAGCTGGCCGCAACACCGCAGGATGGCTTCAGGCCCTAATCTGGTTCCGGCACGGCACGCTGAGCCTTTGGTTATTTCCTCTTCCTGGTGGGAAATGAGAGTTAAATTTGCCCGTCCAGACACCTCCAGCTAGTCTCTCATTGGTTCTCGCTATTCCTGTTCATCTTCCGCAGAAATTGCAAACTGGGCCAAACAGGAGGTTAAAGGGACTGACTCTCCAAGTCGGGAGAGTGTTAGTAAAGCGTCTGGAATGTTGCACCCGAGTACCAGGGTACGAAAACTGAGACATATTTGAACACGTCTCCCGATCACATGGTTGATCATACTCTAGGTTCCACATGCATGTTTTAGCTGAAGGAAGAATACCTTAAACCTGGGTAGTTGAAACCCGTGGAATGGGTACCATGCAATATGACTTCAAAGGGTCTTCATTTGCTCACCGAACCTCTCCAATCCTATCACTGCTGCGTTTATGTCCCTGTACACATGATTGATTCTCTTTCGGAGACATAGCAATCCATAGGTTTTAAGATACTTAAGAGTCAGGTACATTCTTAGGCGTTTAATATGGGGTGTTGAGTCCATTTCGTTGAGCAAGGAGTAGCTCTTGTCTATTCCATATTTGGCTTAAGGAACTTTATCTGTGCTCATTTCAATCTCTGGTTTTATGCAGCACCCCAACTCACCTTTACCCTTAAACAAGCATAAGTTGGTTTTCTAAATTTGAGACCCTGTTCTGTTCTGTAATTCAGTTCCTGTGTAGCCAAGTTTACATTCCGTGTATTACTGATATCTTATGATGTTTCTTTTTCTGTGTGACTTATTTCAGTTAGAATCATCGTACCTGAATCCACTCATTGTGCTGCTACGGGCCTGATGGCATAGATTTCACTGCTGAGTGATACTGCATTGTACGTAAGTACCACAAGTTCTTTATCCATTTTTCACTTTCTGTGATATTGAACTTGTACGGTAAACGAGGTTCTTGTAAACAGAGGCGTCCCAAACATTGGGGTGGCTGTATCTTTTTGATTTTAATTTCCCTAAGCTATAGGACCATAAGTGGAAGTGCCCTAGGCTCTGTTGCTTTGTTTTTTAGATGTTTCAGGAAACACCATACACTTCTCCCGAGTGTCTGTTGGCAATTTACATCCCGCCCATCAGCATAACAAGGCTCCCAGTTCTCCATGGCCTGTCCTGCCTTTCTGGATTTTACACTTTTTTCAGATGGCCCTTTTGACCGGGGGGAAGTGAGACTTCATTGTAATGCAGATTTCCTTTGCAAGCTTGCTTGGTTGGCCAAAAAGGGCGTATGCGTTTTTTCCTGAATATATTCAGGAAAAAACGCATACGCCCTTTTTGGCCAAGTGCATCATTGTGGACGTTCTGCCTCTTTTCCTATGCTTTCAATGCAATTCCAGTCTACCTCCTGAAATCGGTTTCCTGCAATTCTGCCCCGCTTTCAAGTCCTCTTGGCAGCCTTACTTCAGTATATTTTTGGACGATAGTTGTCATTTATAACTCTGCAGGTTTGTGAATTACAGTGCCCCTGAGCTCCTTTCTTCAACTCGCTTTCTTGTGAGCTGGCCGCAACACCGCAGGATGGCTTCAGGCCCTAATCTGGTTCCGGCACGGCACGCTGTGCCTTTGGTTATTTCCTCTTCCTGGTGGGAAATAAGAGTTAAATTTGCCCGTCCAGACACCTCCAGCTAGTCTCTCATTGGTTCTCGCTATTCCTGTTCATCTTCCGCAGAAATTGCAAACTGGGCCAAATAGGAGGTTAAAGGGACTGACTCTCCAAGTCGGGAGAGTGTTAGTAAAGCGTCTGGAATGTTGCACCCGAGTACCAGGGTACGAAAACTGAGACATATTTGAACACGTCTCCCGATCACATGGTTGATCATACTCTAGGTTCCACATGCATGTTTTAGCTGAAGGAAGAATACCTTAAACCTGGGTAGTTGAAACCCGTGGAATGGGTACCATGCAATATGACTTCAAAGGGTCTTCATTTGCTCACCGAACCTCTCCAATCCTATCACTGCTGCGTTTATGTCCCTGTACACATGCTTGATTCTCTTTCGGAGACATAGCAATCCATCGGTTTTAAGATACTTAAGAGTCAGGTACATTCTTAGGCGTTTAATATGGGGTGTTGAGTCCATTTCGTTGAGCAAGGAGTAGCTCTTGTCTATTCCATATTTGGCTTAAGGAACTTTATCTGTGCTCATTTCAATCTCTGGTTTTATGCAGCACCCCAACTCACCTTTACCCTTAAACAAGCATAAGTTGGTTTTCTAAATTTGAGACCCTGTTCTGTTCTGTAATTCAGTTCCTGTGTAGCCAAGTTTACATTCCGTGTATTACTGATATCTTATGATGTTTCTTTTTCTGTGTGACTTATTTCAGTTAGAATCATCGTACCTGAATCCACTCATTGTGCTGCTACGGGCCTGATGACATAGATTTCACTGCTGAGTGATACTGCATTGTACGTAAGTACCACAAGTTCTTTATCCATTTTTCACTTTCTGTGATATTGAACTTGTACGGTAAACGAGGTTCTTGTAAACAGAGGCATCCCAAACATTGGGGTGGCTGTGTCTTTTTGATTTTAATTTCCCTAAGCTATAGGACCATAAGTGGAAGTGCCCTAGGCTCTGTTGCTTTGTTTTTTAGATGTTTCAGGAAACACCATACACTTCTCCCGAGTGTCTGTTGGCAATTTACATCCCGCCCATCAGCATAACAAGGCTCCCAGTTCTCCATGGCCTGTCCTGCCTTTCTGGATTTTACACTTTTTTCAGATGGCCCTTTTGACCGGGGGGAAGTGAGACTTCATTGTAGTGCAGATTTCCTTTGCAAGCTTGCTTGGTTGGCCAAAAAGGGCGTATGCGTTTTTTCCTGAATATATTCAGGAAAAAACGCATACGCCCTTTTTGGCCAAGTGCATCATTGTGGACGTTCTGCCTCTTTTCCTATGCTTTCAATGCAATTCCAGTCTACCTCCTGAAATCGGTTTCCTGCAATTCTGCCCCGCTTTCAAGTCCTCTTGGCAGCCTTACTTCAGTATATTTTTGGACGATAGCTGTCATTTATAACTCTGCAGGTTTGTGAATTACAGTGCCCCTGAGCTCCTTTCTTCAACTCGCTTTCTTGTGAGCTGGCCGCAACACCGCAGGATGGCTTCAGGCCCTAATCTGGTTCCGGCACGGCACGCTGAGCCTTTGGTTATTTCCTCTTCCTGGTGGGAAATGAGAGTTAAATTTGCCCGTCCAGACACCTCCAGCTAGTCTCTCATTGGTTCTCGCTATTCCTGTTCATCTTCCGCAGAAATTGCAAACTGGGCCAAACAGGAGGTTAAAGGGACTGACTCTCCAAGTCGGGAGAGTGTTAGTAAAGCGTCTGGAATGTTGCACCCGAGTACCAGGGTACGAAAACTGAGACATATTTGAACACGTCTCCCGATCACATGGTTGATCATACTCTAGGTTCCACATGCATGTTTTAGCTGAAGGAAGAATACCTTAAACCTGGGTAGTTGAAACCCGTGGAATGGGTACCATGCAATATGACTTCAAAGGGTCTTCATTTGCTCACCGAACCTCTCCAATCCTATCACTGCTGCGTTTATGCCCCTGTACACATGCTTGATTCTCTTTCGGAGACATAGCAATCCATAGGTTTTAAGATACTTAAGAGTCAGGTACATTCTTAGGCGTTTAATATGGGGTGTTGAGTCCATTTCGTTGAGCAAGGAGTAGCTCTTGTCTATTCCATATTTGGCTTAAGGAACTTTATCTGTGCTCATTTCAATCTCTGGTTTTATGCAGCACCCCAACTCACCTTTACCCTTAAACAAGCATAAGTTGGTTTTCTAAATTTGAGACCCTGTTCTGTTCTGTAATTCAGTTCCTGTGTAGCCAAGTTTACATTCCGTGTATTACTGATATCTTATGATGTTTCTTTTTCTGTGTGACTTATTTCAGTTAGAATCATCGTACCTGAATCCACTCATTGTGCTGCTACGGGCCTGATGACATAGATTTCACTGCTGAGTGATACTGCATTGTACGTAAGTACCACAAGTTCTTTATCCATTTTTCACTTTCTGTGATATTGAACTTGTACGGTAAACGAGGTTCTTGTAAACAGAGGCGTCCCAAACATTGGGGTGGCTGTGTCTTTTTGATTTTAATTTCCCTAAGCTATAGGACCATAAGTGGAAGTGCCCTAGGCTCTGTTGCTTTGTTTTTTAGATGTTTCAGGAAACACCATACACTTCTCCCGAGTGTCTGTTGGCAATTTACATCCCGCCCATCAGCATAACAAGGCTCCCAGTTCTCCATGGCCTGTCCTGCCTTTCTGGATTTTACACTTTTTTCAGATGGCCCTTTTGACCGGGGAGAAGTGAGACTTCATTGTAGTGCAGATTTCCTTTGCAAGCTTGCTTGGTTGGCCAAAAAGAGCGTATGCGTTTTTTCCTGAATATATTCAGGAAAAAACGCATACGCCCTTTTTGGCCAAGTGCATCATTGTGGACGTTCTGCCTCTTTTCCTATGCTTTCAATGCAATTCCAGTCTACCTCCTGAAATCGGTTTCCTGCAATTCTGCCCCACTTTCAAGTCCTCTTGGCAGCCTTACTTCAGTATATTTTTGGACGATAGTTGTCATTTATAACTCTGCAGGTTTGTGAATTACAGTGCCCCTGAGCTCCTTTCTTCAACTCGTTTTCTTGTGAGCTGGCCGCAACACCGCAGGATGGCTTCAGGCCCTAATCTGGTTCCGGCACGGCACGCTGAGCCTTTGGTTATTTCCTCTTCCTGGTGGGAAATGAGAGTTAAATTTGCCCGTACAGACACCTCCAGCTAGTCTCTCATTGGTTCTCGCTATTCCTGTTCATCTTCCGCAGAAATTGCAAACTGGGCCAAACAGGAGGTTAAAGGGACTGACTCTCCAAGTCGGGAGAGTGTTAGTAAAGCGTCTGGAATGTTGCACCCGAGTACCAGGGTACGAAAACTGAGACATATTTGAACATGTCTCCCGATCACATGGTTGATCATACTCTAGGTTCCACATGCATGTTTTAGCTGAAGGAAGAATACCTTAAACCTGGGTAGTTGAAACCCGTGGAATGGGTACCATGCAATATGACTTCAAAGGGTCTTCATTTGCTCACCGAACCTCTCCAATCCTATCACTGCTGCGTTTATGTCCCTGTACACATGCTTGATTCTCTTTCGGAGACATAGCAATCCATAGGTTTTAAGATACTTAAGAGTCAGGTACATTCTTAGGCGTTTAATATGCGGTGTTGAGTCCATTTCGTTGAGCAAGGAGTAGCTCTTGTCTATTCCATATTTGGCTTAAGGAACTTTATCTGTGCTCATTTCAATCTCTGGTTTTATGCAGCACCCCAACTCACCTTTACCCTTAAACAAGCATAAGTTGGTTTTCTAAATTTGAGACCCTGTTCTGTTCTGTAATTCAGTTCCTGTGTAGCCAAGTTTACATTCCGTGTATTACTGATATCTTATGATGTTTCTTTTTCTGTGTGACTTATTTCAGTTAGAATCATCGTACCTGAATCCACTCATTGTGCTGCTACGGGCCTGATGACATAGATTTCACTGCTGAGTGATACTGCATTGTACGTAAGTACCACATGTTCTTTATCCATTTTTCACTTTCTGTGATATTGAACTTGTACGGTAAACGAGGTTCTTGTAAACAGAGGCGTCCCAAACATTGGGGTGGCTGTATCTTTTTGATTTTAATTTTCCTAAGCTATAGGACCATAAGTGGAAGTGCCCTAGGCTCTGTTGCTTTGTTTTTTAGATGTTTCAGGAAACACCATACACTTCTCCCGAGTGTCTGTTGGCAATTTACATCCCGCCCATCAGCATAACAAGGCTCCCAGTTCTCCATGGCCTGTCCTGCCTTTCTGGATTTTACACTTTTTTCAGATGGCCCTTTTGACCGGGGGGGGGAAGTGAGACTTCATTGTAGTGCAGATTTCCTTTGCAAGCTTGCTTGGTTGGCCAAAAAGGGCGTATGCGTTTTTTCCTGAATATATTCAGGAAAAAACGCATACGCCCTTTTTGGCCAAGTGCATCATTGTGGACGTTCTGCCTCTTTTCCTATGCTTTCAATGCAATTCCAGTCTACCTCCTGAAATCGGTTTCCTGCAATTCTGCCCCGCTTTCAAGTCCTCTTGGCAGCCTTACTTCAGTATATTTTTGGACGATAGTTGTCATTTATAACTCTGCAGGTTTGTGAATTACAGTGCCCCTGAGCTCCTTTCTTCAACTCGTTTTCTTGTGAGCTGGCCGCAACACCGCAGGATGGCTTCAGGCCCTAATCTGGTTCCGGCACGGCACGCTGAGCCTTTGGTTATTTCCTCTTCCTGGTGGGAAATGAGAGTTAAATTTGCCCGTCCAGACACCTCCAGCTAGTCTCTCATTGGTTCTCGCTATTCCTGTTCATCTTCCGCAGAAATTGCAAACTGGGCCAAACAGGAGGTTAAAGGGACTGACTCTCCAAGTCGGGAGAGTGTTAGTAAAGCGTCTGGAATGTTGCACCCGAGTACCAGGGTACGAAAACTGAGACATATTTGAACACGTCTCCCGATCACATGGTTGATCATACTCTAGGTTCCACATGCATGTTTTAGCTGAAGGAAGAATACCTTAAACCTGGGTAGTTGAAACCCGTGGAATGGGTACCATGCAATATGACTTCAAAGGGTCTTCATTTGCTCACCGAACCTCTCCAATCCTATCACTGCTGCGTTTATGTCCCTGTACACATGCTTGATTCTCTTTCGGAGACATAGCAATCCATAGGTTTTAAGATACTTAAGAGTCAGGTACATTCTTAGGCGTTTAATATGCGGTGTTGAGTCCATTTCGTTGAGCAAGGAGTAGCTCTTGTCTATTCCATATTTGGCTTAAGGAACTTTATCTGTGCTCATTTCAATCTCTGGTTTTATGCAGCACCCCAACTCACCTTTACCCTTAAACAAGCATAAGTTGGTTTTCTAAATTTGAGACCCTGTTCTGTTCTGTAATTCAGTTCCTGTGTAGCCAAGTTTACATTCCGTGTATTACTGATATCTTATGATGTTTCTTTTTCTGTGTGACTTATTTCAGTTAGAATCATCGTACCTGAATCCACTCATTGTGCTGCTACGGGCCTGATGGCATAGATTTCACTGCTGAGTGATACTGCATTGTACGTAAGTACCACAAGTTCTTTATCCATTTTTCACTTTCTGTGATATTGAACTTGTATGGTAAACGAGGTTCTTGTAAACAGAGGCGTCCCAAACATTGGGGTGGCTGTATCTTTTTGATTTTAATTTCCCTAAGCTATAGGACCATAAGTGGAAGTGCCCTAGGCTCTGTTGCTTTGTTTTTTAGATGTTTCAGGAAACACCATACACTTCTCCCGAGTGTCTGTTGGCAGTTTACATCCCGCCCATCAGCATAACAAGGCTCCCAGTTCTCCATGGCCTGTCCTGCCTTTCTGGATTTTACACTTTTTTCAGATGGCCCTTTTGACCGGGGGCGGGGGGAAGTGAGACTTCATTGTAGTGCAGATTTCCTTTGCAAGCTTGCTTGGTTGGCCAAAAAGGGCGTATGCGTTTTTTCCTGAATATATTCAGGAAAAAACGCATACGCCCTTTTTGGCCAAGTGCATCATTGTGGACGTTCTGCCTCTTTTCCTATGCTTTCAATGCAATTCCAGTCTACCTCCTGAAATCGGTTTCCTGCAATTCTGCCCCGCTTTCAAGTCCTCTTGGCAGCCTTACTTCAGTATATTTTTGGACGATAGTTGTCATTTATAACTCTGCAGGTTTGTGAATTACAGTGCCCCTGAGCTCCTTTCTTCAACTCGTTTTCTTGTGAGCTGGCCGCAACACCGCAGGATGGCTTCAGGCCCTAATCTGGTTCCGGCACGGCACGCTGAGCCTTTGGTTATTTCCTCTTCCTGGTGGGAAATGAGAGTTAAATTTGCCCGTCCAGACACCTCCAGCTAGTCTCTCATTGGTTCTCGCTATTCCTGTTCATCTTCCGCAGAAATTGCAAACTGGGCCAAACAGGAGGTTAAAGGGACTGACTCTCCAAGTCGGGAGAGTGTTAGTAAAGCGTCTGGAATGTTGCACCCGAGTACCAGGGTACGAAAACTGAGACATATTTGAACACGTCTCCCGATCACATGGTTGATCATACTCTAGGTTCCACATGCATGTTTTAGCTGAAGGAAGAATACCTTAAACCTGGGTAGTTGAAACCCGTGGAATGGGTACCATGCAATATGACTTCAAAGGGTCTTCATTTGCTCACCGAACCTCTCCAATCCTATCACTGCTGCGTTTATGTCCCTGTACACATGATTGATTCTCTTTCGGAGACATAGCAATCCATAGGTTTTAAGATACTTAAGAGTCAGGTACATTCTTAGGCGTTTAATATGGGGTGTTGAGTCCATTTCGTTGAGCAAGGAGTAGCTCTTGTCTATTCCATATTTGGCTTAAGGAACTTTATCTGTGCTCATTTCAATCTCTGGTTTTATGCAGCACCCCAACTCACCTTTACCCTTAAACAAGCATAAGTTGGTTTTCTAAATTTGAGACCCTGTTCTGTTCTGTAATTCAGTTCCTGTGTAGCCAAGTTTACATTCCGTGTATTACTGATATCTTATGATGTTTCTTTTTCTGTGTGACTTATTTCAGTTAGAATCATCGTACCTGAATCCACTCATTGTGCTGCTACGGGCCTGATGGCATAGATTTCACTGCTGAGTGATACTGCATTGTACGTAAGTACCACAAGTTCTTTATCCATTTTTCACTTTCTGTGATATTGAACTTGTACGGTAAACGAGGTTCTTGTAAACAGAGGCGTCCCAAACATTGGGGTGGCTGTATCTTTTTGATTTTAATTTCCCTAAGCTATAGGACCATAAGTGGAAGTGCCCTAGGCTCTGTTGCTTTGTTTTTTAGATGTTTCAGGAAACACCATACACTTCTCCCGAGTGTCTGTTGGCAATTTACATCCCGCCCATCAGCATAACAAGGCTCCCAGTTCTCCATGGCCTGTCCTGCCTTTCTGGATTTTACACTTTTTTCAGATGGCCCTTTTGACCGGGGGGAAGTGAGACTTCATTGTAATGCAGATTTCCTTTGCAAGCTTGCTTGGTTGGCCAAAAAGGGCGTATGCGTTTTTTCCTGAATATATTCAGGAAAAAACGCATACGCCCTTTTTGGCCAAGTGCATCATTGTGGACGTTCTGCCTCTTTTCCTATGCTTTCAATGCAATTCCAGTCTACCTCCTGAAATCGGTTTCCTGCAATTCTGCCCCGCTTTCAAGTCCTCTTGGCAGCCTTACTTCAGTATATTTTTGGACGATAGTTGTCATTTATAACTCTGCAGGTTTGTGAATTACAGTGCCCCTGAGCTCCTTTCTTCAACTCGCTTTCTTGTGAGCTGGCCGCAACACCGCAGGATGGCTTCAGGCCCTAATCTGGTTCCGGCACGGCACGCTGTGCCTTTGGTTATTTCCTCTTCCTGGTGGGAAATAAGAGTTAAATTTGCCCGTCCAGACACCTCCAGCTAGTCTCTCATTGGTTCTCGCTATTCCTGTTCATCTTCCGCAGAAATTGCAAACTGGGCCAAATAGGAGGTTAAAGGGACTGACTCTCCAAGTCGGGAGAGTGTTAGTAAAGCGTCTGGAATGTTGCACCCGAGTACCAGGGTACGAAAACTGAGACATATTTGAACACGTCTCCCGATCACATGGTTGATCATACTCTAGGTTCCACATGCATGTTTTAGCTGAAGGAAGAATACCTTAAACCTGGGTAGTTGAAACCCGTGGAATGGGTACCATGCAATATGACTTCAAAGGGTCTTCATTTGCTCACCGAACCTCTCCAATCCTATCACTGCTGCGTTTATGTCCCTGTACACATGCTTGATTCTCTTTCGGAGACATAGCAATCCATCGGTTTTAAGATACTTAAGAGTCAGGTACATTCTTAGGCGTTTAATATGGGGTGTTGAGTCCATTTCGTTGAGCAAGGAGTAGCTCTTGTCTATTCCATATTTGGCTTAAGGAACTTTATCTGTGCTCATTTCAATCTCTGGTTTTATGCAGCACCCCAACTCACCTTTACCCTTAAACAAGCATAAGTTGGTTTTCTAAATTTGAGACCCTGTTCTGTTCTGTAATTCAGTTCCTGTGTAGCCAAGTTTACATTCCGTGTATTACTGATATCTTATGATGTTTCTTTTTCTGTGTGACTTATTTCAGTTAGAATCATCGTACCTGAATCCACTCATTGTGCTGCTACGGGCCTGATGACATAGATTTCACTGCTGAGTGATACTGCATTGTACGTAAGTACCACAAGTTCTTTATCCATTTTTCACTTTCTGTGATATTGAACTTGTACGGTAAACGAGGTTCTTGTAAACAGAGGCATCCCAAACATTGGGGTGGCTGTGTCTTTTTGATTTTAATTTCCCTAAGCTATAGGACCATAAGTGGAAGTGCCCTAGGCTCTGTTGCTTTGTTTTTTAGATGTTTCAGGAAACACCATACACTTCTCCCGAGTGTCTGTTGGCAATTTACATCCCGCCCATCAGCATAACAAGGCTCCCAGTTCTCCATGGCCTGTCCTGCCTTTCTGGATTTTACACTTTTTTCAGATGGCCCTTTTGACCGGGGGGAAGTGAGACTTCATTGTAGTGCAGATTTCCTTTGCAAGCTTGCTTGGTTGGCCAAAAAGGGCGTATGCGTTTTTTCCTGAATATATTCAGGAAAAAACGCATACGCCCTTTTTGGCCAAGTGCATCATTGTGGACGTTCTGCCTCTTTTCCTATGCTTTCAATGCAATTCCAGTCTACCTCCTGAAATCGGTTTCCTGCAATTCTGCCCCGCTTTCAAGTCCTCTTGGCAGCCTTACTTCAGTATATTTTTGGACGATAGCTGTCATTTATAACTCTGCAGGTTTGTGAATTACAGTGCCCCTGAGCTCCTTTCTTCAACTCGCTTTCTTGTGAGCTGGCCGCAACACCGCAGGATGGCTTCAGGCCCTAATCTGGTTCCGGCACGGCACGCTGAGCCTTTGGTTATTTCCTCTTCCTGGTGGGAAATGAGAGTTAAATTTGCCCGTCCAGACACCTCCAGCTAGTCTCTCATTGGTTCTCGCTATTCCTGTTCATCTTCCGCAGAAATTGCAAACTGGGCCAAACAGGAGGTTAAAGGGACTGACTCTCCAAGTCGGAAGAGTGTTAGTAAAGCGTCTGGAATGTTGCACCCGAGTACCAGGGTACGAAAACTGAGACATATTTGAACACGTCTCCCGATCACATGGTTGATCATACTCTAGGTTCCACATGCATGTTTTAGCTGAAGGAAGAATACCTTAAACCTGGGTAGTTGAAACCCGTGGAATGGGTACCATGCAATATGACTTCAAAGGGTCTTCATTTGCTCACCGAACCTCTCCAATCCTATCACTGCTGCGTTTATGCCCCTGTACACATGCTTGATTCTCTTTCGGAGACATAGCAATCCATAGGTTTTAAGATACTTAAGAGTCAGGTACATTCTTAGGCGTTTAATATGGGGTGTTGAGTCCATTTCGTTGAGCAAGGAGTAGCTCTTGTCTATTCCATATTTGGCTTAAGGAACTTTATCTGTGCTCATTTCAATCTCTGGTTTTATGCAGCACCCCAACTCACCTTTACCCTTAAACAAGCATAAGTTGGTTTTCTAAATTTGAGACCCTGTTCTGTTCTGTAATTCAGTTCCTGTGTAGCCAAGTTTACATTCCGTGTATTACTGATATCTTATGATGTTTCTTTTTCTGTGTGACTTATTTCAGTTAGAATCATCGTACCTGAATCCACTCATTGTGCTGCTACGGGCCTGATGACATAGATTTCACTGCTGAGTGATACTGCATTGTACGTAAGTACCACAAGTTCTTTATCCATTTTTCACTTTCTGTGATATTGAACTTGTACGGTAAACGAGGTTCTTGTAAACAGAGGCGTCCCAAACATTGGGGTGGCTGTGTCTTTTTGATTTTAATTTCCCTAAGCTATAGGACCATAAGTGGAAGTGCCCTAGGCTCTGTTGCTTTGTTTTTTAGATGTTTCAGGAAACACCATACACTTCTCCCGAGTGTCTGTTGGCAATTTACATCCCGCCCATCAGCATAACAAGGCTCCCAGTTCTCCATGGCCTGTCCTGCCTTTCTGGATTTTACACTTTTTTCAGATGGCCCTTTTGACCGGGGAGAAGTGAGACTTCATTGTAGTGCAGATTTCCTTTGCAAGCTTGCTTGGTTGGCCAAAAAGAGCGTATGCGTTTTTTCCTGAATATATTCAGGAAAAAACGCATACGCCCTTTTTGGCCAAGTGCATCATTGTGGACGTTCTGCCTCTTTTCCTATGCTTTCAATGCAATTCCAGTCTACCTCCTGAAATCGGTTTCCTGCAATTCTGCCCCACTTTCAAGTCCTCTTGGCAGCCTTACTTCAGTATATTTTTGGACGATAGTTGTCATTTATAACTCTGCAGGTTTGTGAATTACAGTGCCCCTGAGCTCCTTTCTTCAACTCGTTTTCTTGTGAGCTGGCCGCAACACCGCAGGATGGCTTCAGGCCCTAATCTGGTTCCGGCACGGCACGCTGAGCCTTTGGTTATTTCCTCTTCCTGGTGGGAAATGAGAGTTAAATTTGCCCGTACAGACACCTCCAGCTAGTCTCTCATTGGTTCTCGCTATTCCTGTTCATCTTCCGCAGAAATTGCAAACTGGGCCAAACAGGAGGTTAAAGGGACTGACTCTCCAAGTCGGGAGAGTGTTAGTAAAGCGTCTGGAATGTTGCACCCGAGTACCAGGGTACGAAAACTGAGACATATTTGAACATGTCTCCCGATCACATGGTTGATCATACTCTAGGTTCCACATGCATGTTTTAGCTGAAGGAAGAATACCTTAAACCTGGGTAGTTGAAACCCGTGGAATGGGTACCATGCAATATGACTTCAAAGGGTCTTCATTTGCTCACCGAACCTCTCCAATCCTATCACTGCTGCGTTTATGTCCCTGTACACATGCTTGATTCTCTTTCGGAGACATAGCAATCCATAGGTTTTAAGATACTTAAGAGTCAGGTACATTCTTAGGCGTTTAATATGCGGTGTTGAGTCCATTTCGTTGAGCAAGGAGTAGCTCTTGTCTATTCCATATTTGGCTTAAGGAACTTTATCTGTGCTCATTTCAATCTCTGGTTTTATGCAGCACCCCAACTCACCTTTACCCTTAAACAAGCATAAGTTGGTTTTCTAAATTTGAGACCCTGTTCTGTTCTGTAATTCAGTTCCTGTGTAGCCAAGTTTACATTCCGTGTATTACTGATATCTTATGATGTTTCTTTTTCTGTGTGACTTATTTCAGTTAGAATCATCGTACCTGAATCCACTCATTGTGCTGCTACGGGCCTGATGACATAGATTTCACTGCTGAGTGATACTGCATTGTACGTAAGTACCACATGTTCTTTATCCATTTTTCACTTTCTGTGATATTGAACTTGTACGGTAAACGAGGTTCTTGTAAACAGAGGCGTCCCAAACATTGGGGTGGCTGTATCTTTTTGATTTTAATTTTCCTAAGCTATAGGACCATAAGTGGAAGTGCCCTAGGCTCTGTTGCTTTGTTTTTTAGATGTTTCAGGAAACACCATACACTTCTCCCGAGTGTCTGTTGGCAATTTACATCCCGCCCATCAGCATAACAAGGCTCCCAGTTCTCCATGGCCTGTCCTGCCTTTCTGGATTTTACACTTTTTTCAGATGGCCCTTTTGACCGGGGGGAAGTGAGACTTCATTGTAGTGCAGATTTCCTTTGCAAGCTTGCTTGGTTGGCCAAAAAGGGCGTATGCGTTTTTTCCTGAATATATTCAGGAAAAAACGCATACGCCCTTTTTGGCCAAGTGCATCATTGTGGACGTTCTGCCTCTTTTCCTATGCTTTCAATGCAATTCCAGTCTACCTCCTGAAATCGGTTTCCTGCAATTCTGCCCCGCTTTCAAGTCCTCTTGGCAGCCTTACTTCAGTATATTTTTGGACGATAGCTGTCATTTATAACTCTGCAGGTTTGTGAATTACAGTGCCCCTGAGCTCCTTTCTTCAACTCGCTTTCTTGTGAGCTGGCCGCAACACCGCAGGATGGCTTCAGGCCCTAATCTGGTTCCGGCACGGCACGCTGAGCCTTTGGTTATTTCCTCTTCCTGGTGGGAAATGAGAGTTAAATTTGCCCGTCCAGACACCTCCAGCTAGTCTCTCATTGGTTCTCGCTATTCCTGTTCATCTTCCGCAGAAATTGCAAACTGGGCCAAACAGGAGGTTAAAGGGACTGACTCTCCAAGTCGGGAGAGTGTTAGTAAAGCATCTGGAATGTTGCACCCGAGTACCAGGGTACGAAAACTGAGACATATTTGAACACGTCTCCCGATCACATGGTTGATCATACTCTAGGTTCCACATGCATGTTTTAGCTGAAGGAAGAATACCTTAAACCTGGGTAGTTGAAACCCGTGGAATGGGTACCATGCAATATGACTTCAAAGGGTCTTCATTTGCTCACCGAACCTCTCCAATCCTATCACTGCTGCGTTTATGTCCCTGTACACATGCTTGATTCTCTTTCGGAGACATAGCAATCCATAGGTTTTAAGATACTTAAGAGTCAGGTACATTCTTATGCGTTTAATATGCGGTGTTGAGTCCATTTCGTTGAGCAAGGAGTAGCTCTTGTCTATTCCATATTTGGCTTAAGGAACTTTATCTGTGCTCATTTCAATCTCTGGTTTTATGCAGCACCCCAACTCACCTTTACCCTTAAACAAGCATAAGTTGGTTTTCTAAATTTGAGACCCTGTTCTGTTCTGTAATTCAGTTCCTGTGTAGCCAAGTTTACATTCCGTGTATTACTGATATCTTATGATGTTTCTTTTTCTGTGTGACTTATTTCAGTTAGAATCATCGTACCTGAATCCACTCATTGTGCTGCTACGGGCCTGATGACATAGATTTCACTGCTGAGTGATACTGCATTGTACGTAAGTACCACAAGTTCTTTATCCATTTTTCACTTTCTGTGATATTGAACTTGTACGGTAAACGAGGTTCTTGTAAACAGAGGCGTCCCAAACATTGGGGTGGCTGTGTCTTTTTGATTTTAATTTCCCTAAGCTATAGGACCATAAGTGGAAGTGCCCTAGGCTCTGTTGCTTTGTTTTTTAGATGTTTCAGGAAACACCATAAACTTCTCCCGAGTGTCTGTTGGCAATTTACATCCCGCCCATCAGCATAACAAGGCTCCCAGTTCTCCATGGCCTGTCCTGCCTTTCTGGATTTTACACTTTTTTCAGATGGCCCTTTTGACCGGGGGGAAGTGAGACTTCATTGTAGTGCAGATTTCCTTTGCAAGCTTGCTTGGTTGGCCAAAAAGGGCGTATGCGTTTTTTCCTGAATATATTCAGGAAAAAACGCATACGCCCTTTTTGGCCAAGTGCATCATTGTGGAAGTTCTGCCTCTTTTCCTATGCTTTCAATGCAATTCCAGTCTACCTCCTGAAATCGGTTTCCTGCAATTCTGCCCCGCTTTCAAGTCCTCTTGGCAGCCTTACTTCAGTATATTTTTGGACGATAGCTGTCATTTATAACTCTGCAGGTTTGTGAATTACAGTGCCCCTGAGCTCCTTTCTTCAACTCGCTTTCTTGTGAGCTGGCCGCAACACCGCAGGATGGCTTCAGGCCCTAATCTGGTTCCGGCACGGCACGCTGAGCCTTTGGTTATTTCCTCTTCCTGGTGGGAAATGAGAGTTAAATTTGCCCGTCCAGACACCTCCAGCTAGTCTCTCATTGGTTCTCGCTATTCCTGTTCATCTTCCGCAGAAATTGCAAACTGGGCCAAACAGGAGGTTAAAGGGACTGACTCTCCAAGTCGGGAGAGTGTTAGTAAAGCGTCTGGAATGTTGCACCCGAGTACCAGGGTACGAAAACTGAGACATATTTGAACACGTCTCCCGATCACATGGTTGATCATACTCTAGGTTCCACATGCATGTTTTAGCTGAAGGAAGAATACCTTAAACCTGGGTAGTTGAAACCCGTGGAATGGGTACCATGCAATATGACTTCAAAGGGTCTTCATTTGCTCACCGAACCTCTCCAATCCTATCACTGCTGCGTTTATGTCCCTGTACACATGCTTGATTCTCTTTCGGAGACATAGCAATCCATAGGTTTTAAGATACTTAAGAGTCAGGTACATTCTTAGGCGTTTAATATGCGGTGTTGAGTCCATTTCGTTGAGCAAGGAGTAGCTCTTGTCTATTCCATATTTGGCTTAAGGAACTTTATCTGTGCTCATTTCAATCTCTGGTTTTATGCAGCACCCCAACTCACCTTTACCCTTAAACAAGCATAAGTTGGTTTTCTAAATTTGAGACCCTGTTCTGTTCTGTAATTCAGTTCCTGTGTAGCCAAGTTTACATTCCGTGTATTACTGATATCTTATGATGTTTCTTTTTCTGTGTGACTTATTTCAGTTAGAATCATCGTACCTGAATCCACTCATTGTGCTGCTACGGGCCTGATGACATAGATTTCACTGCTGAGTGATACTGCATTGTACGTAAGTACCACATGTTCTTTATCCATTTTTCACTTTCTGTGATATTGAACTTGTACGGTAAACGAGGTTCTTGTAAACAGAGGCGTCCCAAACATTGGGGTGGCTGTATCTTTTTGATTTTAATTTTCCTAAGCTATAGGACCATAAGTGGAAGTGCCCTAGGCTCTGTTGCTTTGTTTTTTAGATGTTTCAGGAAACACCATACACTTCTCCGGAGTGTCTGTTGGCAATTTACATCCCGCCCATCAGCATAACAAGGCTCCCAGTTCTCCATGGCCTGTCCTGCCTTTCTGGATTTTACACTTTTTTCAGATGGCCCTTTTGACCGGGGGGAAGTGAGACTTCATTGTAGTGCAGATTTCCTTTGCAAGCTTGCTTGGTTGGCCAAAAAGTGCGTATGCGTTTTTTCCTGAATATATTCAGGAAAAAACACATACGCCCTTTTTGGCCAAGTGCATCATTGTGGACGTTCTGCCTCTTTTCCTATGCTTTCAATGCAATTCCAGTCTACCTCCTGAAATCGGTTTCCTGCAATTCTGCCCCGCTTTCAAGTCCTCTTGGCAGCCTTACTTCAGTATATTTTTGGACGATAGCTGTCATTTATAACTCTGCAGGTTTGTGAATTACAGTGCCCCTGAGCTCCTTTCTTCAACTCGCTTTCTTGTGAGCTGGCCGCAACACCGCAGGATGGCTTCAGGCCCTAATCTGGTTCCGGCACGGCACGCTGAGCCTTTGGTTATTTCCTCTTCCTGGTGGGAAATGAGAGTTAAATTTGCCCGTCCAGACACCTCCAGCTAGTCTCTCATTGGTTCTCGCTATTCCTGTTCATCTTCCGCAGAAATTGCAAACTGGGCCAAACAGGAGGTTAAAGGGACTGACTCTCCAAGTCGGGAGAGTGTTAGTAAAGCATCTGGAATGTTGCACCCGAGTACCAGGGTACGAAAACTGAGACATATTTGAACACGTCTCCCGATCACATGGTTGATCATACTCTAGGTTCCACATGCATGTTTTAGCTGAAGGAAGAATACCTTAAACCTGGGTAGTTGAAACCCGTGGAATGGGTACCATGCAATATGACTTCAAAGGGTCTTCATTTGCTCACCGAACCTCTCCAATCCTATCACTGCTGCGTTTATGTCCCTGTACACATGCTTGATTCTCTTTCGGAGACATAGCAATCCATAGGTTTTAAGATACTTAAGAGTCAGGTACATTCTTAGGCGTTTAATATGCGGTGTTGAGTCCATTTCGTTGAGCAAGGAGTAGCTCTTGTCTATTCCATATTTGGCTTAAGGAACTTTATCTGTGCTCATTTCAATCTCTGGTTTTATGCAGCACCCCAACTCACCTTTACCCTTAAACAAGCATAAGTTGGTTTTCTAAATTTGAGACCCTGTTCTGTTCTGTAATTCAGTTCCTGTGTAGCCAAGTTTATATTCCGTGTATTACTGATATCTTATGATGTTTCTTTTTCTGTGTGACTTATTTCAGTTAGAATCATCGTACCTGAATCCACTCATTGTGCTGTTACGGGCCTGATGACATAGATTTCACTGCTGAGTGATACTGCATTGTACGTAAGTACCACAAGTTCTTTATCCATTTTTCACTTTCTGTGATATTGAACTTGTACGGTAAACGAGGTTCTTGTAAACAGAGGCGTCCCAAACATTGGGGTGGCTGTGTCTTTTTGATTTTAATTTCCCTAAGCTATAGGACCATAAGTGGAAGTGCCCTAGGCTCTGTTGCTTTGTTTTTTAGATGTTTCAGGAAACACCATACACTTCTCCCGAGTGTCTGTTGGCAATTTACATCCCGCCCATCAGCATAACAAGGCTCCCAGTTCTCCATGGCCTGTCCTGCCTTTCTGGATTTTACACTTTTTTCAGATGGCCCTTTTGACCGGGGGGAAGGGAGACTTCATTGTAGTGCAGATTTCCTTTGCAAGCTTGCTTGGTTGGCCAAAAAGGGCGTATGCGTTTTTTCCTGAATATATTCAGGAAAAAACGCATACGCCCTTTTTGGCCAAGTGCATCATTGTGGACGTTCTGCCTCTTTTCCTATGCTTTCAATGCAATTCCAGTCTACCTCCTGAAATCGGTTTCCTGCAATTCTGCCCCGCTTTCAAGTCCTCTTGGCAGCCTTACTTCAGTATATTTTTGGACGATAGCTGTCATTTATAACTCTGCAGGTTTGTGAATTACAGTGCCCCTGAGCTCCTTTCTTCAACTCGCTTTCTTGTGAGCTGGCCGCAACACCGCAGGATGGCTTCAGGCCCTAATCTGGTTCCGGCACGGCACGCTGAGCCTTTGGTTATTTCCTCTTCCTGGTGGGAAATGAGAGTTAAATTTGCCCGTCCAGACACCTCCAGCTAGTCTCTCATTGGTTCTCGCTATTCCTGTTCATCTTCCGCAGAAATTGCAAACTGGGCCAAACAGGAGGTTAAAGGGACTGACTCTCCAAGTCGGGAGAGTGTTAGTAAAGCGTCTGGAATGTTGCACCCGAGTACCAGGGTACGAAAACTGAGACATATTTGAACACGTCTCCCGATCACATGGTTGATCATACTCTAGGTTCCACATGCATGTTTTAGCTGAAGGAAGAATACCTTAAACCTGGGTAGTTGAAACCCGTGGAATGGGTACCATGCAATATGACTTCAAAGGGTCTTCATTTGCTCACCGAACCTCTCCAATCCTATCACTGCTGCGTTTATGTCCCTGTACACATGCTTGATTCTCTTTCGGAGACATAGCAATCCATAGGTTTTAAGATACTTAAGAGTCAGGTACATTCTTAGGCGTTGAATATGCGGTGTTGAGTCCATTTCGTTGAGCAAGGAGTAGCTTTTGTCTATTCCATATTTGGCTTAAGGAACTTTATCTGTGCTCATTTCAATCTCTGGTTTTATGCAGCACCCCAACTCACCTTTACCCTTAAACAAGCATAAGTTGGTTTTCTAAATTTGAGACCCTGTTCTGTTCTGTAATTCAGTTCCTGTGTAGCCAAGTTTACATTCCATGTATTACTGATATCTTATGATGTTTCTTTTTCTGTGTGACTTATTTCAGTTAGAATCATCGTACCTGAATCCACTCATTGTGCTGCTACGGGCCTGATGACATAGATTTCACTGCTGAGTGATACTACATTGTACGTAAGTACCACAAGTTCTTTATCCATTTTTCACTTTCTGTGATATTGAACTTGTACGGTAAACGAGGTTCTTGTAAACAGAGGCGTCCCAAACATTGGGGTGGCTGTATCTTTTTGATTTTAATTTCCCTAAGCTATAGGACCATAAGTGGAAGTGCCCTAGGCTCTGTTGCTTTGTTTTTTAGATGTTTCAGGAAACACCATACACTTCTCCCGAGTGTCTGTTGGCAATTTACATCCCGCCCATCAGCATAACAAGGCTCCCAGTTCTCCATGGCCTGTCCTGCCTTTCTGGATTTTACACTTTTTTCAGATGGCCCTTTTGACCGGGGGGAAGTGAGACTTCATTGTAGTGCAGATTTCCTTTGCAAGCTTGCTTGGTTGGCCAAAAAGGGCGTATGCGTTTTTTCCTGAATATATTCAGGAAAAAACGCATACGCCCTTTTTGGCCAAGTGCATCATTGTGGACGTTCTGCCTCTTTTCCTATGCTTTCAATGCAATTCCAGTCTACCTCCTGAAATCGGTTTCCTGCAATTCTGCCCCGCTTTCAAGTCCTCTTGGCAGCCTTACTTCAGTATATTTTTGGACGATAGCTGTCATTTATAACTCTGCAGGTTTGTGAATTACAGTGCCCCTGAGCTCCTTTCTTCAACTCGCTTTCTTGTGAGCTGGCCGCAACACCGCAGGATGGCTTCAGGCCCTAAACTGGTTCCGGCACGGCACGCTGAGCCTTTGGTTATTTCCTCTTCCTGGTGGGAAATGAGAGTTAAATTTGCCCGTCCAGACACCTCCAGCTAGTCTCTCATTGGTTCTCGCTATTCCTGTTCATCTTCCGCAGAAATTGCAAACTGGGCCAAACAGGAGGTTAAAGGGACTGACTCTCCAAGTCGGGAGAGTGTTAGTAAAGCGTCTGGAATGTTGCACCCGAGTACCAGGGTACGAAAACTGAGACATATTTGAACACGTCTCCCGATCACATGGTTGATCATACTCTAGGTTCCACATGCATGTTTTAGCTGAAGGAAGAATACCTTAAACCTGGGTAGTTGAAACCCGTGGAATGGGTACCATGCAATATGACTTCAAAGGGTCTTCATTTGCTCACCGAACCTCTCCAATCCTATCACTGCTGCGTTTATGTCCCTGTACACATGCTTGATTCTCTTTCGGAGACATAGCAATCCATAGGTTTTAAGATACTTAAGAGTCAGGTACATTCTTAGGCGTTTAATATGCGGTGTTGAGTCCATTTCGTTGAGCAAGGAGTAGCTTTTGTCTATTCCATATTTGGCTTAAGGAACTTTATCTGTGCTCATTTCAATCTCTGGTTTTATGCAGCACCCCAACTCACCTTTACCCTTAAACAAGCATAAGTTGGTTTTCTAAATTTGAGACCCTGTTCTGTTCTGTAATTCAGTTCCTGTGTAGCCAAGTTTACATTCCATGTATTACTGATATCTTATGATGTTTCTTTTTCTGTGTGACTTATTTCAGTTAGAATCATCGTACCTGAATCCACTCATTGTGCTGCTACGGGCCTGATGACATAGATTTCACTGCTGAGTGATACTACATTGTACGTAAGTACCACAAGTTCTTTATCCATTTTTCACTTTCTGTGATATTGAACTTGTACGGTAAACGAGGTTCTTGTAAACAGAGGCGTCCCAAACATTGGGGTGGCTGTATCTTTTTGATTTTAATTTCCCTAAGCTATAGGACCATAAGTGGAAGTGCCCTAGGCTCTGTTGCTTTGTTTTTTAGATGTTTCAGGAAACACCATACACTTCTCCCGAGTGTCTGTTGGCAATTTACATCCCGCCCATCAGCATAACAAGGCTCCCAGTTCTCCATGGCCTGTCCTGCCTTTCTGGATTTTACACTTTTTTCAGATGGCCCTTTTGACCGGGGGGAAGTGAGACTTCATTGTAGTGCAGATTTCCTTTGCAAGCTTGCTTGGTTGGCCAAAAAGGGCGTATGCGTTTTTTCCTGAATATATTCAGGAAAAAACTCATACGCCCTTTTTGGCCAAGTGCATCATTGTGGACGTTCTGCCTCTTTTCCTATGCTTTCAATGCAATTCCAGTCTACCTCCTGAAATCGGTTTCCTGCAATTCTGCCCCGCTTTCAAGTCCTCTTGGCAGCCTTACTTCAGTATATTTTTGGACGATAGTTGTCATTTATAACTCTGCAGGTTTGTGAATTACAGTGCCCCTGAGCTCCTTTCTTCAACTCGTTTTCTTGTGAGCTGGCCGCAACACCGCAGGATGGCTTCAGGCCCTAATCTGGTTCCGGCACGGCACGCTGAGCCTTTGGTTATTTCCTCTTCCTGGTGGGAAATGAGAGTTAAATTTGCCCGTCCAGACACCTCCAGCTAGTCTCTCATTGGTTCTCGCTATTCCTGTTCATCTTCCGCAGAAATTGCAAACTGGGCCAAACAGGAGGTTAAAGGGACTGACTCTCCAAGTCGGGAGAGTGTTAGTAAAGCGTCTGGAATGTTGCACCCGAGTACCAGGGTACGAAAACTGAGACATATTTGAACACGTCTCCCGATCACATGGTTGATCATACTCTAGGTTCCACATGCATGTTTTAGCTTAAAGAAGAATACCTTAAACCTGGGTAGTTGAAACCCGTGGAATGGGTACCATGCAATATGACTTCAAAGGGTCTTCATTTGCTCACCGAACCTCTCCAATCCTATCACTGCTGCGTTTATGTCCCTGTACACATGCTTGATTCTCTTTCGGAGACATAGCAATCCATAGGTTTTAAGATACTTAAGAGTCAGGTACATTCTTAGGCGTTTAATATGCGGTGTTGAGTCCATTTCGTTGAGCAAGGAGTAGCTCTTGTCTATTCCATATTTGGCTTAAGGAACTTTATCTGTGCTCATTTCAATCTCTGGTTTTATGCAGCACCCCAACTCACCTTTACCCTTAAACAAGCATAAGTTGGTTTTCTAAATTTGAGACCCTGTTCTGTTCTGTAATTCAGTTCCTGTGTAGCCAAGTTTACATTCCGTGTATTACTGATATCTTATGATGTTTCTTTTTCTGTGTGACTTATTTCAGTTAGAATCATCGTACCTGAATCCACTCATTGTGCTGCTACGGGCCTGATGACATAGATTTCACTGCTGAGTGATACTGCATTGTACGTAAGTACCACAAGTTCTTTATCCATTTTTCACTTTCTGTGATATTGAACTTGTACGGTAAACGAGGTTCTTGTAAACAGAGGCGTCCCAAACATTGGGGTGGCTGTATCTTTTTGAGTTTAATTTCCCTAAGCTATAGGACCATAAGTGGAAGTGCCCTAGGCTCTGTTGCTTTGTTTTTTAGATGTTTCAGGAAACACCATACACTTCTCCCGAGTGTCTGTTGGCAGTTTACATCCCGCCCATCAGCATAACAAGGCTCCCAGTTCTCCATGGCCTGTCCTGCCTTTCTGGATTTTACACTTTTTTCATATGGCCCTTTTGACAGGGGGGAAGTGAGACTTCATTGTAGTGCAGATTTCCTTTGCAAGCTTGCTTGGTTGGCCAAAAAGGGCGTATGCGTTTTTTCCTGAATATATTCAGGAAAAAACGCATACGCCCTTTTTGGCCAAGTGCATCATTGTGGACGTTCTGCCTCTTTTCCTATGCTTTCAATGCAATTCCAGTCTACCTCCTGAAATCGGTTTCCTGCAATTCTGCCCCGCTTTCAAGTCCTCTTGGCAGCCTTACTTCAGTATATTTTTGGACGATAGTTGTCATTTATAACTCTGCAGGTTTGTGAATTACAGTGCCCCTGAGCTCCTTTCTTCAACTCGCTTTCTTGTGAGCTGGCCGCAACACCGCAGGATGGCTTCAGGCCCTAATCTGGTTCCGGCACGGCACGCTGAGCCTTTGGTTATTTCCTCTTCCTGGTGGGAAATGAGAGTTAAATTTGCCCGTCCAGACACCTCCAGCTAGTCTCTCATTGGTTCTCGCTATTCCTGTTCATCTTCCGCAGAAATTGCAAACTGGGCCAAACAGGAGGTTAAAGGGACTGACTCTCCAAGTCGGGAGAGTGTTAGTAAAGCGTCTGGAATGTTGCACCCGAGTACCAGGGTACGAAAACTGAGACATATTTGAACACGTCTCCCGATCACATGGTTGATCATACTCTAGGTTCCACATGCATGTTTTAGCTGAAGGAAGAATACCTTAAACCTGGGTAGTTGAAACCCGTGGAATGGGTACCATGCAATATGACTTCAAAGGGTCTTCATTTGCTCACCGAACCTCTCCAATCCTATCACTGCTGCGTTTATGTCCCTGTACACATGCTTGATTCTCTTTCGGAGACATAGCAATCCATAGGTTTTAAGATACTTAAGAGTCAGGTACATTCTTAGGCGTTTAATATGCGGTGTTGAGTCCATTTCGTTGAGCAAGGAGTAGCTCTTGTCTATTCCATATTTGGCTTAAGGAACTTTATCTGTGCTCATTTCAATCTCTGGTTTTATGCAGCACCCCAACTCACCTTTACCCTTAAACAAGCATAAGTTGGTTTTCTAAATTTGAGACCCTGTTCTGTTCTGTAATTCAGTTCCTGTGTAGCCAAGTTTACATTCCATGTATTACTGATATCTTATGATGTTTCTTTTTCTGTGTGACTTATTTCAGTTAGAATCATCGTACCTGAATCCACTCATTGTGCTGCTACGGGCCTGATGACATAGATTTCACTGCTGAGTGATACTACATTGTACGTAAGTACCACAAGTTCTTTATCCATTTTTCACTTTCTGTGATATTGAACTTGTACGGTAAACGAGGTTCTTGTAAACAGAGGCGTCCCAAACATTGGGGTGGCTGTATCTTTTTGATTTTAATTTCCCTAAGCTATAGGACCATAAGTGGAAGTGCCCTAGGCTCTGTTGCTTTGTTTTTTAGATGTTTCAGGAAACACCATACACTTCTCCCGAGTGTCTGTTGGCAATTTACATCCCGCCCATCAGCATAACAAGGCTCCCAGTTCTCCATGGCCTGTCCTGCCTTTCTGGATTTTACACTTTTTTCAGATGGCCCTTTTGACCGGGGGGAAGTGAGACTTCATTGTAGTGCAGATTTCCTTTGCAAGCTTGCTTGGTTGGCCAAAAAGGGCGTATGCGTTTTTTCCTGAATATATTCAGGAAAAAACGCATACGCCCTTTTTGGCCAAGTGCATCATTGTGGACGTTCTGCCTCTTTTCCTATGCTTTCAATGCAATTCCAGTCTACCTCCTGAAATCGGTTTCCTGCAATTCTGCCCCGCTTTCAAGTCCTCTTGGCAGCCTTACTTCAGTATATTTTTGGACGATAGTTGTCATTTATAACTCTGCAGGTTTGTGAATTACAGTGCCCCTGAGCTCCTTTCTTCAACTCGTTTTCTTGTGAGCTGGCCGCAACACCGCAGGATGGCTTCAGGCCCTAATCTGGTTCCGGCACGGCACGCTGAGCCTTTGGTTATTTCCTCTTCCTGGTGGGAAATGAGAGTTAAATTTGCCCGTCCAGACACCTCCAGCTAGTCTCTCATTGGTTCTCGCTATTCCTGTTCATCTTCCGCAGAAATTGCAAACTGGGCCAAACAGGAGGTTAAAGGGACTGACTCTCCAAGTCGGGAGAGTGTTAGTAAAGCGTCTGGAATGTTGCACCCGAGTACCAGGGTACGAAAACTGAGACATATTTGAACACGTCTCCCGATCACATGGTTGATCATACTCTAGGTTCCACATGCATGTTTTAGCTTAAAGAAGAATACCTTAAACCTGGGTAGTTGAAACCCGTGGAATGGGTACCATGCAATATGACTTCAAAGGGTCTTCATTTGCTCACCGAACCTCTCCAATCCTATCACTGCTGCGTTTATGTCCCTGTACACATGCTTGATTCTCTTTCGGAGACATAGCAATCCATAGGTTTTAAGATACTTAAGAGTCAGGTACATTCTTAGGCGTTTAATATGCGGTGTTGAGTCCATTTCGTTGAGCAAGGAGTAGCTCTTGTCTATTCCATATTTGGCTTAAGGAACTTTATCTGTGCTCATTTCAATCTCTGGTTTTATGCAGCACCCCAACTCACCTTTACCCTTAAACAAGCATAAGTTGGTTTTCTAAATTTGAGACCCTGTTCTGTTCTGTAATTCAGTTCCTGTGTAGCCAAGTTTACATTCCGTGTATTACTGATATCTTATGATGTTTCTTTTTCTGTGTGACTTATTTCAGTTAGAATCATCGTACCTGAATCCACTCATTGTGCTGCTACGGGCCTGATGACATAGATTTCACTGCTGAGTGATACTGCATTGTACGTAAGTACCACAAGTTCTTTATCCATTTTTCACTTTCTGTGATATTGAACTTGTACGGTAAACGAGGTTCTTGTAAACAGAGGCGTCCCAAACATTGGGGTGGCTGTATCTTTTTGAGTTTAATTTCCCTAAGCTATAGGACCATAAGTGGAAGTGCCCTAGGCTCTGTTGCTTTGTTTTTTAGATGTTTCAGGAAACACCATACACTTCTCCCGAGTGTCTGTTGGCAGTTTACATCCCGCCCATCAGCATAACAAGGCTCCCAGTTCTCCATGGCCTGTCCTGCCTTTCTGGATTTTACACTTTTTTCATATGGCCCTTTTGACAGGGGGGAAGTGAGACTTCATTGTAGTGCAGATTTCCTTTGCAAGCTTGCTTGGTTGGCCAAAAAGGGCGTATGCGTTTTTTCCTGAATATATTCAGGAAAAAACGCATACGCCCTTTTTGGCCAAGTGCATCATTGTGGACGTTCTGCCTCTTTTCCTATGCTTTCAATGCAATTCCAGTCTACCTCCTGAAATCGGTTTCCTGCAATTCTGCCCCGCTTTCAAGTCCTCTTGGCAGCCTTACTTCAGTATATTTTTGGACGATAGTTGTCATTTATAACTCTGCAGGTTTGTGAATTACAGTGCCCCTGAGCTCCTTTCTTCAACTCGCTTTCTTGTGAGCTGGCCGCAACACCGCAGGATGGCTTCAGGCCCTAATCTGGTTCCGGCACGGCACGCTGAGCCTTTGGTTATTTCCTCTTCCTGGTGGGAAATGAGAGTTAAATTTGCCCGTCTAGACACCTCCAGCTAGTCTCTCATTGGTTCTCGCTATTCCTGTTCATCTTCCGCAGAAATTGCAAACTGGGCCAAACAGGAGGTTAAAGGGACTGACTCTCCAAGTCGGGAGAGTGTTAGTAAAGCGTCTGGAATGTTGCACCCGAGTACCAGGGTACGAAAACTGAGACATATTTGAACACGTCTCCCGATCACATGGTTGATCATACTCTAGGTTCCACATGCATGTTTTAGCTGAAGGAAGAATACCTTAAACCTGGGTAGTTGAAACCCGTGGAATGGGTACCATGCAATATGACTTCAAAGGGTCTTCATTTGCTCACCGAACCTCTCCAATCCTATCACTGCTGCGTTTATGTCCCTGTACACATGCTTGATTCTCTTTCGGAGACATAGCAATCCATAGGTTTTAAGATACTTAAGAGTCAGGTACATTCTTAGGCGTTTAATATGCGGTGTTGAGTCCATTTCGTTGAGCAAGGAGTAGCTCTTGTCTATTCCATATTTGGCTTAAGGAACTTTATCTGTGCTCATTTCAATCTCTGGTTTTATGCAGCACCCCAACTCACCTTTACCCTTAAACAAGCATAAGTTGGTTTTCTAAATTTGAGACCCTGTTCTGTTCTGTAATTCAGTTCCTGTGTAGCCAAGTTTACATTCCGTGTATTACTGATATCTTATGATGTTTCTTTTTCTGTGTGACTTATTTCAGTTAGAATCATCGTACCTGAATCCACTCATTGTGCTGCTACGGGCCTGATGACATAGATTTCACTGCTGAGTGATACTGCATTGTACGTAAGTACCACAAGTTCTTTATCCATTTTTCACTTTCTGTGATATTGAACTTGTACGGTAAACGAGGTTCTTGTAAACAGAGGCGTCCCAAACATTGGGGTGGCTGTGTCTTTTTGATTTTAATTTCCCTAAGCTATAGGACCATAAGTGGAAGTGCCCTAGGCTCTGTTGCTTTGTTTTTTAGATGTTTCAGGAAACACCATACACTTCTCCTGAGTGTCTGTTGGCAGTTTACATCCCGCCCATCAGCATAACAAGGCTCCCAGTTCTCCATGGCCTGTCCTGCCTTTCTGGATTTTACACTTTTTTCAGATGGCCCTTTTGACCGGGGGGAAGTGAGACTTCATTGTAGTGCAGATTTCCTTTGCAAGCTTGCTTGGTTGGCCAAAAAGGGCGTATGCGTTTTTTCCTGAATATATTCAGGAAAAAACGCATACGCCCTTTTTGGCCAAGTGCATCATTGTGGACGTTCTGCCTCTTTTCCTATGCTTTCAATGCAATTCCAGTCTACCTCCTGAAATCGGTTTCCTGCAATTCTGCCCCGCTTTCAAGTCCTCTTGGCAGCCTTACTTCAGTATATTTTTGGACGATAGCTGTCATTTATAACTCTGCAGGTTTGTGAATTACAGTGCCCCTGAGCTCCTTTCTTCAACTCGTTTTCTTGTGAGCTGGCCGCAACACCGCAGGATGGCTTCAGGCCCTAATCTGGTTCCGGCACGGCACGCTGAGCCTTTGGTTATTTCCTCTTCCTGGTGGGAAATGAGAGTTAAATTTGCCCGTCCAGACACCTCCAGCTAGTCTCTCATTGGTTCTCGCTATTCCTGTTCATCTTCCGCAGAAATTGCAAACTGGGCCAAACAGGAGGTTAAAGGGACTGACTCTCCAAGTCGGGAGAGTGTGAGTAAAGCGTCTGGAATGTTGCACCCGAGTACCAGGGTACGAAAACTGAGACATATTTGAACACGTCTCCCGATCACATGGTTGATCATACTCTAGGTTCCACATGCATGTTTTAGCTGAAGGAAGAATACCTTAAACCTGGGTAGTTGAAACCCGTGGAATGGGTACCATGCAATATGACTTCAAAGGGTCTTCATTTGCTCACCGAACCTCTCCAATCCTATCACTGCTGCGTTTATGTCCCTGTACACATGCTTGATTCTCTTTCGGAGACATAGCAATCCATAGGTTTTAAGATACTTAAGAGTCAGGTACATTCTTAGGCATTTAATATGCGGTGTTGAGTCCATTTCGTTGAGCAAGGAGTAGCTCTTGTCTATTCCATATTTGGCTTAAGGAACTTTATCTGTGCTCATTTCAATCTCTGGTTTTATGCAGCACCCCAACTCACCTTTACCCTTAAACAAGCATAAGTTGGTTTTCTAAATTTGAGACCCTGTTCTGTTCTGTAATTCAGTTCCTGTGTAGCCAAGTTTACATTCCGTGTATTACTGATATCTTATGATGTTTCTTTTTCTGTGTGACTTATTTCAGTTAGAATCATCGTACCTGAATCCACTCATTGTGCCGCTACGGGCCTGATGACATAGATTTCACTGCTGAGTGATACTGCATTGTACGTAAGTACCACAAGTTCTTTATCCATTTTTCACTTTCTGTGATATTGAACTTGTACGGTAAACGAGGTTCTTGTAAACAGAGGCGTCCCAAACATTGGGGTGGCTGTGTCTTTTTGATTTTAATTTCCCTAAGCTATAGGACCATAAGTGGAAGTGCCCTAGGCTCTGTTGCTTTGTTTTTTAGATGTTTCAGGAAACACCATACACTTCTCCCGAGTGTCTGTTGGCAGTTTACATCCCGCCCATCAGCATAACAAGGCTCCCAGTTCTCCATGGCCTGTCCTGCCTTTCTGGATTTTACACTTTTTTCAGATGGCCCTTTTGACCGGGGGGAAGTGAGACTTCATTGTAGTGCAGATTTCCTTTGCAAGCTTGCTTGGTTGGCCAAAAAGGGCGTATGCGTTCTTTCCTGAATATATTCAGGAAAAAACGCATACGCCCTTTTTGGCCAAGTGCATCATTGTGGACGTTCTGCCTCTTTTCCTATGCTTTCAATGCAATTCCAGTCTACCTCCTGAAATCGGTTTCCTGCAATTCTGCCCCGCTTTCAAGTCCTCTTGGCAGCCTTACTTCAGTATATTTTTGGACGATAGTTGTCATTTATAACTCTGCAGGTTTGTGAATTACAGTGCCCCTGAGCTCCTTTCTTCAACTCGTTTTCTTGTGAGCTGGCCGCAACACCGCAGGATGGCTTCAGGCCCTAATCTGGTTCCGGCACGGCACGCTGAGCCTTTGGTTATTTCCTCTTCCTGGTGGGAAATGAGAGTTAAATTTGCCCGTCCAGACACCTCCAGCTAGTCTCTCATTGGTTCTCGCTATTCCTGTTCATCTTCCGCAGAAATTGCAAACTGGGCCAAACAGGAGGTTAAAGGGACTGACTCTCCAAGTCGGGAGAGTGTTAGTAAAGCGTCTGGAATGTTGCACCCGAGTACCAGGGTACGAAAACTGAGACATATTTGAACACGTCTCCCGATCACATGGTTGATCATACTCTAGGTTCCACATGCATGTTTTAGCTGAAGGAAGAATACCTTAAACCTGGGTAGTTGAAACCCGTGGAATGGGTACCATGCAATATGACTTCAAAGGGTCTTCATTTGCTCACCGAACCTCTCCAATCCTATCACTGCTGCGTTTATGTCCCTGTACACATGCTTGATTCTCTTTCGGAGACATAGCAATCCATAGGTTTTAAGATACTTAAGAGTCAGGTACATTCTTAGGCGTTTAATATGCGGTGTTGAGTCCATTTCGTTGAGCAAGGAGTAGCTCTTGTCTATTCCATATTTGGCTTAAGGAACTTTATCTGTGCTCATTTCAATCTCTGGTTTTATGCAGCACCCCAACTCACCTTTACCCTTAAACAAGCATAAGTTGGTTTTCTAAATTTGAGACCCTGTTCTGTTCTGTAATTCAGTTCCTGTGTAGCCAAGTTTACATTCCGTGTATTACTGATATCTTACGATGTTTCTTTTTCTGTGTGACTTATTTCAGTTAGAATCATCGTACCTGAATCCACTCATTGTGCTGCTACGGGCCTGATGACATAGATTTCACTGCTGAGTGATACTGCATTGTACGTAAGTACCACAAGTTCTTTATCCATTTTTCACTTTCTGTGATATTGAACTTGTACGGTAAACGAGGTTCTTGTAAACAGAGGCGTCCCAAACATTGGGGTGGCTGTGTCTTTTTGATTTTAATTTCCCTAAGCTATAGGACCATAAGTGGAAGTGCCCTAGGCTCTGTTGCTTTGTTTTTTAGATGTTTCAGGAAACACCATACACTTCTCCCGAGTGTCTGTTGGCAATTTACATCCCGCCCATCAGCATAACAAGGCTCCCAGTTCTCCATGGCTTGTCCTGCCTTTCTGGATTTTACACTTTTTTCAGATGGCCCTTTTGACCGGGGGGAAGTGAGACTTCATTGTAGTGCAGATTTCCTTTGCAAGCTTGCTTGGTTGGCCAAAAAGGGCGTATGCGTTCTTTCCTGAATATATTCAGGAAAAAACGCATACGCCCTTTTTGGCCAAGTGCATCATTGTGGACGTTCTGCCTCTTTTCCTATGCTTTCAATGCAATTCCAGTCTACCTCCTGAAATCGGTTTCCTGCAATTCTGCCCCGCTTTCAAGTCCTCTTGGCAGCCTTACTTCAGTATATTTTTGGACGATAGCTGTCATTTATAACTCTGCAGGTTTGTGAATTACAGTGCCCCTGAGCTCCTTTCTTCAACTCGTTTTCTTGTGAGCTGGCCGCAACACCGCAGGATGGCTTCAGGCCCTAATCTGGTTCCGGCACGGCACGCTGAGCCTTTGGTTATTTCCTCTTCCTGGTGGGAAATGAGAGTTAAATTTGCCCGTCCAGACACCTCCAGCTAGTCTCTCATTGGTTCTCGCTATTCCTGTTCATCTTCCGCAGAAATTGCAAACTGGGCCAAACAGGAGGTTAAAGGGACTGACTCTCCAAGTCGGGAGAGTGTTAGTAAAGCGTCTGGAATGTTGCACCCGAGTACCAGGGTACGAAAACTGAGACATATTTGAACACGTCTCCCGATCACATGGTTGATCATACTCTAGGTTCCACATGCATGTTTTAGCTTAAAGAAGAATACCTTAAACCTGGGTAGTTGAAACCCGTGGAATGGGTACCATGCAATATGACTTCAAAGGGTCTTCATTTGCTCACCGAACCTCTCCAATCCTATCACTGCTGCGTTTATGTCCCTGTACACATGCTTGATTCTCTTTCGGAGACATAGCAATCCATAGGTTTTAAGATACTTAAGAGTCAGGTACATTCTTAGGCGTTTAATATGCGGTGTTGAGTCCATTTCGTTGAGCAAGGAGTAGCTCTTGTCTATTCCATATTTGGCTTAAGGAACTTTATCTGTGCTCATTTCAATCTCTGGTTTTATGCAGCACCCCAACTCACCTTTACCCTTAAACAAGCATAAGTTGGTTTTCTAAATTGGAGACCCTGTTCTGTTCTGTAATTCAGTTCCTGTGTAGCCAAGTTTACATTCCGTGTATTACTGATATCTTATGATGTTTCTTTTTCTGTGTGACTTATTTCAGTTAGAATCATCGTACCTGAATCCACTCATTGTGCTGCTACGGGCCTGATGACATAGATTTCACTGCTGAGTGATACTGCATTGTACGTAAGTACCACAAGTTCTTTATCCATTTTTCACTTTCTGTGATATTGAACTTGTACGGTAAACGAGGTTCTTGTAAACAGAGGCGTCCCAAACATTGGGGTGGCTGTATCTTTTTGAGTTTAATTTCCCTAAGCTATAGGACCATAAGTGGAAGTGCCCTAGGCTCTGTTGCTTTGTTTTTTAGATGTTTCAGGAAACACCATACACTTCTCCCGAGTGTCTGTTGGCAGTTTACATCCCGCCCATCAGCATAACAAGGCTCCCAGTTCTCCATGGCCTGTCCTGCCTTTCTGGATTTTACACTTTTTTCATATGGCCCTTTTGACAGGGGGGAAGTGAGACTTCATTGTAGTGCAGATTTCCTTTGCAAGCTTGCTTGGTTGGCCAAAAAGGGCGTATGCGTTTTTTCCTGAATATATTCAGGAAAAAACGCATACGCCCTTTTTGGCCAAGTGCATCATTGTGGACGTTCTGCCTCTTTTCCTATGCTTTCAATGCAATTCCAGTCTACCTCCTGAAATCGGTTTCCTGCAATTCTGCCCCGCTTTCAAGTCCTCTTGGCAGCCTTACTTCAGTATATTTTTGGACGATAGTTGTCATTTATAACTCTGCAGGTTTGTGAATTACAGTGCCCCTGAGCTCCTTTCTTCAACTCGCTTTCTTGTGAGCTGGCCGCAACACCGCAGGATGGCTTCAGGCCCTAATCTGGTTCCGGCACGGCACGCTGAGCCTTTGGTTATTTCCTCTTCCTGGTGGGAAATGAGAGTTAAATTTGCCCGTCTAGACACCTCCAGCTAGTCTCTCATTGGTTCTCGCTATTCCTGTTCATCTTCCGCAGAAATTGCAAACTGGGCCAAACAGGAGGTTAAAGGGACTGACTCTCCAAGTCGGGAGAGTGTTAGTAAAGCGTCTGGAATGTTGCACCCGAGTACCAGGGTACGAAAACTGAGACATATTTGAACACGTCTCCCGATCACATGGTTGATCATACTCTAGGTTCCACATGCATGTTTTAGCTGAAGGAAGAATACCTTAAACCTGGGTAGTTGAAACCCGTGGAATGGGTACCATGCAATATGACTTCAAAGGGTCTTCATTTGCTCACCGAACCTCTCCAATCCTATCACTGCTGCGTTTATGTCCCTGTACACATGCTTGATTCTCTTTCGGAGACATAGCAATCCATAGGTTTTAAGATACTTAAGAGTCAGGTACATTCTTAGGCGTTTAATATGCGGTGTTGAGTCCATTTCGTTGAGCAAGGAGTAGCTCTTGTCTATTCCATATTTGGCTTAAGGAACTTTATCTGTGCTCATTTCAATCTCTGGTTTTATGCAGCACCCCAACTCACCTTTACCCTTAAACAAGCATAAGTTGGTTTTCTAAATTTGAGACCCTGTTCTGTTCTGTAATTCAGTTCTTGTGTAGCCAAGTTTACATTCCGTGTATTACTGATATCTTATGATGTTTCTTTTTCTGTGTGACTTATTTCAGTTAGAATCATCGTACCTGAATCCACTCATTGTGCTGCTACGGGCCTGATGACATAGATTTCACTGCTGAGTGATACTGCATTGTACGTAAGTACCACAAGTTCTTTATCCATTTTTCACTTTCTGTGATATTGAACTTGTACGGTAAACGAGGTTCTTGTAAACAGAGGCGTCCCAAACATTGGGGTGGCTGTGTCTTTTTGATTTTAATTTCCCTAAGCTATAGGACCATAAGTGGAAGTGCCCTAGGCTCTGTTGCTTTGTTTTTTAGATGTTTCAGGAAACACCATACACTTCTCCCGAGTGTCTGTTGGCAGTTTACATCCCGCCCATCAGCATAACAAGGCTCCCAGTTCTCCATGGCCTGTCCTGCCTTTCTGGATTTTACACTTTTTTCAGATGGCCCTTTTGACCGGGGGGAAGTGAGACTTCATTGTAGTGCAGATTTCCTTTGCAAGCTTGCTTGGTTGGCCAAAAAGGGCGTATGCGTTTTTTCCTGAATATATTCAGGAAAAAACGCATACGCCCTTTTTGGCCAAGTGCATCATTGTGGACGTTCTGCCTCTTTTCCTATGCTTTCAATGCAATTCCAGTCTACCTCCTGAAATCGGTTTCCTGCAATTCTGCCCCGCTTTCAAGTCCTCTTGGCAGCCTTACTTCAGTATATTTTTGGACGATAGCTGTCATTTATAACTCTGCAGGTTTGTGAATTACAGTGCCCCTGAGCTCCTTTCTTCAACTCGTTTTCTTGTGAGCTGGCCGCAACACCGCAGGATGGCTTCAGGCCCTAATCTGGTTCCGGCACGGCACGCTGAGCCTTTGGTTATTTCCTCTTCCTGGTGGGAAATGAGAGTTAAATTTGCCCGTCCAGACACCTCCAGCTAGTCTCTCATTGGTTCTCGCTATTCCTGTTCATCTTCCGCAGAAATTGCAAACTGGGCCAAACAGGAGGTTAAAGGGACTGACTCTCCAAGTCGGGAGAGTGTGAGTAAAGCGTCTGGAATGTTGCACCCGAGTACCAGGGTACGAAAACTGAGACATATTTGAACACGTCTCCCGATCACATGGTTGATCATACTCTAGGTTCCACATGCATGTTTTAGCTGAAGGAAGAATACCTTAAACCTGGGTAGTTGAAACCCGTGGAATGGGTACCATGCAATATGACTTCAAAGGGTCTTCATTTGCTCACCGAACCTCTCCAATCCTATCACTGCTGCGTTTATGTCCCTGTACACATGCTTGATTCTCTTTCGGAGACATAGCAATCCATAGGTTTTAAGATACTTAAGAGTCAGGTACATTCTTAGGCGTTTAATATGCGGTGTTGAGTCCATTTCGTTGAGCAAGGAGTAGCTCTTGTCTATTCCATATTTGGCTTAAGGAACTTTATCTGTGCTCATTTCAATCTCTGGTTTTATGCAGCACCCCAACTCACCTTTACCCTTAAACAAGCATAAGTTGGGTTTCTAAATTTGAGACCCTGTTCTGTTCTGTAATTCAGTTCCTGTGTAGCCAAGTTTACATTCCGTGTATTACTGATATCTTATGATGTTTCTTTTTCTGTGTGACTTATTTCAGTTAGAATCATCGTACCTGAATCCACTCATTGTGCCGCTACGGGCCTGATGACATAGATTTCACTGCTGAGTGATACTGCATTGTACGTAAGTACCACAAGTTCTTTATCCATTTTTCACTTTCTGTGATATTGAACTTGTACGGTAAACGAGGTTCTTGTAAACAGAGGCGTCCCAAACATTGGGGTGGCTGTGTCTTTTTGATTTTAATTTCCCTAAGCTATAGGACCATAAGTGGAAGTGCCCTAGGCTCTGTTGCTTTGTTTTTTAGATGTTTCAGGAAACACCATACACTTCTCCCGAGTGTCTGTTGGCAGTTTACATCCCGCCCATCAGCATAACAAGGCTCCCAGTTCTCCATGGCCTGTCCTGCCTTTCTGGATTTTACACTTTTTTCAGATGGCCCTTTTGACCGGGGGGAAGTGAGACTTCATTGTAGTGCAGATTTCCTTTGCAAGCTTGCTTGGTTGGCCAAAAAGGGCGTATGCGTTCTTTCCTGAATATATTCAGGAAAAAACGCATACGCCCTTTTTGGCCAAGTGCATCATTGTGGACGTTCTGCCTCTTTTCCTATGCTTTCAATGCAATTCCAGTCTACCTCCTGAAATCGGTTTCCTGCAATTCTGCCCCGCTTTCAAGTCCTCTTGGCAGCCTTACTTCAGTATATTTTTGGACGATAGTTGTCATTTATAACTCTGCAGGTTTGTGAATTACAGTGCCCCTGAGCTCCTTTCTTCAACTCGTTTTCTTGTGAGCTGGCCGCAACACCGCAGGATGGCTTCAGGCCCTAATCTGGTTCCGGCACGGCACGCTGAGCCTTTGGTTATTTCCTCTTCCTGGTGGGAAATGAGAGTTAAATTTGCCCGTCCAGACACCTCCAGCTAGTCTCTCATTGGTTCTCGCTATTCCTGTTCATCTTCCGCAGAAATTGCAAACTGGGCCAAACAGGAGGTTAAAGGGACTGACTCTCCAAGTCGGGAGAGTGTTAGTAAAGCGTCTGGAATGTTGCACCCGAGTACCAGGGTACGAAAACTGAGACATATTTGAACACGTCTCCCGATCACATGGTTGATCATACTCTAGGTTCCACATGCATGTTTTAGCTGAAGGAAGAATACCTTAAACCTGGGTAGTTGAAACCCGTGGAATGGGTACCATGCAATATGACTTCAAAGGGTCTTCATTTGCTCACCGAACCTCTCCAATCCTATCACTGCTGCGTTTATGTCCCTGTACACATGCTTGATTCTCTTTCGGAGACATAGCAATCCATAGGTTTTAAGATACTTAAGAGTCAGGTACATTCTTAGGCGTTTAATATGCGGTGTTGAGTCCATTTCGTTGAGCAAGGAGTAGCTCTTGTCTATTCCATATTTGGCTTAAGGAACTTTATCTGTGCTCATTTCAATCTCTGGTTTTATGCAGCACCCCAACTCACCTTTACCCTTAAACAAGCATAAGTTGGTTTTCTAAATTTGAGACCCTGTTCTGTTCTGTAATTCAGTTCCTGTGTAGCCAAGTTTACATTCCGTGTATTACTGATATCTTACGATGTTTCTTTTTCTGTGTGACTTATTTCAGTTAGAATCATCGTACCTGAATCCACTCATTGTGCCGCTACGGGCCTGATGACATAGATTTCACTGCTGAGTGATACTGCATTGTACGTAAGTACCACAAGTTCTTTATCCATTTTTCACTTTCTGTGATATTGAACTTGTACGGTAAACGAGGTTCTTGTAAACAGAGGCGTCCCAAACATTGGGGTGGCTGTGTCTTTTTGATTTTAATTTCCCTAAGCTATAGGACCATAAGTGGAAGTGCCCTAGGCTCTGTTGCTTTGTTTTTTAGATGTTTCAGGAAACACCATACACTTCTCCCGAGTGTCTGTTGGCAATTTACATCCCGCCCATCAGCATAACAAGGCTCCCAGTTCTCCATGGCCTGTCCTGCCTTTCTGGATTTTACACTTTTTTCAGATGGCCCTTTTGACCGGGGGGAAGTGAGACTTCATTGTAGTGCAGATTTCCTTTGCAAGCTTGCTTGGTTGGCCAAAAAGGGCGTATGCGTTCTTTCCTGAATATATTCAGGAAAAAACGCATACGCCCTTTTTGGCCAAGTGCATCATTGTGGACGTTCTGCCTCTTTTCCTATGCTTTCAATGCAATTCCAGTCTACCTCCTGAAATCGGTTTCCTGCAATTCTGCCCCGCTTTCAAGTCCTCTTGGCAGCCTTACTTCAGTATATTTTTGGACGATAGCTGTCATTTATAACTCTGCAGGTTTGTGAATTACAGTGCCCCTGAGCTCCTTTCTTCAACTCGTTTTCTTGTGAGCTGGCCGCAACACCGCAGGATGGCTTCAGGCCCTAATCTGGTTCCGGCACGGCACGCTGAGCCTTTGGTTATTTCCTCTTCCTGGTGGGAAATGAGAGTTAAATTTGCCCGTCCAGACACCTCCAGCTAGTCTCTCATTGGTTCTCGCTATTCCTGTTCATCTTCCGCAGAAATTGCAAACTGGGCCAAACAGGAGGTTAAAGGGACTGACTCTCCAAGTCGGGAGAGTGTTAGTAAAGCGTCTGGAATGTTGCACCCGAGTACCAGGGTACGAAAACTGAGACATATTTGAACACGTCTCCCGATCACATGGTTGATCATACTCTAGGTTCCACATGCATGTTTTAGCTGAAGGAAGAATACCTTAAACCTGGGTAGTTGAAACCCGTGGAATGGGTACCATGCAATATGACTTCAAAGGGTCTTCATTTGCTCACCGAACCTCTCCAATCCTATCACTGCTGCGTTTATGTCCCTGTACACATGCTTGATTCTCTTTCGGAGACATAGCAATCCATAGGTTTTAAGATACTTAAGAGTCAGGTACATTCTTAGGCGTTTAATATGCGGTGTTGAGTCCATTTTGTTGAGCAAGGAGTAGCTCTTGTCTATTCCATATTTGGCTTAAGGAACTTTATCTGTGCTCATTTCAATCTCTGGTTTTATGCAGCACCCCAACTCACCTTTACCCTTAAACAAGCATAAGTTGGTTTTCTAAATTTGAGACCCTGTTCTGTTCTGTAATTCAGTTCCTGTGTAGCCAAGTTTATATTCCGTGTATTACTGATATCTTATGATGTTTCTTTTTCTGTGTGACTTATTTCAGTTAGAATCATCGTACCTGAATCCACTCATTGTGCCGCTACGGGCCTGATGACATAGATTTCACTGCTGAGTGATACTGCATTGTACGTAAGTACCACAAGTTCTTTATCCATTTTTCACTTTCTGTGATATTGAACTTGTACGGTAAACGAGGTTCTTGTAAACAGAGGCGTCCCAAACATTGGGGTGGCTGTGTCTTTTTGATTTTAATTTCCCTAAGCTATAGGACCATAAGTGGAAGTGCCCTAGGCTCTGTTGCTTTGTTTTTTAGATGTTTCAGGAAACACCATACACTTCTCCCGAGTGTCTGTTGGCAATTTACATCCCGCCCATCAGCATAACAAGGCTCCCAGTTCTCCATGGCCTGTCCTGCCTTTCTGGATTTTACACTTTTTTCAGATGGCCCTTTTGACCGGGGGGAAGTGAGACTTCATTGTAGTGCAGATTTCCTTTGCAAGCTTGCTTGGTTGGCCAAAAAGGGCGTATGCGTTTTTTCCTGAATATATTCAGGAAAAAACGCATACGCCCTTTTTGGCCAAGTGCATCATTGTGGACGTTCTGCCTCTTTTCCTATGCTTTCAATGCAATTCCAGTCTACCTCCTGAAATCGGTTTCCTGCAATTCTGCCCCGCTTTCAAGTCCTCTTGGCAGCCTTACTTCAGTATATTTTTGGACGATAGCTGTCATTTATAACTCTGCAGGTTTGTGAATTACAGTGCCCCTGAGCTCCTTTCTTCAACTCGCTTTCTTGTGAGCTGGCCGCAACACCGCAGGATGGCTTCAGGCCCTAATCTGGTTCCGGCACGGCACGCTGAGCCTTTGGTTATTTCCTCTTCCTGGTGGGAAATGAGAGTTAAATTTGCCCGTCCAGACACCTCCAGCTAGTCTCTCATTGGTTCTCGCTATTCCTGTTCATCTTCCGCAGAAATTGCAAACTGGGCCAAACAGGAGGTTAAAGGGACTGACTCTCCAAGTCGGGAGAGTGTTAGTAAAGCGTCTGGAATGTTGCACCCGAGTACCAGGGTACGAAAACTGAGACATATTTGAACACGTCTCCCGATCACATGGTTGATCATACTCTAGGTTCCACATGCATGTTTTAGCTGAAGGAAGAATACCTTAAACCTGGGTAGTTGAAACCCGTGGAATGGGTACCATGCAATATGACTTCAAAGGGTCTTCATTTGCTCACCGAACCTCTCCAATCCTATCACTGCTGCGTTTATGTCCCTGTACACATGCTTGATTCTCTTTCGGAGACATAGCAATCCATAGGTTTTAAGATACTTAAGAGTCAGGTACATTCTTAGGCGTTTAATATGCGGTGTTGAGTCCATTTCGTTGAGCAAGGAGTAGCTCTTGTCTATTCCATATTTGGCTTAAGGAACTTTATCTGTGCTCATTTCAATCTCTGGTTTTATGCAGCACCCCAACTCACCTTTACCCTTAAACAAGCATAAGTTGGTTTTCTAAATTTGAGACCCTGTTCTGTTCTGTAATTCAGTTCCTGTGTAGCCAAGTTTACATTCCGTGTATTACTGATATCTTATGATGTTTCTTTTTCTGTGTGACTTATTTCAGTTAGAATCATCGTACCTGAATCCACTCATTGTGCTGCTACGGGCCTGATGACATAGATTTCACTGCTGAGTGATACTGCATTGTACGTAAGTACCACAAGTTCTTTATCCATTTTTCACTTTCTGTGATATTGAACTTGTACGGTAAACGAGGTTCTTGTAAACAGAGGCGTCCCAAACATTGGGGTGGCTGTATCTTTCTGAGTTTAATTTCCCTAAGCTATAGGACCATAAGTGGAAGTGCCCTAGGCTCTGTTGCTTTGTTTTTTAGATGTTTCAGGAAACACCATACACTTCTCCCGAGTGTCTGTTGGCAGTTTACATCCCGCCCATCAGCATAACAAGGCTCCCAGTTCTCCATGGCCTGTCCTGCCTTTCTGGATTTTACACTTTTTTCATATGGCCCTTTTGACAGGGGGGGAGTGAGACTTCATTGTAGTGCAGATTTCCTTTGCAAGCTTGCTTGGTTGGCCAAAAAGGGCGTATGCGTTTTTTCCTGAATATATTCAGGAAAAAACGCATACGCCCTTTTTGGCCAAGTGCATCATTGTGGACGTTCTGCCTCTTTTCCTATGCTTTCAATGCAATTCCAGTCTACCTCCTGAAATCGGTTTCCTGCAATTCTGCCCCGCTTTCAAGTCCTCTTGGCAGCCTTACTTCAGTATATTTTTGGACGATAGTTGTCATTTATAACTCTGCAGGTTTGTGAATTACAGTGCCCCTGAGCTCCTTTCTTCAACTCGCTTTCTTGTGAGCTGGCCGCAACACCGCAGGATGGCTTCAGGCCCTAATCTGGTTCCGGCACGGCACGCTGAGCCTTTGGTTATTTCCTCTTCCTGGTGGGAAATGAGAGTTAAATTTGCCCGTCCAGACACCTCCAGCTAGTCTCTCATTGGTTCTCGCTATTCCTGTTCATCTTCCGCAGAAATTGCAAACTGGGCCAAACAGGAGGTTAAAGGGACTGACTCTCCAAGTCGGGAGAGTGTTAGTAAAGCGTCTGGAATGTTGCACCCGAGTACCAGGGTACGAAAACTGAGACATATTTGAACACGTCTCCCGATCACATGGTTGATCATACTCTAGGTTCCACATGCATGTTTTAGCTGAAGGAAGAATACCTTAAACCTGGGTAGTTGAAACCCGTGGAATGGGTACCATGCAATATGACTTCAAAGGGTCTTCATTTGCTCACCGAACCTCTCCAATCCTATCACTGCTGCGTTTATGTCCCTGTACACATGCTTGATTCTCTTTCGGAGACATAGCAATCCATAGGTTTTAAGATACTTAAGAGTCAGGTACATTCTTAGGCGTTTAATATGCGGTGTTGAGTCCATTTCGTTGAGCAAGGAGTAGCTCTTGTCTATTCCATATTTGGCTTAAGGAACTTTATCTGTGCTCATTTCAATCTCTGGTTTTATGCAGCACCCCAACTCACCTTTACCCTTAAACAAGCATAAGTTGGTTTTCTAAATTTGAGACCCTGTTCTGTTCTGTAATTCAGTTCCTGTGTAGCCAAGTTTACATTCCGTGTATTACTGATATCTTATGATGTTTCTTTTTCTGTGTGACTTATTTCAGTTAGAATCATCGTACCTGAATCCACTCATTGTGCTGCTACGGGCCTGATGACATAGATTTCACTGCTGAGTGATACTACATTGTACGTAAGTACCACAAGTTCTTTATCCATTTTTCACTTTCTGTGATATTGAACTTGTACGGTAAACGAGGTTCTTGTAAACAGAGGCGTCCCAAACATTGGGGTGGCTGTGTCTTTTTGATTTTAATTTCCCTAAGCTATAGGACCATAAGTGGAAGTGCCCTAGGCTCTGTTGCTTTGTTTTTTAGATGTTTCAGGAAACACCATACACTTCTCCCGAGTGTCTGTTGGCAATTTACATCCCGCCCATCAGCATAACAAGGCTCCCAGTTCTCCATGGCCTGTCCTGCCTTTCTGGATTTTACACTTTTTTCAGATGGCCCTTTTGACCGGGGGGAAGTGAGACTTCATTGTAGTGCAGATTTCCTTTGCAAGCTTGCTTGGTTGGCCAAAAAGGGCGTATGCGTTTTTTCCTGAATATATTCAGGAAAAAACGCATACGCCCTTTTTGGCCAAGTGCATCATTGTGGACGTTCTGCCTCTTTTCCTATGCTTTCAATGCAATTCCAGTCTACCTCCTGAAATCGGTTTCCTGCAATTCTGCCCCGCTTTCAAGTCCTCTTGGCAGCCTTACTTCAGTATATTTTTGGACGATAGTTGTCATTTATAACTCTGCAGGTTTGTGAATTACAGTGCCCCTGAGCTCCTTTCTTCAACTCGTTTTCTTGTGAGCTGGCCGCAACACCGCAGGATGGCTTCAGGCCCTAATCTGGTTCCGGCACGGCACGCTGAGCCTTTGGTTATTTCCTCTTCCTGGTGGGAAATGAGAGTTAAATTTGCCCGTCCAGACACCTCCAGCTAGTCTCTCATTGGTTCTCGCTATTCCTGTTCATCTTCCGCAGAAATTGCAAACTGGGCCAAACAGGAGGTTAAAGGGACTGACTCTCCAAGTCGGGAGAGTGTTAGTAAAGCGTCTGGAATGTTGCACCCGAGTACCAGGGTACGAAAACTGAGACATATTTGAACACGTCTCCCGATCACATGGTTGATCATACTCTAGGTTCCACATGCATGTTTTAGCTGAAGGAAGAATACCTTAAACCTGGGTAGTTGAAACCCGTTGAATGGGTACCATGCAATATGACTTCAAAGGGTCTTCATTTGCTCACCGAACCTCTCCAATCCTATCACTGCTGCGTTTATGTCCCTGTACACATGCTTGATTCTCTTTCGGAGACATAGCAATCCATAGGTTTTAAGATACTTAAGAGTCAGGTACATTCTTAGGCGTTTAATATGCGGTGTTGAGTCCATTTCGTTGAGCAAGGAGTAGCTCTTGTCTATTCCATATTTGGCTTAAGGAACTTTATCTGTGCTCATTTCAATCTCTGGTTTTATGCAGCACCCCAACTCACCTTTACCCTTAAACAAGCATAAGTTGGTTTTCTAAATTTGAGACCCTGTTCTGTTCTGTAATTCAGTTCCTGTGTAGCCAAGTTTACATTCCGTGTATTACTGATATCTTATGATGTTTCTTTTTCTGTGTGACTTATTTCAGTTAGAATCATCGTACCTGAATCCACTCATTGTGCTGCTACGGGCCTGATGACATAGATTTCACTGCTGAGTGATACTGCATTGTACGTAAGTACCACAAGTTCTTTATCCATTTTTCACTTTCTGTGATATTGAACTTGTACGGTAAACGAGGTTCTTGTAAACAGAGGCGTCCCAAACATTGGGGTGGCTGTATCTTTTTGAGTTTAATTTCCCTAAGCTATAGGACCATAAGTGGAAGTGCCCTAGGCTCTGTTGCTTTGTTTTTTAGATGTTTCAGGAAACACCATACACTTCTCCCGAGTGTCTGTTGGCAGTTTACATCCCGCCCATCAGCATAACAAGGCTCCCAGTTCTCCATGGCCTGTCCTGCCTTTCTGGATTTTACACTTTTTTCAGATGGCCCTTTTGACAGGGGGGAAGTGAGACTTCATTGTAGTGCAGATTTCCTTTGCAAGCTTGCTTGGTTGGCCAAAAAGGGCGTATGCGTTTTTTCCTGAATATATTCAGGAAAAAACGCATACGCCCTTTTTGGCCAAGTGCATCATTGTGGACGTTCTGCCTCTTTTCCTATGCTTTCAATGCAATTCCAGTCTACCTCCTGAAATCGGTTTCCTGCAATTCTGCCCCGCTTTCAAGTCCTCTTGGCAGCCTTACTTCAGTATATTTTTGGACGATAGTTGTCATTTATAACTCTGCAGGTTTGTGAATTACAGTGCCCCTGAGCTCCTTTCTTCAACTCGCTTTCTTGTGAGCTGGCCGCAACACCGCAGGATGGCTTCAGGCCCTAATCTGGTTCCGGCACGGCACGCTGAGCCTTTGGTTATTTCCTCTTCCTGGTGGGAAATGAGAGTTAAATTTGCCCGTCCAGACACCTCCAGCTAGTCTCTCATTGGTTCTCGCTATTCCTGTTCATCTTCCGCAGAAATTGCAAACTGGGCCAAACAGGAGGTTAAAGGGACTGACTCTCCAAGTCGGGAGAGTGTTAGTAAAGCGTCTGGAATGTTGCACCCGAGTACCAGGGTACGAAAACTGAGACATATTTGAACACGTCTCCCGATCACATGGTTGATCATACTCTAGGTTCCACATGCATGTTTTAGCTGAAGGAAGAATACCTTAAACCTGGGTAGTTGAAACCCGTGGAATGGGTACCATGCAATATGACTTCAAAGGGTCTTCATTTGCTCACCGAACCTCTCCAATCCTATCACTGCTGCGTTTATGTCCCTGTACACATGCTTGATTCTCTTTCGGAGACATAGCAATCCATAGGTTTTAAGATACTTAAGAGTCAGGTACATTCTTAGGCGTTTAATATGGGGTGTTGAGTCCATTTCGTTGAGCAAGGAGTAGCTCTTGTCTATTCCATATTTGGCTTAAGGAACTTTATCTGTGCTCATTTCAATCTCTGGTTTTATGCAGCACCCCAAATCACCTTTACCCTTAAACAAGCATAAGTTGGTTTTCTAAATTTGAGACCCTGTTCTGTTCTGTAATTCAGTTCCTGTGTAGCCAAGTTTACATTCCATGTATTACTGATATCTTATGATGTTTCTTTTTCTGTGTGACTTATTTCAGTTAGAATCATCGTACCTGAATCCACTCATTGTGCTGCTACGGGCCTGATGACATAGATTTCACTGCTGAGTGATACTACATTGTATGTAAGTACCACAAGTTCTTTATCCATTTTTCACTTTCTGTGATATTGAACTTGTACGGTAAACGAGGTTCTTGTAAACAGAGGCGTCCCAAACATTGGGGTGGCTGTATCTTTTTGATTTTAATTTCCCTAAGCTATAGGACCATAAGTGGAAGTGCCCTAGGCTCTGTTGCTTTGTTTTTTAGATGTTTCAGGAAACACCATACACTTCTCCCGAGTGTCTGTTGGCAATTTACATCCCGCCCATCAGCATAACAAGGCTCCCAGTTCTCCATGGCCTGTCCTGCCTTTCTGGATTTTACACTTTTTTCAGATGGCCCTTTTGACCGGGGGGAAGTGAGACTTCATTGTAGTGCAGATTTCCTTTGCAAGCTTGCTTGGTTGGCCAAAAAGGGCGTATGCGTTTTTTCCTGAATATATTCAGGAAAAAACGCATACGCCCTTTTTGGCCAAGTGCATCATTGTGGACGTTCTGCCTCTTTTCCTATGCTTTCAATGCAATTCCAGTCTACCTCCTGAAATCGGTTTCCTGCAATTCTGCCCCGCTTTCAAGTCCTCTTGGCAGCCTTACTTCAGTATATTTTTGGACGATAGTTGTCATTTATAACTCTGCAGGTTTGTGAATTACAGTGCCCCTGAGCTCCTTTCTTCAACTCGCTTTCTTGTGAGCTGGCCGCAACACCGCAGGATGGCTTCAGGCCCTAATCTGGTTCCGGCACGGCACGCTGAGCCTTTGGTTATTTCCTCTTCCTGGTGGGAAATGAGAGTTAAATTTGCCCGTCCAGACACCTCCAGCTAGTCTCTCATTGGTTCTCGCTATTCCTGTTCATCTTCCGCAGAAATTGCAAACTGGGCCAAACAGGAGGTTAAAGGGACTGACTCTCCAAGTCGGGAGAGTGTTAGTAAAGCGTCTGGAATGTTGCACCCGAGTACCAGGGTACGAAAACTGAGACATATTTGAACACGTCTCCCGATCACATGGTTGATCATACTCTAGGTTCCACATGCATGTTTTAGCTGAAGGAAGAATACCTTAAACCTGGGTAGTTGAAACCCGTGGAATGGGTACCATGCAATATGACTTCAAAGGGTCTTCATTTGCTCACCGAACCTCTCCAATCCTATCACTGCTGCGTTTATGTCCCTGTACACATGCTTGATTCTCTTTCGGAGACATAGCAATCCATAGGTTTTAAGATACTTAAGAGTCAGGTACATTCTTAGGCGTTTAATATGGGGTGTTGAGTCCATTTCGTTGAGCAAGGAGTAGCTCTTGTCTATTCCATATTTGGCTTAAGGAACTTTATCTGTGCTCATTTCAATCTCTGGTTTTATGCAGCACCCCAAATCACCTTTACCCTTAAACAAGCATAAGTTGGTTTTCTAAATTTGAGACCCTGTTCTGTTCTGTAATTCAGTTCCTGTGTAGCCAAGTTTACATTCCATGTATTACTGATATCTTATGATGTTTCTTTTTCTGTGTGACTTATTTCGGTTAGAATCATCGTACCTGAATCCACTCATTGTGCTGCTACGGGCCTGATGACATAGATTTCACTGCTGAGTGATACTACATTGTACGTAAGTACCACAAGTTCTTTATCCATTTTTCACTTTCTGTGATATTGAACTTGTACGGTAAACGAGGTTCTTGTAAACAGAGGCGTCCCAAACATTGGGGTGGCTGTATCTTTTTGATTTTAATTTCCCTAAGCTATAGGACCATAAGTGGAAGTGCCCTAGGCTCTGTTGCTTTGTTTTTTAGATGTTTCAGGAAACACCATACACTTCTCCCGAGTGTCTGTTGGCAATTTACATCCCGCCCATCAGCATAACAAGGCTCCCAGTTCTCCATGGCCTGTCCTGCCTTTCTGGATTTTACACTTTTTTCAGATGGCCCTTTTGACCGGGGGGAAGTGAGACTTCATTGTAGTGCAGATTTCCTTTGCAAGCTTGCTTGGTTGGCCAAAAAGGGCGTATGCGTTTTTTCCTGAATATATTCAGGAAAAAACGCATACGCCCTTTTTGGCCAAGTGCATCATTGTGGACGTTCTGCCTCTTTTCCTATGCTTTCAATGCAATTCCAGTCTACCTCCTGAAATCGGTTTCCTGCAATTCTGCCCCGCTTTCAAGTCCTCTTGGCAGCCTTACTTCAGTATATTTTTGGACGATAGTTGTCATTTATAACTCTGCAGGTTTGTGAATTACAGTGCCCCTGAGCTCCTTTCTTCAACTCGTTTTCTTGTGAGCTGGCCGCAACACCGCAGGATGGCTTCAGGCCCTAATCTGGTTCCGGCACGGCACGCTGAGCCTTTGGTTATTTCCTCTTCCTGGTGGGAAATGAGAGTTAAATTTGCCCGTCCAGACACCTCCAGCTAGTCTCTCATTGGTTCTCACTATTCCTGTTCATCTTCCGCAGAAATTGCAAACTGGGCCAAACAGGAGGTTAAAGGGACTGACTCTCCAAGTCGGGAGAGTGTTAGTAAAGCGTCTGGAATGTTGCACCCGAGTACCAGGGTACGAAAACTGAGACATATTTGAACACGTCTCCCGATCACATGGTTGATCATACTCTAGGTTCCACATGCATGTTTTAGCTGAAGGAAGAATACCTTAAACCTGGGTAGTTGAAACCCGTGGAATGGGTACCATGCAATATGACTTCAAAGGGTCTTCATTTGCTCACCGAACCTCTCCAATCCTATCACTGCTGCATTTATGTCCCTGTACACATGCTTGATTCTCTTTCGGAGACATAGCAATCCATAGGTTTTAAGATACTTAAGAGTCAGGTACATTCTTAGGCGTTTAATATGCGGTGTTGAGTCCATTTCGTTGAGCAAGGAGTAGCTCTTGTCTATTCCATATTTGGCTTAAGGAACTTTATCTGTGCTCATTTCAATCTCTGGTTTTATGCAGCACCCCAACTCACCTTTACCCTTAAACAAGCATAAGTTGGTTTTCTAAATTTGAGACCCTGTTCTGTTCTGTAATTCAGTTCCTGTGTAGCCAAGTTTACATTCCGTGTATTACTGATATCTTATGATGTTTCTTTTTCTGTGTGACTTATTTCAGTTAGAATCATCGTACCTGAATCCACTCATTGTGCCGCTACGGGCCTGATGACATAGATTTCACTGCTGAGTGATACTGCATTGTACGTAAGTACCACAAGTTCTTTATCCATTTTTCACTTTCTGTGATATTGAACTTGTACGGTAAACGAGGTTCTTGTAAACAGAGGCGTCCCAAACATTGGGGTGGCTGTATCTTTTTGATTTTAATTTCCCTAAGCTATAGGACCATAAGTGGAAGTGCCCTAGGCTCTGTTGCTTTGTTTTTTAGATGTTTCAGGAAACACCATACACTTCTCCCGAGTGTCTGTTGGCAATTTACGTCCCGCCCATCAGCATAACAAGGCTCCCAGTTCTCCATGGCCTGTCCTGCCTTTCTGGATTTTACACTTTTTTCAGATGGCCCTTTTGACCGGGGGGAAGTGAGACTTCATTGTAGTGCAGATTTCCTTTGCAAGCTTGCTTGGTTGGCCAAAAAGGGCGTATGCGTTTTTTCCTGAATATATTCAGGAAAAAACGCATACGCCCTTTTTGGCCAAGTGCATCATTGTGGACGTTCTGCCTCTTTTCCTATGCTTTCAATGCAATTCCAGTCTACCTCCTGAAATCGGTTTCCTGCAATTCTGCCCCGCTTTCAAGTCCTCTTGGCAGCCTTACTTCAGTATATTTTTGGACGATAGTTGTCATTTATAACTCTGCAGGTTTGTGAATTACAGTGCCCCTGAGCTCCTTTCTTCAACTCGTTTTCTTGTGAGCTGGCCGCAACACCGCAGGATGGCTTCAGGCCCTAATCTGGTTCCGGCACGGCACGCTGAGCCTTTGGTTATTTCCTCTTCCTGGTGGGAAATGAGAGTTAAATTTGCCCGTCCAGACACCTCCAGCTAGTCTCTCATTGGTTCTCGCTATTCCTGTTCATCTTCCGCAGAAATTGCAAACTGGGCCAAACAGGAGGTTAAAGGGACTGACTCTCCAAGTCGGGAGAGTGTTAGTAAAGCGTCTGGAATGTTGCACCCGAGTACCAGGGTACGAAAACTGAGACATATTTGAACACGTCTCCCGATCACATGGTTGATCATACTCTAGGTTCCACATGCATGTTTTAGCTGAAGGAAGAATACCTTAAACCTGGGTAGTTGAAACCCGTGGAATGGGTACCATGCAATATGACTTCAAAGGGTCTTCATTTGCTCACCGAACCTCTCCAATCCTATCACTGCTGCGTTTATGTCCCTGTACACATGCTTGATTCTCTTTCGGAGACATAGCAATCCATAGGTTTTAAGATACTTAAGAGTCAGGTACATTCTTAGGCGTTTAATATGCGGTGTTGAGTCCATTTCGTTGAGCAAGGAGTAGCTCTTGTCTATTCCATATTTGGCTTAAGGAACTTTATCTGTGCTCATTTCAATCTCTGGTTTTATGCAGCACCCCAACTCACCTTTACCCTTAAACAAGCATAAGTTGGTTTTCTAAATTTGAGACCCTGTTCTGTTCTGTAATTCAGTTCCTGTGTAGCCAAGTTTACATTCCGTGTATTACTGATATCTTATGATGTTTCTTTTTCTGTGTGACTTATTTCAGTTAGAATCATCGTACCTGAATCCACTCATTGTGCCGCTACGGGCCTGATGACATAGATTTCACTGCTGAGTGATACTGCATTGTACGTAAGTACCACAAGTTCTTTATCCATTTTTCACTTTCTGTGATATTGAACTTGTACGGTAAACGAGGTTCTTGTAAACAGAGGCGTCCCAAACATTGGGGTGGCTGTGTCTTTTTGATTTTAATTTCCCTAAGCTATAGGACCATAAGTGGAAGTGCCCTAGGCTCTGTTGCTTTGTTTTTTAGATGTTTCAGGAAACACCATACACTTCTCCCGAGTGTCTGTTGGCAGTTTACATCCCGCCCATCAGCATAACAAGGCTCCCAGTTCTCCATGGCCTGTCCTGCCTTTCTGGATTTTACACTTTTTTCAGATGGCCCTTTTGACCGGGGGGAAGTGAGACTTCATTGTAGTGCAGATTTCCTTTGCAAGCTTGCTTGGTTGGCCAAAAAGGGCGTATGCGTTTTTTCCTGAATATATTCAGGAAAAAACGCATACGCCCTTTTTGACCAAGTGCATCATTGTGGACGTTCTGCCTCTTTTCCTATGCTTTCAATGCAATTCCAGTCTACCTCCTGAAATCGGTTTCCTGCAATTCTGCCCCGCTTTCAAGTCCTCTTGGCAGCCTTACTTCAGTATATTTTTGGACGATAGTTGTCATTTATAACTCTGCAGGTTTGTGAATTACAGTGCCCCTGAGCTCCTTTCTTCAACTCGCTTTCTTGTGAGCTGGCCGCAACACCGCAGGATGGCTTCAGGCCCTAATCTGGTTCCGGCACGGCACGCTGAGCCTTTGGTTATTTCCTCTTCCTGGTGGGAAATGAGAGTTAAATTTGCCCGTCCAGACACCTCCAGCTAGTCTCTCATTGGTTCTCGCTATTCCTGTTCATCTTCCGCAGAAATTGCAAACTGGGCCAAACAGGAGGTTAAAGGGACTGACTCTCCAAGTCAGGAGAGTGTTAGTAAAGCGTCTGGAATGTTGCACCCGAGTACCAGGGTACGAAAACTGAGACATATTTGAACACGTCTCCCGATCACATGGTTGATCATACTCTAGGTTCCACATGCATGTTTTAGCTGAAGGAAGAATACCTTAAACCTGGGTAGTTGAAACCCGTGGAATGGGTACCATGCAATATGACTTCAAAGGGTCTTCATTTGCTCACCGAACCTCTCCAATCCTATCACTGCTGCGTTTATGTCCCTGTACACATGCTTGATTCTCTTTCGGAGACATAGCAATCCATCGGTTTTAAGATACTTAAGAGTCAGGTACATTCTTAGGCGTTTAATATGCGGTGTTGAGTCCATTTCGTTGAGCAAGGAGTAGCTCTTGTCTATTCCATATTTGGCTTAAGGAACTTTATCTGTGCTCATTTCAATCTCTGGTTTTATGCAGCACCCCAACTCACCTTTACCCTTAAACAAGCATAAGTTGGTTTTCTAAATTTGAGACCCTGTTCTGTTCTGTAATTCAGTTCCTGTGTAGCCAAGTTTACATTCCGTGTATTACTGATATCTTATGATGTTTCTTTTTCTGTGTGACTTATTTCAGTTAGAATCATCGTACCTGAATCCACTCATTGTGCTGCTACGGGCCTGATGACATAGATTTCACTGCTGAGTGATACTGCATTGTACGTAAGTACCACAAGTTCTTTATCCATTTTTCACTTTCTGTGATATTGAACTTGTACGGTAAACGAGGTTCTTGTAAACAGAGGCGTCCCAAACATTGGGGTGGCTGTGTCTTTTTGATTTTAATTTCCCTAAGCTATAGGACCATAAGTGGAAGTGCCCTAGGCTCTGTTGCTTTGTTTTTTAGATGTTTCAGGAAACACCATACACTTCTCCCGAGTGTCTGTTGGCAGTTTACATCCCGCCCATCAGCATAACAAGGCTCCCAGTTCTCCATGGCCTGTCCTGCCTTTCTGGATTTTACACTTTTTTCAGATGGCCCTTTTGACCGGGGGGAAGTGAGACTTCATTGTAGTGCAGATTTCCTTTGCAAGCTTGCTTGGTTGGCCAAAAAGGGCGTATGCGTTCTTTCCTGAATATATTCAGGAAAAAACGCATACGCCCTTTTTGGCCAAGTGCATCATTGTGGACATTCTGCCTCTTTTCCCATGCTTTCAATGCAATTCCAGTCTACCTCCTGAAATCGGTTTCCTGCAATTCTGCCCCACTTTCAAGTCCTCTTGGCAGCCTTACTTCAGTATATTTTTGGACGATAGTTGTCATTTATAACTCTGCAGGTTTGTGAATTACAGTGCCCCTGAGCTCCTTTCTTCAACTCGTTTTCTTGTGAGCTGGCCGCAACACTGCAGGATGGCTTCAGGCCCTAATCTGGTTCCGGCACGGCACGCTGAGCCTTTGGTTATTTCCTCTTCCTGGTGGGAAATGAGAGTTAAATTTGCCCGTCCAGACACCTCCAGCTAGTCTCTCATTGGTTCTCGCTATTCCTGTTCATCTTCCGCAGAAATTGCAAACTGGGCCAAACAGGAGGTTAAAGGGACTGACTCTCCAAGTCGGGAGAGTGTTAGTAAAGCGTCTGGAATGTTGCACCCGAGTACCAGGGTACGAAAACTGAGACATATTTGAACACGTCTCCCGATCACATGGTTGATCATACTCTAGGTTCCACATGCATGTTTTAGCTGAAGGAAGAATACCTTAAACCTGGGTAGTTGAAACCCGTGGAATGGGTACCATGCAATATGACTTCAAAGGGTCTTCATTTGCTCACCGAACCTCTCCAATCCTATCACTGCTGCGTTTATGTCCCTGTACACATGCTTGATTCTCTTTCGGAGACATAGCAATCCATAGGTTTTAAGATACTTAAGAGTCAGGTACATTCTTAGGCGTTTAATATGCGGTGTTGAGTCCATTTCGTTGAGCAAGGAGTAGCTCTTGTCTATTCCATATTTGGCTTAAGGAACTTTATCTGTGCTCATTTCAATCTCTGGTTTTATGCAGCACCCCAACTCACCTTTACCCTTAAACAAGCATAAGTTGGTTTTCTAAATTTGAGACCCTGTTCTGTTCTGTAATTCAGTTCCTGTGTAGCCAAGTTTACATTCCGTGTATTACTGATATCTTATGATGTTTCTTTTTCTGTGTGACTTATTTCAGTTAGAATCATCGTACCTGAATCCACTCATTGTGCTGCTACGGGCCTGATGACATAGATTTCACTGCTGAGTGATACTGCATTGTACGTAAGTACCACAAGTTCTTTATCCATTTTTCACTTTCTGTGATATTGAACTTGTACGGTAAACGAGGTTCTTGTAAACAGAGGCGTCCCAAACATTGGGGTGGCTGTGTCTTTTTGATTTTAATTTCCCTAAGCTATAGGACCATAAGTGGAAGTGCCCTAGGCTCTGTTGCTTTGTTTTTTAGATGTTTCAGGAAACACCATACACTTCTCCCGTGTGTCTGTTGGCAGTTTACATCCCGCCCATCAGCATAACAAGGCTCCCAGTTCTCCATGGCCTGTCCTGCCTTTCTGGATTTTACACTTTTTTCAGATGGCCCTTTTGACCGGGGGGAAGTGAGACTTCATTGTAGTGCAGATTTCCTTTGCAAGCTTGCTTGGTTGGCCAAAAAGGGCGTATGCGTTTTTTCCTGAATATATTCAGGAAAAAACGCATACGCCCTTTTTGACCAAGTGCATCATTGTGGACGTTCTGCCTCTTTTCCTATGCTTTCAATGCAATTCCAGTCTACCTCCTGAAATCGGTTTCCTGCAATTCTGCCCCGCTTTCAAGTCCTCTTGGCAGCCTTACTTCAGTATATTTTTGGACGATAGCTGTCATTTATAACTCTGCAGGTTTGTGAATTACAGTGCCCCTGAGCTCCTTTCTTCAACTCGTTTTCTTGTGAGCTGGCCGCAACACCGCAGGATGGCTTCAGGCCCTAATCTGGTTCCGGCACGGCACGCTGAGCCTTTGGTTATTTCCTCTTCCTGGTGGGAAATGAGAGTTAAATTTGCCCGTCCAGACACCTCCAGCTAGTCTCTCATTGGTTCTCGCTATTCCTGTTCATCTTCCACAGAAATTGCAAACTGGGCCAAACAGGAGGTTAAAGGGACTGACTCTCCAAGTCGGGAGAGTGTTAGTAAAGCGTCTGGAATGTTGCACCCGAGTACCAGGGTACGAAAACTGAGACATAGTTGAACACGTCTCCCGATCACATGGTTGATCATACTCTAGGTTCCACATGCATGTTTTAGTTGAAGGAAGAATACCTTAAACCTGGGTAGTTAAAACCCGTGGAATGGGTACCATGCAATATGACTTCAAAGGGTCTTCATTTGCTCACCGAACCTCTCCAATCCTATCACTGCTGCGTTTATGTCCCTGTACACATGCTTGATTCTCTTTCGGAGACATAGCAATCCATCGGTTTTAAGATACTTAAGAGTCAGGTACATTCTTAGGCGTTTAATATGGGGTGTTGAGTCCATTTCGTTGAGCAAGGAGTAGCTCTTGTCTATTCCATATTTGGCTTAAGGAACTTTATCTGTGCTCATTTCAATCTCTGGTTTTATGCAGCACCCCAACTCACCTTTACCCTTAAACAAGCATAAGTTGGTTTTCTAAATTTGAGACCCTGTTCTGTTCTGTAATTCAGTTCCTGTGTAGCCAAGTTTACATTCCGTGTATTACTGATATCTTATGATGTTTCTTTTTCTGTGTGACTTATTTCAGTTAGAATCATCGTACCTGAATCCACTCACTGTGCTGCTACGGGCCTGATGGCATAGATTTCACTGCTGAGTGCTACTGCATTGTACGTAAGTACCACAAGTTCTTTATCCATTTTTCACTTTCTGTGATATTGAACTTGTACGGTAAACGAGGTTCTTGTAAACAGAGGCGTCCCAAACATTGGGGTGGCTGTTTCTTTTTGATTTTAATTTCCCTAAGCTATAGGACCATAAGTGGAAGTGCCCTAGGCTCTGTTGCTTTGTTTTTTAGATGTTTCAGGAAACACCATACACTTCTCCCGAGTGTCTGTTGGCAGTTTACATCCCGCCCATCAGCATAACAAGGCTCCCAGTTCTCCATGGCCTGTCCTGCCTTTCTGGATTTTACACTTTTTTCAGATGGCCCTTTTGACCGGGGGGAAGTGAGACTTCATTGTAGTGCAGATTTCCTTTGCAAGCTTGCTTGGTTGGCCAAAAAGGGCGTATGCGTTTTTTCCTGAATATATTCAGGAAAAAACGCATACGCCCTTTTTGGCCAAGTGCATCATTGTGGACGTTCTGCCTCTTTTCCTATGCTTTCAATGCAATTCCAGTCTACCTCCTGAAATCGGTTTCCTGCAATTCTGCCCCGCTTTCAAGTCCTCTTGGCAGCCTTACTTCAGTATATTTTTGGACGATAGTTGTCATTTATAACTCTGCAGGTTTGTGAATTACAGTGCCCCTGAGCTCCTTTCTTCAACTCGTTTTCTTGTGAGCTGGCCGCAACACCGCAGGATGGCTTCAGGCCCTAATCTGGTTCCGGCACGGCACGCTGAGCCTTTGGTTATTTCCTCTTCCTGGTGGGAAATGAGAGTTAAATTTGCCCGTCCAGACACCTCCAGCTAGTCTCTCATTGGTTCTCGCTATTCCTGTTCATCTTCCGCAGAAATTGCAAACTGGGCCAAACAGGAGGTTAAAGGGACTGACTCTCCAAGTCGGGAGAGTGTTAGTAAAGCGTCTGGAATGTTGCACCCGAGTACCAGGGTACGAAAACTGAGACATATTTGAACACGTCTCCCGATCACATGGTTGATCATACTCTAGGTTCCACATGCATGTTTTAGCTGAAGGAAGAATACCTTAAACCTGGGTAGTTGAAACCCGTGGAATGGGTACCATGCAATATGACTTCAAAGGGTCTTCATTTGCTCACCGAACCTCTCCAATCCTATCACTGCTGCGTTTATGTCCCTGTACACATGCTTGATTCTCTTTCGGAGACATAGCAATCCATAGGTTTTAAGATACTTAAGAGTCAGGTACATTCCTAGGCGTTTAATATGGGGTGTTGAGTCCATTTCGTTGAGCAAGGAGTAGCTCTTGTCTATTCCATATTTCGCTTAAGGAACTTTATCTGTGCTCATTTCAATCTCTGGTTTTATGCAGCACCCCAACTCACCTTTACCCTTAAACAAGCATAAGTTGGTTTTCTAAATTTGAGACCCTGTTCTGTTCTGTAATTCAGTTCCTGTGTAGCCAAGTTTACATTCCGTGTATTACTGATATCTTATGATGTTTCTTTTTCTGTGTGACTTATTTCAGTTAGAATCATCGTACCTGAATCCACTCATTGTGCTGCTACGGGCCTGATGACATAGATTTCACTGCTGAGTGATACTGCATTGTACGTAAGTACCACAAGTTCTTTATCCATTTTTCACTTTCTGTGATATTGAACTTGTACGGTAAACGAGGTTCTTGTAAACAGAGGCGTCCCAAACATTGGGGTGGCTGTGTCTTTTTGATTTTAATTTCCCTAAGCTATAGGACCATAAGTGGAAGTGCCCTAGGCTCTGTTGCTTTGTTTTTTAGATGTTTCAGGAAACACCATACACTTCTCCCGAGTGTCTGTTGGCAATTTACGTCCCGCCCATCAGCATAACAAGGCTCCCAGTTCTCCATGGCCTGTCCTGCCTTTCTGGATTTTATACTTTTTTCAGATGGCCCTTTTGACCGGGGGGAAGTGAGACTTCATTGTAGTGCAGATTTCCTTTGCAAGCTTGCTTGGTTGGCCAAAAAGGGCGTATGCGTTTTTTCCTGAATATATTCAGGAAAAAACGCATACGCCCTTTTTGGCCAAGTGCATCATTGTGGACGTTCTGCCTCTTTTCCTATGCTTTCAATGCAATTCCAGTCTACCTCCTGAAATCGGTTTCCTGCAATTCTGCCCCGCTTTCAAGTCCTCTTGGCAGCCTTACTTCAGTATATTTTTGGACGATAGTTGTCATTTATAACTCTGCAGGTTTGTGAATTACAGTGCCCCTGAGCTCCTTTCTTCAACTCGTTTTCTTGTGAGCTGGCCGCAACACCGCAGGATGGCTTCAGGCCCTAATCTGGTTCCGGCACGGCACGCTGAGCCTTTGGTTATTTCCTCTTCCTGGTGGGAAATGAGAGTTAAATTTGCCCGTCCAGACACCTCCAGCTAGTCTCTCATTGGTTCTCGCTATTCCTGTTCATCTTCCGCAGAAATTGCAAACTGGGCCAAACAGGAGGTTAAAGGGACTGACTCTCCAAGTCGGGAGAGTGTTAGTAAAGCGTCTGGAATGTTGCACCCGAGTACCAGGGTACGAAAACTGAGACATATTTGAACACGTCTCCCGATCACATGGTTGATCATACTCTAGGTTCCACATGCATGTTTTAGCTGAAGGAAGAATACCTTAAACCTGGGTAGTTGAAACCCGTGGAATGGGTACCATGCAATATGACTTCAAAGGGTCTTCATTTGCTCACCGAACCTCTCCAATCCTATCACTGCTGCGTTTATGTCCCTGTACACATGCTTGATTCTCTTTCGGAGACATAGCAATCCATAGGTTTTAAGATACTTAAGAGTCAGGTACATTCCTAGGCGTTTAATATGGGGTGTTGAGTCCATTTCGTTGAGCAAGGAGTAGCTCTTGTCTATTCCATATTTCGCTTAAGGAACTTTATCTGTGCTCATTTCAATCTCTGGTTTTATGCAGCACCCCAACTCACCTTTACCCTTAAACAAGCATAAGTTGGTTTTCTAAATTTGAGACCCTGTTCTGTTCTGTAATTCAGTTCCTGTGTAGCCAAGTTTACATTCCGTGTATTACTGATATCTTATGATGTTTCTTTTTCTGTGTGACTTATTTCAGTTAGAATCATCGTACCTGAATCCACTCATTGTGCTGCTACGGGCCTGATGACATAGATTTCACTGCTGAGTGATACTGCATTGTACGTAAGTACCACAAGTTCTTTATCCATTTTTCACTTTCTGTGATATTGAACTTGTACGGTAAACGAGGTTCTTGTAAACAGAGGCGTCCCAAACATTGGGGTGGCTGTGTCTTTTTGATTTTAATTTCCCTAAGCTATAGGACCATAAGTGGAAGTGCCCTAGGCTCTGTTGCTTTGTTTTTTAGATGTTTCAGGAAACACCATACACTTCTCCCGAGTGTCTGTTGGCAATTTACGTCCCGCCCATCAGCATAACAAGGCTCCCAGTTCTCCATGGCCTGTCCTGCCTTTCTGGATTTTATACTTTTTTCAGATGGCCCTTTTGACCGGGGGGAAGTGAGACTTCATTGTAGTGCAGATTTCCTTTGCAAGCTTGCTTGGTTGGCCAAAAAGGGCGTATGCGTTTTTTCCTGAATATATTCAGGAAAAAACGCATACGCCCTTTTTGGCCAAGTGCATCATTGTGGACGTTCTGCCTCTTTTCCTATGCTTTCAATGCAATTCCAGTCTACCTCCTGAAATCGGTTTCCTGCAATTCTGCCCCGCTTTCAAGTCCTCTTGGCAGCCTTACTTCAGTATATTTTTGGACGATAGTTGTCATTTATAACTCTGCAGGTTTGTGAATTACAGTGCCCCTGAGCTCCTTTCTTCAACTCGTTTTCTTGTGAGCTGGCCGCAACACCGCAGGATGGCTTCAGGCCCTAATCTGGTTCCGGCACGGCACGCTGAGCCTTTGGTTATTTCCTCTTCCTGGTGGGAAATGAGAGTTAAATTTGCCCGTCCAGACACCTCCAGCTAGTCTCTCATTGGTTCTCGCTATTCCTGTTCATCTTCCGCAGAAATTGCAAACTGGGCCAAACAGGAGGTTAAAGGGACTGACTCTCCAAGTCGGGAGAGTGTTAGTAAAGCGTCTGGAATGTTGCACCCGAGTACCAGGGTACGAAAACTGAGACATATTTGAACACGTCTCCCGATCACATGGTTGATCATACTCTAGGTTCCACATGCATGTTTTAGCTGAAGGAAGAATACCTTAAACCTGGGTAGTTGAAACCCGTGGAATGGGTACCATGCAATATGACTTCAAAGGGTCTTCATTTGCTCACCGAACCTCTCCAATCCTATCACTGCTGCGTTTATGTCCCTGTACACATGCTTGATTCTCTTTCGGAGACATAGCAATCCATAGGTTTTAAGATACTTAAGAGTCAGGTACATTCTTAGGCGTTTAATATGCGGTGTTGAGTCCATTTCGTTGAGCAAGGAGTAGCTCTTGTCTATTCCATATTTGGCTTAAGGAACTTTATCTGTGCTCATTTCAATCTCTGGTTTTATGCAGCACCCCAACTCACCTTTACCCTTAAACAAGCATAAGTTGGTTTTCTAAATTTGAGACCCTGTTCTGTTCTGTAATTCAGTTCCTGTGTAGCCAAGTTTACATTCCGTGTATTACTGATATCTTATGATGTTTCTTTTTCTGTGTGACTTATTTCAGTTAGAATCATCGTACCTGAATCCACTCATTGTGCCGCTACGGGCCTGATGACATAGATTTCACTGCTGAGTGATACTGCATTGTACGTAAGTACCACAAGTTCTTTATCCATTTTTCACTTTCTGTGATATTGAACTTGTACGGTAAACGAGGTTCTTGTAAACAGAGGCGTCCCAAACATTGGGGTGGCTGTGTCTTTTTGATTTTAATTTCCCTAAGCTATAGGACCATAAGTGGAAGTGCCCTAGGCTCTGTTGCTTTGTTTTTTAGATGTTTCAGGAAACACCATACACTTCTCCCGAGTGTCTGTTGGCAGTTTACATCCCGCCCATCAGCATAAAAAGGCTCCCAGTTCTCCATGGCCTGTCCTGCCTTTCTGGATTTTACACTTTTTTCAGATGGCCCTTTTGACCGGGGGGAAGTGAGACTTCATTGTAGTGCAGATTTCCTTTGCAAGCTTGCTTGGTTGGCCAAAAAGGGCGTATGCGTTTTTTCCTGAATATATTCAGGAAAAAACGCATACGCCCTTTTTGGCCAAGTGCATCATTGTGGACGTTCTGCCTCTTTTCCTATGCTTTCAATGCAATTCCAGTCTACCTCCTGAAATCGGTTTCCTGCAATTCTGCCCCGCTTTCAAGTCCTCTTGGCAGCCTTACTTCAGTATATTTTTGGACGATAGCTGTCATGTATAACTCTGCAGGTTTGTGAATTACAGTGCCCCTGAGCTCCTTTCTTCAACTCGTTTTCTTGTGAGCTGGCCGCAACACCGCAGGATGGCTTCAGGCCCTAATCTGGTTCCGGCACGGCACGCTGAGCCTTTGGTTATTTCCTCTTCCTGGTGGGAAATGAGAGTTAAATTTGCCCGTCCAGACACCTCCAGCTAGTCTCTCATTGGTTCTCGCTATTCCTGTTCATCTTCCGCAGAAATTGCAAACTGGGCCAAACAGGAGGTTAAAGGGACTGACTCTCCAAGTCGGGAGAGTGTTAGTAAAGCGTCTGGAATGTTGCACCCGAGTACCAGGGTACGAAAACTGAGACATATTTGAACACGTCTCCCGATCACATGGTTGATCATACTCTAGGTTCCACATGCATGTTTTAGCTGAAGGAAGAATACCTTAAACCTGGGTAGTTGAAACCCGTGGAATGGGTACCATGCAATATGACTTCAAAGGGTCTTCATTTGCTCACCGAACCTCTCCAATCCTATCACTGCTGCGTTTATGTCCCTGTACACATGCTTGATTCTCTTTCGGAGACATAGCAATCCATCGGTTTTAAGATACTTAAGAGTCAGGTACATTCTTAGGCGTTTAATATGCGGTGTTGAGTCCATTTCGTTGAGCAAGGAGTAGCTCTTGTCTATTCCATATTTGGCTTAAGGAACTTTATCTGTGCTCATTTCAATCTCTGGTTTTATGCAGCACCCCAACTCACCTTTACCCTTAAACAAGCATAAGTTGGTTTTCTAAATTTGAGACCCTGTTCTGTTCTGTAATTCAGTTCCTGTGTAGCCAAGTTTACATTCCGTGTATTACTGATATCTTATGATGTTTCATTTTCTGTGTGACTTATTTCAGTTAGAATCATCGTACCTGAATCCACTCATTGTGCTGCTACGGGCCTGATGACATAGATTTCACTGCTGAGTGATACTGCATTGTACGTAAGTACCACAAGTTCTTTATCCATTTTTCACTTTCTGTGATATTGAACTTGTACGGTAAACGAGGTTCTTGTAAACAGAGGCGTCCCAAACATTGGGGTGGCTGTGTCTTTTTGATTTTAATTTCCCTAAGCTATAGGACCATAAGTGGAAGTGCCCTAGGCTCTGTTGCTTTGTTTTTTAGATGTTTCAGGAAACACCATACACTTCTCCCGAGTGTCTGTTGGCAGTTTACATCCCGCCCATCAGCATAACAAGGCTCCCAGTTCTCCATGGCCTGTCCTGCCTTTCTGGATTTTACACTTTTTTCAGATGGCCCTTTTGACCGGGGGGAAGTGAGACTTCATTGTAGTGCAGATTTCCTTTGCAAGCTTGCTTGGTTGGCCAAAAAGGGCGTATGCGTTCTTTCCTGAATATATTCAGGAAAAAACGCATACGCCCTTTTTGGCCAAGTGCATCATTGTGGACGTTCTGCCTCTTTTCCTATGCTTTCAATGCAATTCCAGTCTACCTCCTGAAATCGGTTTCCTGCAATTCTGCCCCGCTTTCAAGTCCTCTTGGCAGCCTTACTTCAGTATATTTTTGGACGATAGTTGTCATTTATAACTCTGCAGGTTTGTGAATTACAGTGCCCCTGAGCTCCTTTCTTCAACTCGTTTTCTTGTGAGCTGGCCGCAACACCGCAGGATGGCTTCAGGCCCTAATCTGGTTCCGGCACGGCATGCTGAGCCTTTGGTTATTTCCTCTTCCTGGTGGGAAATGAGAGTTAAATTTGCCCGTCCAGACACCTCCAGCTAGTCTCTCATTGGTTCTCGCTATTCCTGTTCATCTTCCGCAGAAATTGCAAACTGGGCCAAACAGGAGGTTAAAGGGACTGACTCTCCAAGTCGGGAGAGTGTTAGTAAAGCGTCTGGAATGTTGCACCCGAGTACCAGGGTACGAAAACTGAGACATATTTGAACACGTCTCCCGATCACATGGTTGATCATACTCTAGGTTCCACATGCATGTTTTAGCTGAAGGAAGAATACCTTAAACCTGGGTAGTTGAAACCCGTGGAATGGGTACCATGCAATATGACTTCAAAGGCTCTTCATTTGCTCACCGAACCTCTCCAATCCTATCACTGCTGCGTTTATGTCCCTGTACACATGCTTGATTCTCTTTCGGAGACATAGCAATCCATAGGTTTTAAGATACTTAAGAGTCAGGTACATTCTTAGGCGTTTAATATGCGGTGTTGAGTCCATTTCGTTGAGCAAGGAGTAGCTCTTGTCTATTCCATATTTGGCTTAAGGAACTTTATCTGTGCTCATTTCAATCTCTGGTTTTATGCAGCACCCCAACTCACCTTTACCCTTAAACAAGCATAAGTTGGTTTTCTAAATTTGAGACCCTGTTCTGTTCTGTAATTCAGTTCCTGTGTAGCCAAGTTTACATTCCGTGTATTACTGATATCTTATGATGTTTCTTTTTCTGTGTGACTTATTTCAGTTAGAATCATCGTACCTGAATCCACTCATTGTGCTGCTACGGGCCTGATGACATAGATTTCACTGCTGAGTGATACTGCATTGTACGTAAGTACCACAAGTTCTTTATCCATTTTTCACTTTCTGTGATATTGAACTTGTACGGTAAACGAGGTTCTTGTAAACAGAGGCGTCCCAAACATTGGGGTGGCTGTGTCTTTTTGATTTTAATTTCCCTAAGCTATAGGACCATAAGTGGAAGTGCCCTAGGCTCTGTTGCTTTGTTTTTTAGATGTTTCAGGAAACACCATACACTTCTCCCGAGTGTCTGTTGGCAGTTTACATCCCGCCCATCAGCATAACAAGGCTCCCAGTTCTCCATGGCCTGTCCTGCCTTTCTGGATTTTACACTTTTTTCAGATGGCCCTTTTGACCGGGGGGAAGTGAGACTTCATTGTAGTGCAGATTTCCTTTGCAAGCTTGCTTGGTTGGCCAAAAAGGGCGTATGCGTTTTTTCCTGAATATATTCAGGAAAAAACGCATACGCCCTTTTTGGCCAAGTGCATCATTGTGGACGTTCTGCCTCTTTTCCTATGCTTTCAATGCAATTCCAGTCTACCTCCTGAAATCGGTTTCCTGCAATTCTGCCCCGCTTTCAAGTCCTCTTGGCAGCCTTACTTCAGTATATTTTTGGACGATAGCTGTCATTTATAACTCTGCAGGTTTGTGAATTACAGTGCCCCTGAGCTCCTTTCTTCAACTCGCTTTCTTGTGAGCTGGCCGCAACACCGCAGGATGGCTTCAGGCCCTAATCTGGTTCCGCCACGGCACGCTGAGCCTTTGGTTATTTCCTCTTCCTGGTGGGAAATGAGAGTTAAATTTGCCCGTCCAGACACCTCCAGCTAGTCTCTCATTGGTTCTCGCTATTCCTGTTCATCTTCCGCAGAAATTGCAAACTGGGCCAAACAGGAGGTTAAAGGGACTGACTCTCCAAGTCGGGAGAGTGTTAGTAAAGCGTCTGGAATGTTGCACCCGAGTACCAGGGTACGAAAACTGAGACATATTTGAACACGTCTCCCGATCACATGGTTGATCATACTCTAGGTTCCACATGCATGTTTTAGCTGAAGGAAGAATACCTTAAACCTGGGTAGTTGAAACCCGTGGAATGGGTACCATGCAATATGACTTCAAAGGGTCTTCATTTGCTCACCGAACCTCTCCAATCCTATCACTGCTGCGTTTATGTCCCTGTACACATGCTTGATTCTCTTTCGGAGACATAGCAATCCATAGGTTTTAAGATACTTAAGAGTCAGGTACATTCTTAGGCGTTTAATATGCGGTGTTGAGTCCATTTCGTTGAGCAAGGAGTAGCTCTTGTCTATTCCATATTTGGCTTAAGGAACTTTATCTGTGCTCATTTCAATCTCTGGTTTTATGCAGCACCCCAACTCACCTTTACCCTTAAACAAGCATAAGTTGGTTTTCTAAATTTGAGACCCTGTTCTGTTCTGTAATTCAGTACCTGTGTAGCCAAGTTTACATTCCGTGTATTACTGATATCTTATGATGTTTCTTTTTCTGTGTGACTTATTTCAGTTAGAATCATCGTACCTGAATCCACTCATTGTGCCGCTACGGGCCTGATGACATAGATTTCACTGCTGAGTGATACTGCATTGTACGTAAGTACCACAAGTTCTTTATCCATTTTTCACTTTCTGTGATATTGAACTTGTACGGTAAACGAGGTTCTTGTAAACAGAGGCGTCCCAAACATTGGGGTGGCTGTGTCTTTTTGATTTTAATTTCCCTAAGCTATAGGACCATAAGTGGAAGTGCCCTAGGCTCTGTTGCTTTGTTTTTTAGATGTTTCAGGAAACACCATACACTTCTCCCGAGTGTCTGTTGGCAGTTTACATCCCGCCCATCAGCATAACAAGGCTCCCAGTTCTCCATGGCCTGTCCTGCCTTTCTGGATTTTACACTTTTTTCATATGGCCCTTTTGACCGGGGGGAAGTGAGACTTCATTGTAGTGCAGATTTCCTTTGCAAGCTTGCTTGGTTGGCCAAAAAGGGCGTATGCGTTTTTTCCTGAATATATTCAGGAAAAAACGCATACGCCCTTTTTGGCCAAGTGCATCATTGTGGACGTTCTGCCTCTTTTCCTATGCTTTCAATGCAATTCCAGTCTACCTCCTGAAATCGGTTTCCTGCAATTCTGCCCCGCTTTCAAGTCCTCTTGGCAGCCTTACTTCAGTATATTTTTGGACGATAGTTGTCATTTATAACTCTGCAGGTTTGTGAATTACAGTGCCCCTGAGCTCCTTTCTTCAACTCGTTTTCTTGTGAGCTGGCCGCAACACCGCAGGATGGCTTCAGGCCCTAATCTGGTTCCGGCACGGCACGCTGAGCCTTTGGTTATTTCCTCTTCCTGGTGGGAAATGAGAGTTAAATTTGCCCGTCCAGACACCTCCAGCTAGTCTCTCATTGGTTCTCGCTATTCCTGTTCATCTTCCGCAGAAATTGCAAACTGGGCCAAACAGGAGGTTAAAGGGACTGACTCTCCAAGTCGGGAGAGTGTTAGTAAAGCGTCTGGAATGTTGCACCCGAGTACCAGGGTACGAAAACTGAGACATATTTGAACACGTCTCCCGATCACATGGTTGATCATACTCTAGGTTCCACATGCATGTTTTAGCTGAAGGAAGAATACCTTAAACCTGGGTAGTTGAAACCCGTGGAATGGGTACCATGCAATATGACTTCAAAGGGTCTTCATTTGCTCACCGAACCTCTCCAATCCTATCACTGCTGCGTTTATGTCCCTGTACACATGCTTGATTCTCTTTCGGAGACATAGCAATCCATAGGTTTTAAGATACTTAAGAGTCAGGTACATTCTTAGGCGTTTAATATGCGGTGTTGAGTCCATTTCGTTGAGCAAGGAGTAGCTCTTGTCTATTCCATATTTGGCTTAAGGAACTTTATCTGTGCTCATTTCAATCTCTGGTTTTATGCAGCACCCCAACTCACCTTTACCCTTAAACAAGCATAAGTTGGTTTTCTAAATTTGAGACCCTGTTCTGTTCTGTAATTCAGTTCCTGTGTAGCCAAGTTTACATTCCGTGTATTACTGATATCTTATGATGTTTCTTTTTCTGTGTGACTTATTTCAGTTAGAATCATCGTACCTGAATCCACTCATTGTGCCGCTACGGGCCTGATGACATAGATTTCACTGCTGAGTGATACTGCATTGTACGTAAGTACCACAAGTTCTTTATCCATTTTTCACTTTCTGTGATATTGAACTTGTACGGTAAACGAGGTTCTTGTAAACAGAGGCGTCCCAAACATTGGGGTGGCTGTGTCTTTTTGATTTTAATTTCCCTAAGCTATAGGACCATAAGTGGAAGTGCCCTAGGCTCTGTTGCTTTGTTTTTTAGATGTTTCAGGAAACACCATACACTTCTCCCGAGTGTCTGTTGGCAGTTTACATCCCGCCCATCAGCATAACAAGGCTCCCAGTTCTCCATGGCCTGTCCTGCCTTTCTGGATTTTACACTTTTTTCAGATGGCCCTTTTGACCGGGGGGAAGTGAGACTTCATTGTAGTGCAGATTTCCTTTGCAAGCTTGCTTGGTTGGCCAAAAAGGGCGTATGCGTTCTTTCCTGAATATATTCAGGAAAAAACGCATACGCCCTTTTTGGCCAAGTGCATCATTGTGGACGTTCTGCCTCTTTTCCTATGCTTTCAATGCAATTCCAGTCTACCTCCTGAAATCGGTTTCCTGCAATTCTGCCCCGCTTTCAAGTCCTCTTGGCAGCCTTACTTCAGTATATTTTTGGACGATAGTTGTCATTTATAACTCTGCAGGTTTGTGAATTACAGTGCCCCTGAGCTCCTTTCTTCAACTCGTTTTCTTGTGAGCTGGCCGCAACACCGCAGGATGGCTTCAGGCCCTAATCTGGTTCCGGCACGGCACGCTGAGCCTTTGGTTATTTCCTCTTCCTGGTGGGAAATGAGAGTTAAATTTGCCCGTCCAGACACCTCCAGCTAGTCTCTCATTGGTTCTCGCTATTCCTGTTCATCTTCCGCAGAAATTGCAAACTGGGCCAAACAGGAGGTTAAAGGGACTGACTCTCCAAGTCGGGAGAGTGTTAGTAAAGCGTCTGGAATGTTGCACCCGAGTACCAGGGTACGAAAACTGAGACATATTTGAACACGTCTCCCGATCACATGGTTGATCATACTCTAGGTTCCACATGCATGTTTTAGCTGAAGGAAGAATACCTTAAACCTGGGTAGTTGAAACCCGTGGAATGGGTACCATGCAATATGACTTCAAAGGGTCTTCATTTGCTCACCGAACCTCTCCAATCCTATCACTGCTGCGTTTATGTCCCTGTACACATGCTTGATTCTCTTTCGGAGACATAGCAATCCATAGGTTTTAAGATACTTAAGAGTCAGGTACATTCTTAGGCATTTAATATGCGGTGTTGAGTCCATTTCGTTGAGCAAGGAGTAGCTCTTGTCTATTCCATATTTGGCTTAAGGAACTTTATCTGTGCTCATTTCAATCTCTGGTTTTATGCAGCACCCCAACTCACCTTTACCCTTAAACAAGCATAAGTTGGTTTTCTAAATTGGAGACCCTGTTCTGTTCTGTAATTCAGTTCCTGTGTAGCCAAGTTTACATTCCGTGTATTACTGATATCTTATGATGTTTCTTTTTCTGTGTGACTTATTTCAGTTAGAATCATCGTACCTGAATCCACTCATTGTGCCGCTACGGGCCTGATGACATAGATTTCACTGCTGAGTGATACTGCATTGTACGTAAGTACCACAAGTTCTTTATCCATTTTTCACTTTCTGTGATATTGAACTTGTACGGTAAACGAGGTTCTTGTAAACAGAGGCGTCCCAAACATTGGGGTGGCTGTGTCTTTTTGATTTTAATTTCCCTAAGCTATAGGACCATAAGTGGATGTGCCCTAGGCTCTGTTGCTTTGTTTTTTAGATGTTTCAGGAAACACCATACACTTCTCCCGAGTGTCTGTTGGCAGTTTACATCCCGCCCATCAGCATAACAAGGCTCCCAGTTCTCCATGGCCTGTCCTGCCTTTCTGGATTTTACACTTTTTTCAGATGGCCCTTTTGACCGGGGGGAAGTGAGACTTCATTGTAGTGCAGATTTCCTTTGCAAGCTTGCTTGGTTGGCCAAAAAGGGCGTATGCGTTCTTTCCTGAATATATTCAGGAAAAAACGCATACGCCCTTTTTGGCCAAGTGCATCATTGTGGACGTTCTGCCTCTTTTCCTATGCTTTCAATGCAATTCCAGTCTACCTCCTGAAATCGGTTTCCTGCAATTCTGCCCCGCTTTCAAGTCCTCTTGGCAGCCTTACTTCAGTATATTTTTGGACGATAGTTGTCATTTATAACTCTGCAGGTTTGTGAATTACAGTGCCCCTGAGCTCCTTTCTTCAACTCGTTTTCTTGTGAGCTGGCCGCAACACCGCAGGATGGCTTCAGGCCCTAATCTGGTTCCGGCACGGCACGCTGAGCCTTTGGTTATTTCCTCTTCCTGGTGGGAAATGAGAGTTAAATTTGCCCGTCCAGACACCTCCAGCTAGTCTCTCATTGGTTCTCGCTATTCCTGTTCATCTTCCGCAGAAATTGCAAACTGGGCCAAACAGGAGGTTAAAGGGACTGACTCTCCAAGTCGGGAGAGTGTTAGTAAAGCGTCTGGAATGTTGCACCCGAGTACCAGGGTACGAAAACTGAGACATATTTGAACACGTCTCCCGATCACATGGTTGATCATACTCTAGGTTCCACATGCATGTTTTAGCTGAAGGAAGAATACCTTAAACCTGGGTAGTTGAAACCCGTGGAATGGGTACCATGCAATATGACTTCAAAGGGTCTTCATTTGCTCACCGAACCTCTCCAATCCTATCACTGCTGCGTTTATGTCCCTGTACACATGCTTGATTCTCTTTCGGAGACATAGCAATCCATAGGTTTTAAGATACTTAAGAGTCAGGTACATTCTTAGGCATTTAATATGCGGTGTTGAGTCCATTTCGTTGAGCAAGGAGTAGCTCTTGTCTATTCCATATTTGGCTTAAGGAACTTTATCTGTGCTCATTTCAATCTCTGGTTTTATGCAGCACCCCAACTCACCTTTACCCTTAAACAAGCATAAGTTGGTTTTCTAAATTGGAGACCCTGTTCTGTTCTGTAATTCAGTTCCTGTGTAGCCAAGTTTACATTCCGTGTATTACTGATATCTTATGATGTTTCTTTTTCTGTGTGACTTATTTCAGTTAGAATCATCGTACCTGAATCCACTCATTGTGCCGCTACGGGCCTGATGACATAGATTTCACTGCTGAGTGATACTGCATTGTACGTAAGTACCACAAGTTCTTTATCCATTTTTCACTTTCTGTGATATTGAACTTGTACGGTAAACGAGGTTCTTGTAAACAGAGGCGTCCCAAACATTGGGGTGGCTGTGTCTTTTTGATTTTAATTTCCCTAAGCTATAGGACCATAAGTGGAAGTGCCCTAGGCTCTGTTGCTTTGTTTTTTAGATGTTTCAGGAAACACCATACACTTCTCCCGAGTGTCTGTTGGCAGTTTACATCCCGCCCATCAGCATAACAAGGCTCCCAGTTCTCCATGGCCTGTCCTGCCTTTCTGGATTTTACACTTTTTTCAGATGGCCCTTTTGACCGGGGGGAAGTGAGACTTCATTGTAGTGCAGATTTCCTTTGCAAGCTTGCTTGGTTGGCCAAAAAGGGCGTATGCGTTCTTTCCTGAATATATTCAGGAAAAAACGCATACGCCCTTTTTGGCCAAGTGCATCATTGTGGACGTTCTGCCTCTTTTCCTATGCTTTCAATGCAATTCCAGTCTACCTCCTGAAATCGGTTTCCTGCAATTCTGCCCCGCTTTCAAGTCCTCTTGGCAGCCTTACTTCAGTATATTTTTGGACGATAGCTGTCATTTATAACTCTGCAGGTTTGTGAATTACAGTGCCCCTGAGCTCCTTTCTTCAACTCGTTTTCTTGTGAGCTGGCCGCAACACCGCAGGATGGCTTCAGGCCCTAATCTGGTTCCGGCACGGCACGCTGAGCCTTTGGTTATTTCCTCTTCCTGGTGGGAAATGAGAGTTAAATTTGCCCGTCCAGACACCTCCAGCTAGTCTCTCATTGGTTCTCGCTATTCCTGTTCATCTTCCGCAGAAATTGCAAACTGGGCCAAACAGGAGGTTAAAGGGACTGACTCTCCAAGTCGGGAGAGTGTTAGTAAAGCGTCTGGAATGTTGCACCCGAGTACCAGGGTACGAAAACTGAGACATATTTGAACACGTCTCCCGATCACATGGTTGATCATACTCTAGGTTCCACATGCATGTTTTAGCTGAAGGAAGAATACCTTAAACCTGGGTAGTTGAAACCCGTGGAATGGGTACCATGCAATATGACTTCAAAGGGTCTTCATTTGCTCACCGAACCTCTCCAATCCTATCACTGCTGCGTTTATGTCCCTGTACACATGCTTGATTCTCTTTCGGAGACATAGCAATCCATAGGTTTTAAGATACTTAAGAGTCAGGTACATTCTTAGGCGTTTAATATGCGGTGTTGAGTCCATTTCGTTGAGCAAGGAGTAGCTCTTGTCTATTCCATATTTGGCTTAAGGAACTTTATCTGTGCTCATTTCAATCTCTGGTTTTATGCAGCACCCCAACTCACCTTTACCCTTAAACAAGCATAAGTTGGTTTTCTAAATTTGAGACCCTGTTCTGTTCTGTAATTCAGTTCCTGTGTAGCCAAGTTTACATTCCGTGTATTACTGATATCTTATGATGTTTCTTTTTCTGTGTGACTTATTTCAGTTAGAATCATCGTACCTGAATCCACTCATTGTGCTGCTATGGGCCTGATGACATAGATTTCACTGCTGAGTGATACTGCATTGTACATAAGTACCACAAGTTCTTTATCCATTTTTCACTTTCTGTGATATTGAACTTGTACGGTAAACGAGGTTCTTGTAAACAGAGGCGTCCCAAACATTGGGGTGGCTGTGTCTTTTTGATTTTAATTTCCCTAAGCTATAGGACCATAAGTGGAAGTGCCCTAGGCTCTGTTGCTTTGTTTTTTAGATGTTTCAGGAAACACCATACACTTCTCCCGAGTGTCTGTTGGCAGTTTACATCCCGCCCATCAGCATAACAAGGCTCCCAGTTCTCCATGGCCTGTCCTGCCTTTCTGGATTTTACACTTTTTTCAGATGGCCCTTTTGACCGGGGGGAAGTGAGACTTCATTGTAGTGCAGATTTCCTTTGCAAGCTTGCTTGGTTGGCCAAAAAGGGCGTATGCGTTTTTTCCTGAATATATTCAGGAAAAAACGCATACGCCCTTTTTGGCCAAGTGCATCATTGTGGACGTTCTGCCTCTTTTCCTATGCTTTCAATGCAATTCCAGTCTACCTCCTGAAATCGGTTTCCTGCAATTCTGCCCCGCTTTCAAGTCCTCTTGGCAGCCTTACTTCAGTATATTTTTGGACGATAGCTGTCATTTATAACTCTGCAGGTTTGTGAATTACAGTGCCCCTGAGCTCCTTTCTTCAACTCGTTTTCTTGTGAGCTGGCCGCAACACCGCAGGATGGCTTCAGGCCCTAATCTGGTTCCGGCACGGCACGCTGAGCCTTTGGTTATTTCCTCTTCCTGGTGGGAAATGAGAGTTAAATTTGCCCGTCCAGACACCTCCAGCTAGTCTCTCATTGGTTCTCACTATTCCTGTTCATCTTCCGCAGAAATTGCAAACTGGGCCAAACAGGAGGTTAAAGGGACTGACTCTCCAAGTCGGGAGAGTGTTAGTAAAGCGTCTGGAATGTTGCACCCGAGTACCAGGGTACGAAAACTGAGACATATTTGAACACGTCTCCCGATCACATGGTTGATCATACTCTAGGTTCCACATGCATGTTTTAGCTGAAGGAAGAATACCTTAAACCTGGGTAGTTGAAACCCGTGGAATGGGTACCATGCAATATGACTTCAAAGGGTCTTCATTTGCTCACCGAACCTCTCCAATCCTATCACTGCTGCGTTTATGTCCCTGTACACATGCTTGATTCTCTTTCGGAGACATAGCAATCCATAGGTTTTAAGATACTTAAGAGTCAGGTACATTCTTAGGCATTTAATATGGGGTGTTGAGTCCATTTCGTTGAGTAAGGAGTAGCTCTTGTCTATTCCATATTTGGCTTAAGGAACTTTATCTGTGCTCATTTCAATCTCTGGTTTTATGCAGCACCCCAACTCACCTTTACCCTTAAACAAGCATAAGTTGGTTTTCTAAATTTGAGACCCTGTTCTGTTCTGTAATTCAGTTCCTGTGTAGCCAAGTTTACATTCCGTGTATTACTGATATCTTATGATGTTTCTTTTTCTGTGTGACTTATTTCAGTTAGAATCATCGTACCTGAATCCACTCATTGTGCTGCTACGGGCCTGATGACATAGATTTCACTGCTGAGTGATACTGCATTGTACGTAAGTACCACAAGTTCTTTATCCATTTTTCACTTTCTGTGATATTGAACTTGTACGGTAAACGAGGTTCTTGTAAACAGAGGCGTCCCAAACATTGGGGTGGCTGTGTCTTTTTGATTTTAATTTCCCTAAGCTATAGGACCATAAGTGGAAGTGCCCTAGGCTCTGTTGCTTTGTTTTTTAGATGTTTCAGGAAACACCATACACTTCTCCCGAGTGTCTGTTGGCAATTTACGTCCCGCCCATCAGCATAACAAGGCTCCCAGTTCTCCATGGCCTGTCCTGCCTTTCTGGATTTTACACTTTTTTCAGATGGCCCTTTTGACCGGGGGGAAGTGAGACTTCATTGTAGTGCAGATTTCCTTTGCAAGCTTGCTTGGTTGGCCAAAAAGGGCGTATGCGTTTTTTCCTGAATATATTCAGGAAAAAACGCATACGCCCTTTTTGGCCAAGTGCATCATTGTGGACGTTCTGCCTCTTTTCCTATGCTTTCAATGCAATTCCAGTCTACCTCCTGAAATCGGTTTCCTGCAATTCTGCCCCGCTTTCAAGTCCTCTTGGCAGCCTTACTTCAGTATATTTTTGGACGATAGTTGTCATTTATAACTCTGCAGGTTTGTGAATTACAGTGCCCCTGAGCTCCTTTCTTCAACTCGTTTTCTTGTGAGCTGGCCGCAACACCGCAGGATGGCTTCAGGCCCTAATCTGGTTCCGGCACGGCACGCTGAGCCTTTGGTTATTTCCTCTTCCTGGTGGGAAATGAGAGTTAAATTTGCCCGTCCAGACACCTCCAGCTAGTCTCTCATTGGTTCTCGCTATTCCTGTTCATCTTCCGCAGAAATTGCAAACTGGGCCAAACAGGAGGTTAAAGGGACTGACTCTCCAAGTCGGGAGAGTGTTAGTAAAGCGTCTGGAATGTTGCACCCGAGTACCAGGGTACGAAAACTGAGACATATTTGAACACGTCTCCCGATCACATGGTTGATCATACTCTAGGTTCCACATGCATGTTTTAGCTGAAGGAAGAATACCTTACACCTGGGTAGTTGAAACCCGTGGAATGGGTACCATGCAATATGACTTCAAAGGGTCTTCATTTGCTCACCGAACCTCTCCAATCCTATCACTGCTGCGTTTATGTCCCTGTACACATGCTTGATTCTCTTTCGGAGACATAGCAATCCATAGGTTTTAAGATACTTAAGAGTCAGGTACATTCCTAGGCGTTTAATATGGGGTGTTGAGTCCATTTCGTTGAGCAAGGAGTAGCTCTTGTCTATTCCATATTTCGCTTAAGGAACTTTATCTGTGCTCATTTCAATCTCTGGTTTTATGCAGCACCCCAACTCACCTTTACCCTTAAACAAGCATAAGTTGGTTTTCTAAATTTGAGACCCTGTTCTGTTCTGTAATTCAGTTCCTGTGTAGCCAAGTTTACATTCCGTGTATTACTGATATCTTATGATGTTTCTTTTTCTGTGTGACTTATTTCAGTTAGAATCATCGTACCTGAATCCACTCATTGTGCTGCTACGGGCCTGATGACATAGATTTCACTGCTGAGTGATACTGCATTGTACGTAAGTACCACAAGTTCTTTATCCATTTTTCACTTTCTGTGATATTGAACTTGTACGGTAAACGAGGTTCTTGTAAACAGAGGCGTCCCAAACATTGGGGTGGCTGTGTCTTTTTGATTTTAATTTCCCTAAGCTATAGGACCATAAGTGGAAGTGCCCTAGGCTCTGTTGCTTTGTTTTTTAGATGTTTCAGGAAACACCATACACTTCTCCCGAGTGTCTGTTGGCAATTTACGTCCCGCCCATCAGCATAACAAGGCTCCCAGTTCTCCATGGCCTGTCCTGCCTTTCTGGATTTTATACTTTTTTCAGATGGCCCTTTTGACCGGGGGGAAGTGAGACTTCATTGTAGTGCAGATTTCCTTTGCAAGCTTGCTTGGTTGGCCAAAAAGGGCGTATGCGTTTTTTCCTGAATATATTCAGGAAAAAACGCATACGCCCTTTTTGGCCAAGTGCATCATTGTGGACGTTCTGCCTCTTTTCCTATGCTTTCAATGCAATTCCAGTCTACCTCCTGAAATCGGTTTCCTGCAATTCTGCCCCGCTTTCAAGTCCTCTTGGCAGCCTTACTTCAGTATATTTTTGGACGATAGTTGTCATTTATAACTCTGCAGGTTTGTGAATTACAGTGCCCCTGAGCTCCTTTCTTCAACTCGTTTTCTTGTGAGCTGGCCGCAACACCGCAGGATGGCTTCAGGCCCTAATCTGGTTCCGGCACGGCATGCTGAGCCTTTGGTTATTTCCTCTTCCTGGTGGGAAATGAGAGTTAAATTTGCCCGTCCAGACACCTCCAGCTAGTCTCTCATTGGTTCTCGCTATTCCTGTTCATCTTCCGCAGAAATTGCAAACTGGGCCAAACAGGAGGTTAAAGGGACTGACTCTCCAAGTCGGGAGAGTGTTAGTAAAGCGTCTGGAATGTTGCACCCGAGTACCAGGGTACGAAAACTGAGACATATTTGAACACGTCTCCCGATCACATGGTTGATCATACTCTAGGTTCCACATGCATGTTTTAGCTGAAGGAAGAATACCTTAAACCTGGGTAGTTGAAACCCGTGGAATGGGTACCATGCAATATGACTTCAAAGGGTCTTCATTTGCTCACCGAACCTCTCCAATCCTATCACTGCTGCGTTTATGTCCCTGTACACATGCTTGATTCTCTTTCGGAGACATAGCAATCCATAGGTTTTAAGATACTTAAGAGTCAGGTACATTCTTAGGCGTTTAATATGCGGTGTTGAGTCCATTTCGTTGAGCAAGGAGTAGCTCTTGTCTATTCCATATTTGGCTTAAGGAACTTTATCTGTGCTCATTTCAATCTCTGGTTTTATGCAGCACCCCAACTCACCTTTACCCTTAAACAAGCATAAGTTGGTTTTCTAAATTTGAGACCCTGTTCTGTTCTGTAATTCAGTTCCTGTGTAGCCAAGTTTACATTCCGTGTATTACTGATATCTTACGATGTTTCTTTTTCTGTGTGACTTATTTCAGTTAGAATCATCGTACCGGAATCCACTCATTGTGCCGCTACGGGCCTGATGACATAGATTTCACTGCTGAGTGATACTGCATTGTACGTAAGTACCACAAGTTCTTTATCCATTTTTCACTTTCTGTGATATTGAACTTGTACGGTAAACGAGGTTCTTGTAAACAGAGGCGTCCCAAACATTGGGGTGGCTGTGTCTTTTTGATTTTAATTTCCCTAAGCTATAGGACCATAAGTGGAAGTGCCCTAGGCTCTGTTGCTTTGTTTTTTAGATGTTTCAGGAAACACCATACACTTCTCCCGAGTGTCTGTTGGCAGTTTACATCCCGCCCATCAGCATAACAAGGCTCCCAGTTCTCCATGGCCTGTCCTGCCTTTCTGGATTTTACACTTTTTTCAGATGGCCCTTTTGACCGGGGGGAAGTGAGACTTCATTGTAGTGCAGATTTCCTTTGCAAGCTTGCTTGGTTGGCCAAAAAGGGCGTATGCGTTTTTTCCTGAATATATTCAGGAAAAAACGCATACGCCCTTTTTGGCCAAGTGCATCATTGTGGACGTTCTGCCTCTTTTCCTATGCTTTCAATGCAATTCCAGTCTACCTCCTGAAATCGGTTTCCTGCAATTCTGCCCCGCTTTCAAGTCCTCTTGGCAGCCTTACTTCAGTATATTTTTGGACGATAGCTGTCATTTATAACTCTGCAGGTTTGTGAATTACAGTGCCCCTGAGCTCCTTTCTTCAACTCGTTTTCTTGTGAGCTGGCCGCAACACCGCAGGATGGCTTCAGGCCCTAATCTGGTTCCGGCACGGCACGCTGAGCCTTTGGTTATTTCCTCTTCCTGGTGGGAAATGAGAGTTAAATTTGCCCGTCCAGACACCTCCAGCTAGTCTCTCATTGGTTCTCGCTATTCCTGTTCATCTTCCGCAGAAATTGCAAACTGGGCCAAACAGGAGGTTAAAGGGACTGACTCTCCAAGTCGGGAGAGTGTTAGTAAAGCGTCTGGAATGTTGCACCCGAGTACCAGGGTACGAAAACTGAGACATATTTGAACACGTCTCCCGATCACATGGTTGATCATACTCTAGGTTCCACATGCATGTTTTAGCTGAAGGAAGAATACCTTAAACCTGGGTAGTTGAAACCCGTGGAATGGGTACCATGCAATATGACTTCAAAGGGTCTTCATTTGCTCACCGAACCTCTCCAATCCTATCACTGCTGCGTTTATGTCCCTGTACACATGCTTGATTCTCTTTCGGAGACATAGCAATCCATCGGTTTTAAGATACTTAAGAGTCAGGTACATTCTTAGGCGTTTAATATGCGGTGTTGAGTCCATTTCGTTGAGCAAGGAGTAGCTCTTGTCTATTCCATATTTGGCTTAAGGAACTTTATCTGTGCTCATTTCAATCTCTGGTTTTATGCAGCACCCCAACTCACCTTTACCCTTAAACAAGCATAAGTTGGTTTTCTAAATTTGAGACCCTGTTCTGTTCTGTAATTCAGTTCCTGTGTAGCCAAGTTTACATTCCGTGTATTACTGATATCTTATGATGTTTCATTTTCTGTGTGACTTATTTCAGTTAGAATCATCGTACCTGAATCCACTCATTGTGCTGCTACGGGCCTGATGACATAGATTTCACTGCTGAGTGATACTGCATTGTACGTAAGTACCACAAGTTCTTTATCCATTTTTCACTTTCTGTGATATTGAACTTGTACGGTAAACGAGGTTCTTGTAAACAGAGGCGTCCCAAACATTGGGGTGGCTGTGTCTTTTTGATTTTAATTTCCCTAAGCTATAGGACCATAAGTGGAAGTGCCCTAGGCTCTGTTGCTTTGTTTTTTAGATGTTTCAGGAAACACCATACACTTCTCCCGAGTGTCTGTTGGCAGTTTACATCCCGCCCATCAGCATAACAAGGCTCCCAGTTCTCCATGGCCTGTCCTGCCTTTCTGGATTTTACACTTTTTTCAGATGGCCCTTTTGACCGGGGGGAAGTGAGACTTCATTGTAGTGCAGATTTCCTTTGCAAGCTTGCTTGGTTGGCCAAAAAGGGCGTATGCGTTCTTTCCTGAATATATTCAGGAAAAAACGCATACGCCCTTTTTGGCCAAGTGCATCATTGTGGACGTTCTGCCTCTTTTCCTATGCTTTCAATGCAATTCCAGTCTACCTCCTGAAATCGGTTTCCTGCAATTCTGCCCCGCTTTCAAGTCCTCTTGGCAGCCTTACTTCAGTATATTTTTGGACGATAGTTGTCATTTATAACTCTGCAGGTTTGTGAATTACAGTGCCCCTGAGCTCCTTTCTTCAACTCGTTTTCTTGTGAGCTGGCCGCAACACCGCAGGATGGCTTCAGGCCCTAATCTGGTTCCGGCACGGCATGCTGAGCCTTTGGTTATTTCCTCTTCCTGGTGGGAAATGAGAGTTAAATTTGCCCGTCCAGACACCTCCAGCTAGTCTCTCATTGGTTCTCGCTATTCCTGTTCATCTTCCGCAGAAATTGCAAACTGGGCCAAACAGGAGGTTAAAGGGACTGACTCTCCAAGTCGGGAGAGTGTTAGTAAAGCGTCTGGAATGTTGCACCCGAGTACCAGGGTACGAAAACTGAGACATATTTGAACACGTCTCCCGATCACATGGTTGATCATACTCTAGGTTCCACATGCATGTTTTAGCTGAAGGAAGAATACCTTAAACCTGGGTAGTTGAAACCCGTGGAATGGGTACCATGCAATATAACTTCAAAGGGTCTTCATTTGCTCACCGAACCTCTCCAATCCTATCACTGCTGCGTTTATGTCCCTGTACACATGCTTGATTCTCTTTCGGAGACATAGCAATCCATAGGTTTTAAGATACTTAAGAGTCAGGTACATTCTTAGGCGTTTAATATGCGGTGTTGAGTCCATTTCGTTGAGCAAGGAGTAGCTCTTGTCTATTCCATATTTGGCTTAAGGAACTTTATCTGTGCTCATTTCAATCTCTGGTTTTATGCAGCACCCCAACTCACCTTTACCCTTAAACAAGCATAAGTTGGTTTTCTAAATTTGAGACCCTGTTCTGTTCTGTAATTCAGTTCCTGTGTAGCCAAGTTTACATTCCGTGTATTACTGATATCTTATGATGTTTCTTTTTCTGTGTGACTTATTTCAGTTAGAATCATCGTACCTGAATCCACTCATTGTGCTGCTACGGGCCTGATGACATAGATTTCACTGCTGAGTGATACTGCATTGTACGTAAGTACCACAAGTTCTTTATCCATTTTTCACTTTCTGTGATATTGAACTTGTACGGTAAACGAGGTTCTTGTAAACAGAGGCGTCCCAAACATTGGGGTGGCTGTGTCTTTTTGATTTTAATTTCCCTAAGCTATAGGACCATAAGTGGAAGTGCCCTAGGCTCTGTTGCTTTGTTTTTTAGATGTTTCAGGAAACACCATACACTTCTCCCGAGTGTCTGTTGGCAGTTTACATCCCGCCCATCAGCATAACAAGGCTCCCAGTTCTCCATGGCCTGTCCTGCCTTTCTGGATTTTACACTTTTTTCAGATGGCCCTTTTGACCGGGGGGAAGTGAGACTTCATTGTAGTGCAGATTTCCTTTGCAAGCTTGCTTGGTTGGCCAAAAAGGGCGTATGCGTTCTTTCCTGAATATATTCAGGAAAAAACGCATACGCCCTTTTTGGCCAAGTGCATCATTGTGGACGTTCTGCCTCTTTTCCTATGCTTTCAATGCAATTCCAGTCTACCTCCTGAAATCGGTTTCCTGCAATTCTGCCCCGCTTTCAAGTCCTCTTGGCAGCCTTACTTCAGTATATTTTTGGACGATAGCTGTCATTTATAACTCTGCAGGTTTGTGAATTACAGTGCCCCTGAGCTCCTTTCTTCAACTCGTTTTCTTGTGAGCTGGCCGCAACACCGCAGGATGGCTTCAGGCCCTAATCTGGTTCCGGCACGGCACGCTGAGCCTTTGGTTATTTCCTCTTCCTGGTGGGAAATGAGAGTTAAATTTGCCCGTCCAGACACCTCCAGCTAGTCTCTCATTGGTTCTCGCTATTCCTGTTCATCTTCCGCAGAAATTGCAAACTGGGCCAAACAGGAGGTTAAAGGGACTGACTCTCCAAGTCGGGAGAGTGTTAGTAAAGCGTCTGGAATGTTGCACCCGAGTACCAGGGTACGAAAACTGAGACATATTTGAACACGTCTCCCGATCACATGGTTGATCATACTCTAGGTTCCACATGCATGTTTTAGCTGAAGGAAGAATACCTTAAACCTGGGTAGTTGAAACCCGTGGAATGGGTACCATGCAATATGACTTCAAAGGGTCTTCATTTGCTCACCGAACCTCTCCAATCCTATCACTGCTGCGTTTATGTCCCTGTACACATGCTTGATTCTCTTTCGGAGACATAGCAATCCATAGGTTTTAAGATACTTAAGAGTCAGGTACATTCTTAGGCATTTAATATGGGGTGTTGAGTCCATTTCGTTGAGCAAGGAGTAGCTCTTGTCTATTCCATATTTGGCTTAAGGAACTTTATCTGTGCTCATTTCAATCTCTGGTTTTATGCAGCACCCCAACTCACCTTTACCCTTAAACAAGCATAAGTTGGTTTTCTAAATTTGAGACCCTGTTCTGTTCTGTAATTCAGTTCCTGTGTAGCCAAGTTTACATTCCGTGTATTACTGATATCTTATGATGTTTCTTTTTCTGTGTGACTTATTTCAGTTAGAATCATCGTACCTGAATCCACTCATTGTGCCGCTACGGGCCTGATGACATAGATTTCACTGCTGAGTGATACTGCATTGTACGTAAGTACCACAAGTTCTTTATCCATTTTTCACTTTCTGTGATATTGAACTTGTACGGTAAACGAGGTTCTTGTAAACAGAGGCGTCCCAAACATTGGGGTGGCTGTGTCTTTTTGATTTTAATTTCCCTAAGCTATAGGACCATAAGTGGAAGTGCCCTAGGCTCTGTTGCTTTGTTTTTTAGATGTTTCAGGAAACACCATACACTTCTCCCGAGTGTCTGTTGGCAATTTACGTCCCGCCCATCAGCATAACAAGGCTCCCAGTTCTCCATGGCCTGTCCTGCCTTTCTGGATTTTACACTTTTTTCAGATGGCCCTTTTGACCGGGGGGAAGTGAGACTTCATTGTAGTGCAGATTTCCTTTGCAAGCTTGCTTGGTTGGCCAAAAAGGGCGTATGCGTTCTTTCCTGAATATATTCAGGAAAAAACGCATACGCCCTTTTTGGCCAAGTGCATCATTGTGGACGTTCTGCCTCTTTTCCTATGCTTTCAATGCAATTCCAGTCTACCTCCTGAAATCGGTTTCCTGCAATTCTGCCCCGCTTTCAAGTCCTCTTGGCAGCCTTACTGCAGTATATTTTTGGACGATAGTTGTCATTTATAACTCTGCAGGTTTGTGAATTACAGTGCCCCTGAGCTCCTTTCTTCAACTCGTTTTCTTGTGAGCTGGCCGCAACACCGCAGGATGGCTTCAGGCCCTAATCTGGTTCCGGCACGGCACGCTGAGCCTTTGGTTATTTCCTCTTCCTGGTGGGAAATGAGAGTTAAATTTGCCCGTCCAGACACCTCCAGCTAGTCTCTCATTGGTTCTCGCTATTCCTGTTCATCTTCCGCAGAAATTGCAAACTGGGCCAAACAGGAGGTTAAAGGGACTGACTCTCCAAGTCGGGAGAGTGTTAGTAAAGCGTCTGGAATGTTGCACCCGAGTACCAGGGTACGAAAACTGAGACATATTTGAACACGTCTCCCGATCACATGGTTGATCATACTCTAGGTTCCACATGCATGTTTTAGCTGAAGGAAGAATACCTTAAACCTGGGTAGTTGAAACCCGTGGAATGGGTACCATGCAATATGACTTCAAAGGGTCTTCATTTGCTCACCGAACCTCTCCAATCCTATCACTGCTGCGTTTATGTCCCTGTACACATGCTTGATTCTCTTTCGGAGACATAGCAATCCATAGGTTTTAAGATACTTAAGAGTCAGGTACATTCTTAGGCGTTTAATATGCGGTGTTGAGTCCATTTCGTTGAGCAAGGAGTAGCTCTTGTCTATTCCATATTTGGCTTAAGGAACTTTATCTGTGCTCATTTCAATCTCTGGTTTTATGCAGCACCCCAACTCACCTTTACCCTTAAACAAGCATAAGTTGGTTTTCTAAATTTGAGACCCTGTTCTGTTCTGTAATTCAGTTCCTGTGTAGCCAAGTTTACATTCCGTGTATTACTGATATCTTACGATGTTTCTTTTTCTGTGTGACTTATTTCAGTTAGAATCATCGTACCTGAATCCACTCATTGTGCCGCTACGGGCCTGATGACATAGATTTCACTGCTGAGTGATACTGCATTGTACGTAAGTACCACAAGTTCTTTATCCATTTTTCACTTTCTGTGATATTGAACTTGTACGGTAAACGAGGTTCTTGTAAACAGAGGCGTCCCAAACATTGGGGTGGCTGTGTCTTTTTGATTTTAATTTCCCTAAGCTATAGGACCATAAGTGGAAGTGCCCTAGGCTCTGTTGCTTTGTTTTTTAGATGTTTCAGGAAACACCATACACTTCTCCCGAGTGTCTGTTGGCAGTTTACATCCCGCCCATCAGCATAACAAGGCTCCCAGTTCTCCATGGCCTGTCCTGCCTTTCTGGATTTTACACTTTTTTCAGATGGCCCTTTTGACCGGGGGGAAGTGAGACTTCATTGTAGTGCAGATTTCCTTTGCAAGCTTGCTTGGTTGGCCAAAAAGGGCGTATGCGTTTTTTCCTGAATATATTCAGGAAAAAACGCATACGCCCTTTTTGGCCAAGTGCATCATTGTGGACGTTCTGCCTCTTTTCCTATGCTTTCAATGCAATTCCAGTCTACCTCCTGAAATCGGTTTCCTGCAATTCTGCCCCGCTTTCAAGTCCTCTTGGCAGCCTTACTTCAGTATATTTTTGGACGATAGCTGTCATTTATAACTCTGCAGGTTTGTGAATTACAGTGCCCCTGAGCTCCTTTCTTCAACTCGTTTTCTTGTGAGCTGGCCGCAACACCGCAGGATGGCTTCAGGCCCTAATCTGGTTCCGGCACGGCACGCTGAGCCTTTGGTTATTTCCTCTTCCTGGTGGGAAATGAGAGTTAAATTTGCCCGTCCAGACACCTCCAGCTAGTCTCTCATTGGTTCTCGCTATTCCTGTTCATCTTCCGCAGAAATTGCAAACTGGGCCAAACAGGAGGTTAAAGGGACTGACTCTCCAAGTCGGGAGAGTGTTAGTAAAGCGTCTGGAATGTTGCACCCGAGTACCAGGGTACGAAAACTGAGACATATTTGAACACGTCTCCCGATCACATGGTTGATCATACTCTAGGTTCCACATGCATGTTTTAGCTGAAGGAAGAATACCTTAAACCTGGGTAGTTGAAACCCGTGGAATGGGTACCATGCAATATGACTTCAAAGGGTCTTCATTTGCTCACCGAACCTCTCCAATCCTATCACTGCTGCGTTTATGTCCCTGTACACATGCTTGATTCTCTTTCGGAGACATAGCAATCCATAGGTTTTAAGATACTTAAGAGTCAGGTACATTCTTAGGCGTTTAATATGCGGTGTTGAGTCCATTTCGTTGAGCAAGGAGTAGCTCTTGTCTATTCCATATTTGGCTTAAGGAACTTTATCTGTGCTCATTTCAATCTCTGGTTTTATGCAGCACCCCAACTCACCTTTACCCTTAAACAAGCATAAGTTGGTTTTCTAAATTTGAGACCCTGTTCTGTTCTGTAATTCAGTTCCTGTGTAGCCAAGTTTACATTCCGTGTATTACTGATATCTTATGATGTTTCTTTTTCTGTGTGACTTATTTCAGTTAGAATCATCGTACCTGAATCCACTCATTGTGCTGCTACGGGCCTGATGACATAGATTTCACTGCTGAGTGATACTGCATTGTACGTAAGTACCACAAGTTCTTTATCCATTTTTCACTTTCTGTGATATTGAACTTGTACGGTAAACGAGGTTCTTGTAAACAGAGGCGTCCCAAACATTGGGGTGGCTGTGTCTTTTTGATTTTAATTTCCCTAAGCTATAGGACCATAAGTGGAAGTGCCCTAGGCTCTGTTGCTTTGTTTTTTAGATGTTTCAGGAAACACCATACACTTCTCCCGAGTGTCTGTTGGCAGTTTACATCCCGCCCATCAGCATAACAAGGCTCCCAGTTCTCCATGGCCTGTCCTGCCTTTCTGGATTTTACACTTTTTTCAGATGGCCCTTTTGACCGGGGGGAAGTGAGACTTCATTGTAGTGCAGATTTCCTTTGCAAGCTTGCTTGGTTGGCCAAAAAGGGCGTATGCGTTCTTTCCTGAATATATTCAGGAAAAAACGCATACGCCCTTTTTGGCCAAGTGCATCATTGTGGACGTTCTGCCTCTTTTCCTATGCTTTCAATGCAATTCCAGTCTACCTCCTGAAATCGGTTTCCTGCAATTCTGCCCCGCTTTCAAGTCCTCTTGGCAGCCTTACTTCAGTATATTTTTGGACGATAGCTGTCATTTATAACTCTGCAGGTTTGTGAATTACAGTGCCCCTGAGCTCCTTTCTTCAACTCGTTTTCTTGTGAGCTGGCCGCAACACCGCAGGATGGCTTCAGGCCCTAATCTGGTTCCGGCACGGCACGCTGAGCCTTTGGTTATTTCCTCTTCCTGGTGGGAAATGAGAGTTAAATTTGCCCGTCCAGACACCTCCAGCTAGTCTCTCATTGGTTCTCGCTATTCCTGTTCATCTTCCGCAGAAATTGCAAACTGGGCCAAACAGGAGGTTAAAGGGACTGACTCTCCAAGTCGGGAGAGTGTTAGTAAAGCGTCTGGAATGTTGCACCCGAGTACCAGGGTACGAAAACTGAGACATATTTGAACACGTCTCCCGATCACATGGTTGATCATACTCTAGGTTCCACATGCATGTTTTAGCTGAAGGAAGAATACCTTAAACCTGGGTAGTTGAAACCCGTGGAATGGGTACCATGCAATATGACTTCAAAGGGTCTTCATTTGCTCACCGAACCTCTCCAATCCTATCACTGCTGCGTTTATGCCCCTGTACAGACGCTTGATTCTCTTTCAGACATAGCCATCCATACGTTTTAAGATTCTTACTAGTCAGGTATATTCTTAGGCGTTTTATATGGGGTGTTGAGTCCATTTCGTTGAGCAAGGAGTAGCTCTTGTCTATTCCATATTTGGCTTAAGGAACTTTATCTGTGCTCATTTCAATCTCTGGTTTTATGCAGCACCCCAACTCACCTTTACCCTTAAGCAAGCATAAGTTGGTTTTCTAAATTGGAGACCCTGTTCTGTTCTGTAATTCAGTTCCTGTGTAGCCAAGTTTACATTCCGTGTATTACTGATATCTTATGATGTTTCTTTTTCTGTGTGACTTATTTCAGTTAGAATCATCGTACCTGAATCCACTCATTGTGCTGCTACGGGCCTGATGACATAGATTTCACTGCTGAGTGATACTGCATTGTACGTAAGTACCACAAGTTCTTTATCCATTTTTCACTTTCTGTGATATTGAACTTGTACGGTAAACGAGGTTCTTGTAAACAGAGGCGTCCCAAACATTGGGGTGGCTGTGTCTTTTTGATTTTAATTTCCCTAAGCTATAGGACCATAAGTGGAAGTGCCCTAGGCTCTGTTGCTTTGTTTTTTAGATGTTTCAGGAAACACCATACACTTCTCCCGAGTGTCTGTTGGCAGTTTACATCCCGCCCATCAGCATAACAAGGCTCCCAGTTCTCCATGGCCTGTCCTGCCTTTCTGGATTTTACACTTTTTTCAGATGGCCCTTTTGACCGGGGGGAAGTGAGACTTCATTGTAGTGCAGATTTCCTTTGCAAGCTTGCTTGGTTGGCCAAAAAGGGCGTATGCGTTTTTTCCTGAATATATTCAGGAAAAAACGCATACGCCCTTTTTGGCCAAGTGCATCATTGTGGACGTTCTGCCTCTTTTCCTATGCTTTCAATGCAATTCCAGTCTACCTCCTGAAATCGGTTTCCTGCAATTCTGCCCCGCTTTCAAGTCCTCTTGGCAGCCTTACTTCAGTATATTTTTGGACGATAGCTGTCATTTATAACTCTGCAGGTTTGTGAATTACAGTGCCCCTGAGCTCCTTTCTTCAACTCGTTTTCTTGTGAGCTGGCCGCAACACCGCAGGATGGCTTCAGGCCCTAATCTGGTTCCGGCACGGCACGCTGAGCCTTTGGTTATTTCCTCTTCCTGGTGGGAAATGAGAGTTAAATTTGCCCGTCCAGACACCTCCAGCTAGTCTCTCATTGGTTCTCGCTATTCCTGTTCATCTTCCGCAGAAATTGCAAACTGGGCCAAACAGGAGGTTAAAGGGACTGACTCTCCAAGTCGGGAGAGTGTTAGTAAAGCGTCTGGAATGTTGCACCCGAGTACCAGGGTACGAAAACTGAGACATATTTGAACACGTCTCCCGATCACATGGTTGATCATACTCTAGGTTCCACATGCATGTTTTAGCTGAAGGAAGAATACCTTAAACCTGGGTAGTTGAAACCCGTGGAATGGGTACCATGCAATATGACTTCAAAGGGTCTTCATTTGCTCACCGAACCTCTCCAATCCTATCACTGCTGCGTTTATGTCCCTGTACACATGCTTGATTCTCTTTCGGAGACATAGCAATCCATAGGTTTTAAGATACTTAAGAGTCAGGTACATTCTTAGGCGTTTAATATGCGGTGTTGAGTCCATTTCGTTGAGCAAGGAGTAGCTCTTGTCTATTCCATATTTGGCTTAAGGAACTTTATCTGTGCTCATTTCAATCTCTGGTTTTATGCAGCACCCCAACTCACCTTTACCCTTAAACAAGCATAAGTTGGTTTTCTAAATTTGAGACCCTGTTCTGTTCTGTAATTCAGTTCCTGTGTAGCCAAGTTTACATTCCGTGTATTACTGATATCTTACGATGTTTCTTTTTCTGTGTGACTTATTTCAGTTAGAATCATCGTACCTGAATCCACTCATTGTGCCGCTACGGGCCTGATGACATAGATTTCACTGCTGAGTGATACTGCATTGTACGTAAGTACCACAAGTTCTTTATCCATTTTTCACTTTCTGTGATATTGAACTTGTACGGTAAACGAGGTTCTTGTAAACAGAGGCGTCCCAAACATTGGGGTGGCTGTGTCTTTTTGATTTTAATTTCCCTAAGCTATAGGACCATAAGTGGAAGTGCCCTAGGCTCTGTTGCTTTGTTTTTTAGATGTTTCAGGAAACACCATACACTTCTCCCGAGTGTCTGTTGGCAGTTTACATCCCGCCCATCAGCATAACAAGGCTCCCAGTTCTCCATGGCCTGTCCTGCCTTTCTGGATTTTACACTTTTTTCAGATGGCCCTTTTGACCGGGGGGAAGTGAGACTTCATTGTAGTGCAGATTTCCTTTGCAAGCTTGCTTGGTTGGCCAAAAAGGGCGTATGCGTTTTTTCCTGAATATATTCAGGAAAAAACGCATACGCCCTTTTTGGCCAAGTGCATCATTGTGGACGTTCTGCCTCTTTTCCTATGCTTTCAATGCAATTCCAGTCTACCTCCTGAAATCGGTTTCCTGCAATTCTGCCCCGCTTTCAAGTCCTCTTGGCAGCCTTACTTCAGTATATTTTTGGACGATAGCTGTCATTTATAACTCTGCAGGTTTGTGAATTACAGTGCCCCTGAGCTCCTTTCTTCAACTCGTTTTCTTGTGAGCTGGCCGCAACACCGCAGGATGGCTTCAGGCCCTAATCTGGTTCCGGCACGGCACGCTGAGCCTTTGGTTATTTCCTCTTCCTGGTGGGAAATGAGAGTTAAATTTGCCCGTCCAGACACCTCCAGCTAGTCTCTCATTGGTTCTCGCTATTCCTGTTCATCTTCCGCAGAAATTGCAAACTGGGCCAAACAGGAGGTTAAAGGGACTGACTCTCCAAGTCGGGAGAGTGTTAGTAAAGCGTCTGGAATGTTGCACCCGAGTACCAGGGTACGAAAACTGAGACATATTTGAACACGTCTCCCGATCACATGGTTGATCATACTCTAGGTTCCACATGCATGTTTTAGCTGAAGGAAGAATACCTTAAACCTGGGTAGTTGAAACCCGTGGAATGGGTACCATGCAATATGACTTCAAAGGGTCTTCATTTGCTCACCGAACCTCTCCAATCCTATCACTGCTGCGTTTATGTCCCTGTACACATGCTTGATTCTCTTTCGGAGACATAGCAATCCATAGGTTTTAAGATACTTAAGAGTCAGGTACATTCTTAGGCGTTTAATATGCGGTGTTGAGTCCATTTCGTTGAGCAAGGAGTAGCTCTTGTCTATTCCATATTTGGCTTAAGGAACTTTATCTGTGCTCATTTCAATCTCTGGTTTTATGCAGCACCCCAACTCACCTTTACCCTTAAACAAGCATAAGTTGGTTTTCTAAATTTGAGACCCTGTTCTGTTCTGTAATTCAGTTCCTGTGTAGCCAAGTTTACATTCCGTGTATTACTGATATCTTATGATGTTTCTTTTTCTGTGTGACTTATTTCAGTTAGAATCATCGTACCTGAATCCACTCATTGTGCTGCTACGGGCCTGATGACATAGATTTCACTGCTGAGTGATACTGCATTGTACGTAAGTACCACAAGTTCTTTATCCATTTTTCACTTTCTGTGATATTGAACTTGTACGGTAAACGAGGTTCTTGTAAACAGAGGCGTCCCAAACATTGGGGTGGCTGTGTCTTTTTGATTTTAATTTCCCTAAGCTATAGGACCATAAGTGGAAGTGCCCTAGGCTCTGTTGCTTTGTTTTTTAGATGTTTCAGGAAACACCATACACTTCTCCCGAGTGTCTGTTGGCAGTTTACATCCCGCCCATCAGCATAACAAGGCTCCCAGTTCTCCATGGCCTGTCCTGCCTTTCTGGATTTTACACTTTTTTCAGATGGCCCTTTTGACCGGGGGGAAGTGAGACTTCATTGTAGTGCAGATTTCCTTTGCAAGCTTGCTTGGTTGGCCAAAAAGGGCGTATGCGTTCTTTCCTGAATATATTCAGGAAAAAACGCATACGCCCTTTTTGGCCAAGTGCATCATTGTGGACGTTCTGCCTCTTTTCCTATGCTTTCAATGCAATTCCAGTCTACCTCCTGAAATCGGTTTCCTGCAATTCTGCCCCGCTTTCAAGTCCTCTTGGCAGCCTTACTTCAGTATATTTTTGGACGATAGCTGTCATTTATAACTCTGCAGGTTTGTGAATTACAGTGCCCCTGAGCTCCTTTCTTCAACTCGTTTTCTTGTGAGCTGGCCGCAACACCGCAGGATGGCTTCAGGCCCTAATCTGGTTCCGGCACGGCACGCTGAGCCTTTGGTTATTTCCTCTTCCTGGTGGGAAATGAGAGTTAAATTTGCCCGTCCAGACACCTCCAGCTAGTCTCTCATTGGTTCTCGCTATTCCTGTTCATCTTCCGCAGAAATTGCAAACTGGGCCAAACAGGAGGTTAAAGGGACTGACTCTCCAAGTCGGGAGAGTGTTAGTAAAGCGTCTGGAATGTTGCACCCAAGTACCAGGGTACGAAAACTGAGACATATATGAACACGTCTCCCGATCACATGGTTGATCATACTCTAGGTTCCACATGCATGTTTTAGCTGAAGGAAGAATACCTTAAACCTGGGTAGTTGAAACCCGTGGAATGGGTACCATGCAATATGACTTCAAAGGGTCTTCATTTGCTCACCGAACCTCTCCAATCCTATCACTGCTGCGTTTATGTCCCTGTACACAAGCTTGATTCTCTTTCGGAGACATAGCAATCCATAGGTTTTAAGATACTTAAGAGTCAGGTACATTCTTAGGCATTTAATATGCGGTGTTGAGTCCATTTCGTTGAGCAAGGAGTAGCTCTTGTCTATTCCATATTTGGCTTAAGGAACTTTATCTGTGCTCATTTCAATCTCTGGTTTTATGCAGCACCCCAACTCACCTTTACCCTTAAACAAGCATAAGATGGTTTTCTAAATTTGAGACCCTGTTCTGTTCTGTAATTCAGTTCCTGTGTAGCCAAGTTTACATTCTGTGTATTACTGATATCTTATGATGTTTCTTTTTCTGTGTGACTTATTTCAGTTAGAATCATCGTACCTGAATCCACTCATTGTGCCGCTACGGGCCTGATGACATAGATTTCACTGCTGAGTGATACTGCATTGTACGTAAGTACCACAAGTTCTTTATCCATTTTTCACTTTCTGTGATATTGAACTTGTACGGTAAACGAGGTTCTTGTAAACAGAGGCGTCCCAAACATTGGGGTGGCTGTGTCTTTTTGATTTTAATTTCCCTAAGCTATAGGACCATAAGTGGAAGTGCCCTAGGCTCTGTTGCTTTGTTTTTTAGATGTTTCAGGAAACACCATACACTTCTCCCGAGTGTCTGTTGGCAGTTTACATCCCGCCCATCAGCATAACAAGGCTCCCAGTTCTCCATGGCCTGTCCTGCCTTTCTGGATTTTACACTTTTTTCAGATGGCCCTTTTGACCGGGGGGAAGTGAGACTTCATTGTAGTGCAGATTTCCTTTGCAAGCTTGCTTGGTTGGCCAAAAAGGGCGTATGCGTTTTTTCCTGAATATATTCAGGAAAAAACGCATACGCCCTTTTTGGCCAAGTGCATCATTGTGGACGTTCTGCCTCTTTTCCTATGCTTTCAATGCAATTCCAGTCTACCTCCTGAAATCGGTTTCCTGCAATTCTGCCCCGCTTTCAAGTCCTCTTGGCAGCCTTACTTCAGTATATTTTTGGACGATAGTTGTCATTTATAACTCTGCAGGTTTGTGAATTACAGTGCCCCTGAGCTCCTTTCTTCAACTCGTTTTCTTGTGAGCTGGCCGCAACACCGCAGGATGGCTTCAGGCCCTAATCTGGTTCCGGCACGGCACGCTGAGCCTTTGGTTATTTCCTCTTCCTGGTGGGAAATGAGAGTTAAATTTGCCCGTCCAGACACCTCCAGCTAGTCTCTCATTGCTTCTCCCTATTCCTGTTCATCTTCGGCAGAAATTGCAAACTGGGCCAAACAGGAGGTTAAAGGGACTGACTCTCCAAGTCGGGAGAGTGTTAGTAAAGCGTCTGGAATGTTGCACCCGAGTACCAGGGTACGAAAACTGAGACATATTTGAACACATCTCCCGATCACATAGTTGATCATACTCTAGGTTCCACATGCATGTTTTAGCTGAAGGAAGAATACCTTAAACCTGGGTAGTTGAAACCCGTGGAATGGGTACCATGCAATATGACTTCAAAGGGTCTTCATTTGCTCACCGAACCTCTCCAATCCTATCACTGCTGCGTTTATGCCCCTGTACAGACGCTTGATTCTCTTTCAGACATAGCCATCCATACGTTTTAAGATTCTTACTAGTCAGGTATATTCTTAGGCGTTTTATATGGGGTGTTGAGTCCATTTCGTTGAGCAAGGAGTAGCTCTTGTCTATTCCATATTTGGCTTAAGGAACTTTATCTGTGCTCATTTCAATCTCTGGTTTTATGCAGCACCCCAACTCACCTTTACCCTTAAGCAAGCATAAGTTGGTTTTCTAAATTGGAGACCCTGTTCTGTTCTGTAATTCAGTTCCTGTGTAGCCAAGTTTACATTCCGTGTATTACTGATATCTTATGATGTTTCTTTGTCTGTGTGACTTATTTCAGTTAGAATCATCGTACCTGAATCCACTCATTGTGCTGCTACGGGCCTGATGACATAGATTTCACTGCTGAGTGATACTGCATTGTACGTAAGTACCACAAGTTCTTTATCCATTTTTCACTTTCTGTGATATTGAACTTGTACGGTAAACGAGGTTCTTGTAAACAGAGGCGTCCCAAACATTGGGGTGGCTGTGTCTTTTTGATTTTAATTTCCCTAAGCTATAGGACCATAAGTGGAAGTGCCCTAGGCTCTGTTGCTTTGTTTTTTAGATGTTTCAGGAAACACCATACACTTCTCCCGAGTGTCTGTTGGCAGTTTACATCCCGCCCATCAGCATAACAAGGCTCCCAGTTCTCCATGGCCTGTCCTGCCTTTCTGGATTTTACACTTTTTTCAGATGGCCCTTTTGACCGGGGGGAAGTGAGACTTCATTGTAGTGCAGATTTCCTTTGCAAGCTTGCTTGGTTGGCCAAAAAGGGCGTATGCGTTTTTTCCTGAATATATTCAGGAAAAAACGCATACGCCCTTTTTGGCCAAGTGCATCATTGTGGACGTTCTGCCTCTTTTCCTATGCTTTCAATGCAATTCCAGTCTACCTCCTGAAATCGGTTTCCTGCAATTCTGCCCCGCTTTCAAGTCCTCTTGGCAGCCTTACTTCAGTATATTTTTGGACGATAGCTGTCATTTATAACTCTGCAGGTTTGTGAATTACAGTGCCCCTGAGCTCCTTTCTTCAACTCGTTTTCTTGTGAGCTGGCCGCAACACCGCAGGATGGCTTCAGGCCCTAATCTGGTTCCGGCACGGCACGCTGAGCCTTTGGTTATTTCCTCTTCCTGGTGGGAAATGAGAGTTAAATTTGCCCGTCCAGACACCTCCAGCTAGTCTCTCATTGGTTCTCGCTATTCCTGTTCATCTTCCGCAGAAATTGCAAACTGGGCCAAACAGGAGGTTAAAGGGACTGACTCTCCAAGTCGGGAGAGTGTTAGTAAAGCGTCTGGAATGTTGCACCCGAGTACCAGGGTACGAAAACTGAGACATATTTGAACACGTCTCCCGATCACATGGTTGATCATACTCTAGGTTCCACATGCATGTTTTAGCTGAAGGAAGAATACCTTAAACCTGGGTAGTTGAAACCCGTGGAATGGGTACCATGCAATATGACTTCAAAGGGTCTTCATTTGCTCACCGAACCTCTCCAATCCTATCACTGCTGCGTTTATGTCCCTGTACACATGCTTGATTCTCTTTCGGAGACATAGCAATCCATAGGTTTTAAGATACTTAAGAGTCAGGTACATTCTTAGGCGTTTAATATGCGGTGTTGAGTCCATTTCGTTGAGCAAGGAGTAGCTCTTGTCTATTCCATATTTGGCTTAAGGAACTTTATCTGTGCTCATTTCAATCTCTGGTTTTATGCAGCACCCCAACTCACCTTTACCCTTAAACAAGCATAAGTTGGTTTTCTAAATTTGAGACCCTGTTCTGTTCTGTAATTCAGTTCCTGTGTAGCCAAGTTTACATTCCGTGTATTACTGATATCTTATGATGTTTCTTTTTCTGTGTGACTTATTTCAGTTAGAATCATCGTACCTGAATCCACTCATTGTGCTGCTACGGGCCTGATGACATAGATTTCACTGCTGAGTGATACTGCATTGTACGTAAGTACCACAAGTTCTTTATCCATTTTTCACTTTCTGTGATATTGAACTTGTACGGTAAACGAGGTTCTTGTAAACAGAGGCGTCCCAAACATTGGGGTGGCTGTGTCTTTTTGATTTTAATTTCCCTAAGCTATAGGACCATAAGTGGAAGTGCCCTAGGCTCTGTTGCTTTGTTTTTTAGATGTTTCAGGAAACACCATACACTTCTCCCGAGTGTCTGTTGGCAATTTACATCCCGCCCATCAGCATAACAAGGCTCCCAGTTCTCCATGGCCTGTCCTGCCTTTCTGGATTTTACACTTTTTTCAGATGGCCCTTTTGACCGGGGGGAAGTGAGACTTCATTGTAGTGCAGATTTCCTTTGCAAGCTTGCTTGGTGGGGCCAAAAAGGGCGTACGCGTTTTTTCCTGAATATATTCAGGAAAAAACGCATACGCCCTTTTTGGCCAAGTGCATCATTGTGGACGTTCTGCCTCTTTTCCTATGCTTTCAATGCAATTCCAGTCTACATCCTGAAATCGGTTTCCTGCAATTCTTCCCCGCTTCAACTCCTTTTGGCAGCCTTACTTCAGTATATTTTTGGACGATAGCTGTCATTTGTAACTCTGCACGTTTGTGAATTACAGTGCCCCTGAGCTCCTTTCTTCAACTCGCTTTCTTGTGAGCTGGCCGCAACACCACAGGATGGCTTCAGGCCCTAATCTGTTTCCGGCACAGCACGCTGAGCCTTTGGTTAATTCGTCTTCCTGGTGGGAAATGAGAGTTAAATTTGCCCGTCCAGACACCTCCAGCTAGTCTCTCATTGCTTCTCCCTATTCCTGTTCATCTTCGGCAGAAATTGCAAACTGGGCCAAACAGGAGGTTAAAGGGACTGACTCTCCAAGTCGGGAGAGTGTTAGTAAAGCGTCTGGAATGTTGCACCCGAGTACCAGGGTACGAAAACTGAGACATATTTGAACACGTCTCCCAGTCACATGGTTGATCATACTCTAGGTTCCACATGCATATTTTAGCTGAAGGAAGAATACCTTAAACCTGGGTAGTTGAAACCCGTGGAATGGGTACCATGCAATATGACTTCAAAGGGTCTTCATTTGCTCACCGAACCTCTCCAATCCTATCACTGCTGCGTTTATGCCCCTGTACAGACGCTTGATTCTCTTTCAGACATAGCCATCCATACGTTTTAAGATTCTTACTAATCAGGTATATTCTTAGGCGTTTTATATGGGGTGTTGAGTCCATTTCGTTGAGCAAGGAGTAGCTCTTGTCTATTCCATATTTGGCTTAAGGAACTTTATCTGTGCTCATTTCAATCTCTGGTTTTATGCAGCACCCCAACTCACCTTTACCCTTAAACAAGCATAAGTTGGTTTTCTAAATTTGAGACCCTGTTCTGTTCTGTAATTCAGTTCCTGTGTAGCCAAGTTTACATTCCGTGTATTACTGATATCTTATGATGTTTCTTTTTCTGTGTGACTTATTTCAGTTAGAATCATCATACCTGAATCCACTCATTGTGCTGCTAAGGGCCTGATGACATAGATTTCATTGCTGAGTGATATTGCCTTGTATGTAAGTACCACAACTTCTTTATCCATTTTTCACTTTCTGCGATATTGAACTTGTACCGTAAACGAGGTTCTTGTAAACAGAGCCGTCCCAAACTTTGGGGTGGCTGTGTCTTTTTAATTTTAATTTCCCTAATCTATAGGACCATAAGTGGAAGTGCCCTAGGCTCTGTTGCTTTGTTTTTTAGATGTTTCAGGAAACACCATACACTTCTCCAGAGTGGCTTTTGGCAATTTACATCCCGCCCATCAGCATACTAAGGCTCCCAGTTCTCCATGCCCTGTCGTGCTTTTATGGATTTTACACTTTTTTCAGATGGCCCTTTTGACCAGGTGGAAGTGAGACTTCATTGTAGTGCACATTTCCTTTGCAAGCTTGCTTGGTTGGCCAAAAAGTGTGTATGCGTTTTTTCCTGAATATATTCAGGAAAAAACACATACGCCCTTTTTGGCCAAGTGCATCATTGTCGAGGTTCTGACTCTCTTCATATGTTTTCAATGCAATTCCAGTCTACCTCCTGAAATCGGTTTCCTGCAATTCTGCCTTGCTTTCAATGTCTCTTCATAGCCTTACCTCAATATATTTTTTGAAAATAGTTGGCCTTTATTACTCTGCAGGTTTTTGAATTGCAGTGGCCCTTAGCCCCACTTTTCAGCTCTTATTTTTGTGGTCTTGCCCCATAACCACAGGATTCCTTGAAGCCCTATTTTTCTTCTGGGGCACCTTGCTGTGCCTTTGGTTAATTCTTCTTACTGATGTGGCATTAGAGTGACATGTGCCCATTTAACCGCTACAGCTTGTTTCTCACTGGTTCCCCCTATTCCCATTCATCCTCCACACTAACTGCAGACTGTGCGATACCAGAACTTAAAGGCATTGACTCCATGTGGGGATGTTGTTAGTAAAGCGGCTGGAATGTCGATCCGCAGCCCCAGGAGAGGAAAAATGAGGTGCGTTTTAGAAACCTTTCCCGATCATATGGTATACCAGTCGCTGGGTTTCCCAAGCATGGTCTAGCTGTAGGAAGATTCCCTTCAACCTGGAGTGTTGGGACCCTTGGACTGAGTAGCATGAAGTATTGCATTAAACTTTCGGCAGTTGCTCACCAAAGCTCACCAATCCTCTCAGCCCCAAGTGTCCAGCCTTATGTCATATCCAGCTGTGGGTTTATATGTGGTCAATCCAGGTTGCATCACATCCCCTGAGCGAATTTTGTAAGAATTTTTCTCTCTTTCATTGTTTCAGCGTTTTCTTTTTAAAATTTATTTCTATAATGGGGTTTAGCTCATTTTCACTGCTGTGTTTGTGCCGCTCTGCACACACTTGATTTCCTTATGGAGATATATCAATACATGGGTTTTAAGATTCTTATTACTCAGATATATTTCTCTGCGGTGTATAGGGTGTGTTGAGGCCAGTTCATTGAGCAAGGTGTAGATCTTGTCTAATACCTATTTGGTTTATTGAACGGTATCTGTGCTAATTTCAAACTCTGGTTTTATGCATCACCCCACCTCTCCTTTCCCCTTAAGCTGACATAAGTGTGTTTTCTAAATGTGAGACACTGTTCTGTTCTGTAATTCATTTCTTGTGCAGCCATATTTACCCTCCCTCTATAAGTGATATCTTATGATATGTTTCTTTTTCTGTTTGACTTATTTCAAGTAGTATTATCGGACCTAAATCCACTCTTTATCCTTCTACTAGCCTTATTACATTGATTTCATGGTGAAGAGATATTCCATTGTACATAAGTACCACATCTTCTTTATCCATTGTTCTCTTTCCTGGGATATTTAAGGTGTACTGAAGTTGAGGTTCTTGTAAACAGAGTAGCCCTAAACTGTGGTGTGCTTGTGTCTTGTTGATTTTTAGACTTCCCTAGATATACTCCCATGATTGGAAGTGTCCTATGCTCTGTAGCTCTGTTTTTTAGATGATTTAGGAACCACCATACACTTCTCCAGAGTGGCTCTCGGCAGTTCACACACTGCCCATCAGCGTATAAAGGCTCCCTGTTCTCCATGGCCTGTCCTGCCTTTCTGGATTTTACACTTTTTTAGGATGGCCCTTTTGACCGGTGGGAAGTGAGACTTCTTTGTTGTGCACATTTGCATTGCTTACTTGCTTCGTTGCCCATAAAGTGCGTATGCGTTTTTTCCTGGATATAATCAGGAAAAAACGCATACGCCCTTTTGGGCCAACTGCATCATTGTCGAAATTCTGCCGCTTTTCATGTGCATTAAAGACGAGTCCAATCTATCTCTTGAAATCTGTTTCTTGCAATTCTGTCTTGCATTCAGATCCTCTTCTTTGCCTTACCTCAACATATTTTTGGACATTAGTTTTCATTTATAACTCTGCAGGTTTGTGAATTGCAGTGACCCTGAGCTCCATTTTTTAAGTTGCTCTTTTGTGAGCTGTCCTCAAACCCGCAGGATTGCTTCAGGCCCTATTTTGGCTCCGGCGAGGCAGGCTGAGCCTTTCTTTAATTCTTATTCTTAATGGGAAATTAGAGTGATATGTGCCCGTCCAAACCCCTACAACTATTCTCTCATTGGTTCCCCCTCTTCCCGTTCATCCTCCTCACAATTTGCAAAATGTGTGAAACAGAAGTTTAAATGTGCTGATTCTCCAAGTGGGGAGATTCTAAGTAACATGGCTGGAATGGTGAACAGGAGCACCAGGAGAGGATAAATGAGGTGCATTTTAGACACATCTCCCGATCACATGGTGTACAGTCCTCTGGGTTTTCCATGCATGTTTTAGCTGTAGGAAGATCCCTTGAACCTGCAGATTTGGGACCCATTGAATGGGTACCAGGTAGTATTACTTTAAAGGGTGTGCATTTCCTCACCCAACCTCACATTTCTCTTAGCGCAAACAGTTTCCAGCCTTATGTCTCATCCTGCTGTGGGTCTAGATGTGTTCAATCCATGTTGCATCACCGTCCCTGAGGAAAAGTTGTAAGAGGTTTTCTCTGTCTCTCTGTCGTTTATTTTTTTCAATTTATTACTATATTGGTTACAGCTGATTTTCAAAGCTCTGTTTCTTGCTGCTGTACATCCACTTGATTCACGTACAGAGAGTCATCAATAAATTCTTTTTCAGATTCTTACCAGTCGTATATATTCTTTTCCGGTGACTTGAGTGTGCTGAGTGCAGTTCTTTTAGCTACCGTGTAGGCCTTGTTGATTATCAGTTTGGTATTTGGAATGGTATCTTTGCTAATTTCAACCTCCTGGATGATGCCTCACCCCTCCCCACCTTTCCCGTTTAGCAGCCTTATGCGTGTTTTCTACATATTTGACTATGTTTTTGTTTTGTAATTTATTTCATGTGTAGCCATTTTGGATTCCACCTTTAAGTGATATCTTATGATATGTGTCTTTTTCTTTTTGAATTCTGTCACTTAGAATGATCATACGTAACTCCTCCGGAGTTGTTACAACTGGCCATATTTCATTGATTTCCAGGCTGAATAATATTCCACTCTACCTAAGTACCACATCTCTATCCATTTTTTCCCTCCAGAGACATTTAAGTTATATCCTAGTCGAGGATCTTTTAAACAGAGAGGGGGTAAACATTGGGGTGCCTGTGTCCTCTCAATTTTTGTTTTTCCCAAGATATACGCCCATGAGTGCAAGTGCCCTATGCTCTGTAGCTCATTTTTTAGATGCTTTAGTAAACACAATACACTTCTCCAGAATGGCCGTTGGCAATATACATTTCCACTATAAGTCTCACAGGGCTCCCTCTTCTCGTTGCCCTGTCCTGCATTTCTGTTGTTTACGCTTTATGAGGATGGCTCTTCTGACTGATGCGAAGTGATATCTTTTGTAGTATTGACTTCCAGTGCCCACCTGTTTGGTTGGCTAAAAAAGTGTATGCCCTTTTCTTGAATATATACAGAAAAAAACGCATACACCCTTTTTGGCCAACCGCAATGTTGGCAATGTTGGCAATGTTCAGCTCCTTTTCTTGTGCTTAATGGCGAGTCCTTTCTACCTCCTCAAATCCCTTTCCTGCCATTCTCCCTTGCTTACAAGTCCTTTTCTCTGACTTTCCTCAAGACATTTTTCAGTGATGGATATTTTCAACTCTGCAGTTTTGTGAATTTTACTGCCCCTGAGTTCCATTGTTCAACTTGTGTTTATGGGAACTGGCCACAAAGCAGTGGGATTTCCTCAAGCCCTATACTGTTTCCATGGGCAACCTTAGCCTTTGGTCAATTCGTCTTCCTGATTGGAAATTAGAGTGACATGTGCCTGTCTGAACACCTAGGACTTGTCTCTCATTGTTCCTCATCCTTCCGCTTCATCCTCTGGACAAATTCCAAACTGTACGCAACAGGATGTTGACAGTGCTGACATCTCCAAGTGGGGAGACTGTTAGTAAAGACGCTGGAGGGGTGAACCCGAGCACCAGGAGATGAGGAGATGAGATGCCTTTTCCAAACTCTTCCCGATCAGACGGTATACCATCCTCTGGGTGTGACAGACATGTTTTAGCAGTAGGAAGAGTCCCATTCATGTAAGGAGAACACCAGGGCTTTTTCAAAATCAGTGTCTCCCCGAAACCCAAACTGGGGAAGTTTTTAAGCTACGGCTACACATATGTTCATTAAGGGCCTTGGGAAGTAGGCAGAGTCCAAACTTTAGATGATTGAAGTCTTCAGGGTCAGAAGCACTCACCACCAGCTTCCCTTAGGCTACACTTTAACTATCATTGATAGATGATGTCAATAAAAATATCTATTCTTTTTCAGATTATTTCCCCTTATAGGTTATTGCAAAATGTTGAGTGTAGTTCCCTGTGCTATACAGTAGTTCCTTGTTGATGATCTATTTTATACATAGCAGTGTGTATGTGTTAATTCCAAACTGTTAATTTATCCCTCCTCCCACCTTTCCCCTTTGGTAATAATAAATTATAAGATTTTATACTTCTCAGAAATGGGGGAGCTGAAAGAGAGGTATCATTTTCAATGGAAAAGCATTTAAAACAAGATTGAAGGTTTAACCAAGATTATTAGATGTACATCCTTGGAAAGAAATCACTTCGTTTCTCTAATATTGACCTGACGAATAAGACAAACCTTTTCACTGAACTTGCTTATAAAAAGTGATGGAAATATCAAATGGAAGTGTTAGAAACATCTTATTTTACCCGAGCCTTATACACTGTTCTATGTTAACTACAGTTTGGCTCACACATCTGTTCATTGAGGTTACAATAGTCTCAATTTCTGTTACTGATCCTCCAGAGTGGACCCCAACAAGTGTCCCCCTGCCCAGTGTCATTGGGGCCAACAGATCGAGACTGAGTTTGGTTCACAAGCAAAGGAAACTTTATATTTTGATCAGAGAATGGAGAGGTGAGAGCATGCACTACCCCGTGGGCTGTGGGCTGGGCTGCTGTGTAGAGATCCTGTCAGAGTCAGTGGGAGGGAGGGAGGCGGCAGAGCTCTCGAGGGCCGGGTTGGCTGTAGCTCAGGCTCTATATCGTGGAGTCTGCACTGGGCCCCAGGAGCTGAGGTGTCGACCCAGCCATTCTGCACTAGGAAATCTGGTCTGAAGTGCCGGGTGTGGAACCTCTGCATGCGGGACCCTAGGAGCACGTGAAATTAGACAAAGCACAAAGGATAAAAAAGGTTAGACTTGACTTTATTGCCCAGATTCTATTTTTATCTCCCAGGGATTTTTAATGGGCTTTGCTGGGGACAAACCCCTCCTCTGCCTTTTGTCCCGTTCCTCATTCTTGGAGTGCTGAGGGTGCAGACCCTTCTTCTGTAACTGCTGAGTGCTGAGTTGGGAGCCCTCATACCCTGGGGCGAGGGTCAGAGCTTCTCCCCAGCAGCCTCCCGGTGACGTTGATTGTCCCCAGGACCCCTGCCTCCCTGCTCGTCCACCTGAGCACCAGCATTGGAAGTGTTATAGATTCTAATGACCTTTAAGGGTCCAGGAAAGAGATGTGCAGAGACGCTGTGGGGGCCGGTTTCACCCCGCCCCACATTTGTTCGGCCACCTTAGGCTGACCGTTTCTGCCAGCCTAGATGCTCTGACCAGTAGTCTGCGCTTTCTTCAATTAGGCCCCTGAATTAACGTACAAACAGCACCAGGTGTCAGAGCCCTGCCCGCTCAACTCCCAGACAGTCCAGGGTCAGTGGTGATAAGGACCATGATGGCTACTGAGTCAACAGCCTTTTGAAGTAAACAGGAGTCCAGCCGGTCTTATTGGCCACCATCATCACGGTGTCTGTAGGCTTTTCTATGGTGACAGTGTGGTATACTGTTCCCCCGCCAAGATTATTAGCTCCCCTCTGGGTGCAGTAAGTCCTGCAAGCAGTAGTCTACTCTTTTGGGACACACTCTTGTTGTTTTATGAGAGAAACTCCAGGTCAAGTGATGTTCACACGAGTCGTCATGGTGCCCTGTTGCCCCCGGTTATCTCTCTGGATGTTGGAGTTGGAGGGCCTCCTCACTCGAGGTCGGTGTGCCCACGGAGCGAACCCTGCAACTTCAGGGCATGGTTGGTGGTTAGGATCACCACGTGGGGTCCTTTTCCCGTAGGAGGGAGGTGGCCTTTTGGGCTGCTGATTTCCAGGTTTTTAGATACCGCCAGTATCTTGGCCAGATGTGGCAGTGGGCCAAGCTCCTTAGTGACCGTAGTTTATCCTACCTGGATGGCATTCTTGCATTGTTCCATTTCAAGTGGTCCCAGTTTTTGCACTAATTCTCCAATGGCGATTCACCTTTCACCGGGAATGTAAAGGTCAAAGGGTTTAGCTAAATTAGGGAGTTCCAGGGCAAGGGTCTGAATTGACTGCTCTTTCCATTCTTGAAAGGCCACTTCTGGATTCTATTCAAAAGGATCATCATCTTTTCCTTTCAGTGTTTCATATAGAGGCCCAGCTAGTAGACTGTAGTTAGGGATCCAGAAGCAGCAAACCCTGGCCTCCACAGGAACCCCTAAGCTGTCTTCTAGTTTTAGAAAGGGGTAAGGCTGAAAATGGTTTCTTCCCTTTCCTGGGATGGGCTTCTCTGACCTTGTGTGAGAATGAAGCCCAGGCAGGTCACCGCAGTCTGTGATATTTGAGCTTTTTCTTGGACAACTTCTATCCTTTATTGGCTTGGTAGTTCAGAGGCCTCCTTAGTAGGGCTGGCGATCAGAATGTCGTCTGCATATTGAAGGAGGGTTTCCTTTTCCAGAGGTAGAACTTTTAGGTCTTTAGCTAAGCTTTCCCCAAAGACGGTGTGGGAATTTTTGCACCCTTGGGGCCAGACGGCCCGGAAGTATTGTTTTAGTTGTACGTTGAGTCCTGCCACTCACAAGCCAAAATTTCTTGTGACTCTGGGACTAATGGAATACAAAAGAAGGCATCATTGAAGACTAATACAGAATACCATGTCCTGGTGGTTGGTAGAATGACCAGCAGGGTGTAGGAATTAGGAGCAACTGGAGGTATATCCTCGGTGGCTTCACTGACTGTCCTGACATCCTTTACCAGGTCCCCAGCAGCCCATGGGGCTCTCGTGGTCAGACCAATCGCAGAATATGGAGCTCACCTGGGCAGGTACCCCACCCCCACCCCAGCCCACGGGGCTCTCGTGATCAGGCCCCTCCCAGGATACAGAGCTACCCTTGCAGGTACCGTGGCAGGGCTGGGCACACAGGAACCGTGCACATAGCCCTCATTGCAGAGCACCCCCAGCTCACCTGTCGCTCAGAGCTGACACAGAGCACCTCAGAGCAGGACTTGAACTAACAAACAGCAGCTGCGACAGGTCTGTGACCCTGGGCATCACTCCGTGAGGCCTCCCTCCACCTGGTCTTCCAGAGACTTCCACTGCACCCGGGGCACCAGACCTCTGTCTCCAACCACCACCCACCCCTCCTCTCCCTGACTCCTGGGTTCCTCTCATTAGGAGAGGGTTTTCTTGAAGTTGTCTCCCACTCATGGGCCAGATAAAATGATTAGAAAACAAGCCAAAGCTGCAGCCCCTTGTCTATCCTGACTCTCAGGAGCCCACACCTGTTCCTTGGACCTGGCCGGTTCAGCAAGTTCCATTTTCTGCAACTGTGAGCCCCTGAGGGGTGATGATTGGCTGACCTGGGCAGCCTTACCGTGCCAGCCAGCCCTCCCCAGGTGTGCCTGGGTTGAGATCAATATAAATACCACTCCAGGCAGCAAGAGCCCCTGCAGCCGTGCCTGACGCCATTTTCTCTGCCCTGTCAGCAGTCTCGGGGCTGGGCTGGTGGGAGGGAGTGAGAGGCCACGGCTTTGTGGGTGGCCCAGTGTGAGTGGGGCTCTGCTGGACTTTCTGCAGCAGTTGCCAGGCTGCCACCTGCTAAAGAAGAGGATGTGTCACCCATACCTGCTGCTGGAATTTCTCCCTGGGCAGAGGTGAAGAAGGAAAAAAGCAGTGGGGGCAGGGACAGGACGGGTATCTCAGGCAGGGAAATGGAAATCTTCCAGAAGAGCACCCAGGGCCAGGACCATCCTGGCTGGCCTGCAGGCACCAAGTCGGCCGGCATGCTGTCACTCGTGTGGCTCTATGGCCCTTCCTCTAGGCTTTCAAGTCCTTGTATATATTCAGGTGTTTTACCTGGGACGGGTGGGAATAGTTCAGCAGCAACTGGCCTGGGGCTCAGCTCACGTTTACTCACAGATGCCTCGGCACAGTGTCCCAGCTTTGCAATGAGGACGCTTGTTGCGTGGGGGCTGCTGGCTGAATGGGAGACGATTCCCCACCACTGACCAACTTCAGAATTGTTTACAACTGGAGCAAGTACCCTGATACGGTTTTCCTCTGTGTAACTGGTGGGTTCTGTGTTTTTTTCTCTTTTTCGTTTTTGGTTCAAGGTAGATTTTATTCCTCTTTTTTGTATTTACAGATATAAGCATGGAAATAATTTATTCATATAAATACATGTATGTGCAGGGAATAATTGTTTTTTCTGTTTTATTTTTTAAATTTTATTTCTTTTTAATTTTGAATTTTATTTTATATTTTTATACAGCAGGTTCTTATTGGTTATCTATTTTATACATATAAATGTATACATGCCAATCCCAGTCTCTCAACTCCTCCCACCACCACCCCCCCAACAGCTTTCCCCCCTTGTTGTCCATACGTTTGTTGTCTACATCTGTTGCTCTATTTATGCCTTGCAAAATGGTTAATCTGTACAGTTTTTCTAGGTTCCACATATATGCATGAATATACAAGATTTGTTTTTCTCTTTCTGACTTACTTCACTCTGTATGACAGTCTCTAGATCCATCGACGTCTCTACAAATGACCCAATTTCATTCCTTTTCATGGCTTAGTAATATTCCATTTTATATATGTACCACAGCTTTATGCATTCGTCTGTCTGTGGGCATTTAGGTTGCTTCCATTACCTCGATATTGTAAATAGTGATGCAATGAACCTTGCGGTGAATGACTCTTTTTGATTTATGGTTTTGTCTGGGTATATGTCCAGTACTGGGATTGCTGTATCATATGGTAATTCTATTGTTAGTTTCTTAAGAAATTCCATATTGTTCTCCATAATGACTGTATCAATTTATATTCCCAACAATAGTGGAAGAGGGTTCCTTTTCTCCACACCCTTTCCAGCATTTTTTGTTTGTAGATTTTCTATGATGCCTATTCTACCAGGTGTGAGGTGATACCTCATTGTTGAATCCATTTCGTTGAGCAAGGGGTAGGTCTTGTCTATTATATATTTGGCTTATGGAACGGTATCTGTGCTAATTTCAAACTCTGCTTTTATGCAGCACCCCAACTCACCTTCTCCCTTAAGCAAGCATAAGTTGGTTTTCTAAATTTGAGAGCCTGTTCTGTTTTGTAATTCAGTTCATGTGTAGCCAAGTTCACATTCCGTGTATTAGTGATACCTTATGATGTTTCTTTTTCTGTGTGACTTATTTCACTTAGAATCATCGTGCCTCAATCCACTCATTATGCTGGTACGGGCCTGGTGACATAGATTTCATTGCTGAGTGGTATTCTGTTGTACATAAGTACCGCAACTTCTTTATCCATTATTTGCTCTCTGGGATATTTAACTTGTGCCGCAGAAGAGATTCCTGTAAAAAGAGCCGTCCCAAATTTTGGGGTGGCTGTGTCTTTTTGATTTTAATTTCCCTAAGCTATAGGACCATAAGTGGAAGTGCCCTAGGCTCTGTTGCTTTGTTTTTTAGATGTTTCAGGAAACACCATACACTTCTCCCGAGTGTCTGTTGGCAATTTACATCCCGCCCATCAGCATAACAAGGCTCCCAGTTCTCCATGGCCTGTCCTGCCTTTCTGGATTTTACACTTTTTTCAGATGGCCCTTTTGACCGGGGGGAAGTCAGACTTCATTGTAGTGCAGATTTCCTTTGCAAACTTGCTTGGTTGGCCAAAAAGGGCATATGCGTTTTTTCCTGAATATATTCAGGAAAAAACGCATACGCCCTTTTTGGCCAAGTGCATCATTGTGGACGTTCTGCCTCTTTTCCTATGCTTTCAATGCAATTCCAGTCTACCTCCTGAAATCGGTTTCCTGCAATTCTGCCCCGCTTTCAAGTCCTCTTGGCAGCCTTACTTCAGTATATTTTTGGACGATAGTTGTCATTTATAACTCTGCAGGTTTGTGAATTACAGTGCCCCTGAGCTCCTTTCTTCAACTCGCTTTCTTTTGAGCTGGCCGCAACACCGCAGGATGGCTTCAGGCCCTAATCTGGTTCCGGCACGGCACGCTGAGCCTTTGGTTAATTCCGCTTCCTGGTGGGAAATGAGAGTTAAATTTGCCCGTCCAGACACCTCCAGCTAGTCTCTCATTGGTTCTCGCTATTCCTGTTCATCTTCAGCAGAAATTGCAAACTGGGCCAAACAGGAGGTTAAAGGGACTGACTCTCCAAGTCGGGAGAGTGTTAGTAAAGCGTCTGGAATGTTGCACCCGAGTACCAGGGTACGAAAACTGAGACATATTTGAACACATCTCCCGATCACATGTTTGATCATACTCTAGGTTCCACATGCATGTTTTAGCTGAAGGAAGAATACCTTAAAACTGGATAGTTGAAACCCGTGGAATGGGTACCATGCAATATGACTTCAAAGGGTCTTCATTTGCTCACCGAACCTCTCCAATCCTATCACTGCTGCGTTTATGCCCCTGTACACATGCTGATTCTCTTTCAGAGACCTAGCAATCCATAGGTTTTAAGATACTTACTAGTCAGGTACATTCTTAGGCGTTTAATATGCGGTGTTGAGTCCATTTCGTTGAGCAAGGAGTAGCTCTTGTCTATTCCATATTTGGGTTAAGGAACTTTATCTGTGCTCATTTCAATCTCTGGTTTTATGCAGCACCCCAACTCACCTTTCCCCTTAAGCAAGCATAAGTTGGATTTCTAAATTTGAGACCCTGTTCTGTTCTGTAATTCAGTTCCTGTGTAGCCAAGTTTACATTCCGTGTATTACTGATATCTTATGATGTTTCTTTCTCTGGGTGACTTATTTCAGTTAGAATCATCGTACCTGAATCCACTCATTGTGCTGCTACGGGCCTGATGACATAGATTTCACTGCTGAGTGATACTGCATTGTACGTAAGTACCACAAGTTCTTTATCCATTTTTCACTTTCTGTGATATTGAACTTGTACGGTAAACGAGGTTCTTGTAAACAGAGGCGTCCCAAACTTTGGGGTGGCTGTGTCTTTTTGATTTTAATTTCCCTAAGCTATAGGACCATAAGTGGAAGTGCCCTAGGCTCTGTTGCTTTGTTTCTTAGATGTTTCAGGAAACACCATACACTTCTCCCAAGTGTCTGTTTGCAATTTACATCCCGCCCATCAGCATAACAAGGCTCCCAGTTCTCCATGGCCTGTCCTGCCTTTCTGGATTTTACACTTTTTCAGATGGCTCTTTTGACCGGGGGGAAGTGAGACTTCATTGTAGTGCAGATTTCCTTTGCAAGTTTGCTTGGTTGGCCAAAAAGGGCGTATGCGTTTTTTCCTGAATATATTCAGGAAAAAACGCATACGCCCTTTTTGGCCAAGTGCATCATTGTGGACGTTCTGCCTCTTTTCCTATGCTTTCAATGCAATTCCAGTCTACCTCCTGAAATCGGTTTCCTGCAATTCTGCCTCGCTTTCAAGTCCTCTTGGCAGCCTTACTTCAGTATATTTTTGGACGATAGTTGTCATTTATAACTCTGCAGGTTTGTGAATTACAGTGCCCCTGAGCTCCTTTCTTCAACTCGCTTTCTTGTGAGCTGGCCGCAACACCGCAGGATGGCTTCAGGCCCTAATCTGGTTCCGGCACGGCACGCTGAGCCTTTGGTTATTTCCTCTTCCTGGTGGGAAATGAGAGTTAAATTTGCCCGTCCAGACACCTCCAGCTAGTCTCTCATTGGTTCTCGCTATTCCTGTTCATCTTCCGCAGAAATTGCAAACTGGGCCAAACAGGAGGTTAAAGGGACTGACTCTCCAAGTCGGGAGAGTGTTAGTAAAGCGTCTGGAATGTTGCACCCGAGTACCAGGGTACGAAAACTGAGACATATTTGAACACGTCTCCCGACCACATGGTTGATCATACTCTAGGTTCCACATGCATGTTTTAGCTGAAGGAAGAATACCTTAAACCTGGGTAGTTGAAACCCGTGGAATGGGTACCATGCAATATGACTTCAAAGGGTCTTCATTTGCTCACCGAACCTCTCCAATCCTATCACTGCTGCGTTTATGTCCCTGTACACATGCTTGATTCTCTTTCGGAGACATAGCAATCCATAGGTTTTAAGATACTTAAGAGTCAGGTACATTCTTAGGCGTTTAATATGCGGTGTTGAGTCCATTTCGTTGAGCAAGGAGTAGCTCTTGTCTATTCCATATTTGGCTTAAGGAACTTTATCTGTGCTCATTTCAATCTCTGGTTTTATGCAGCACCCCAACTCACCTTTACCCTTAAACAAGCATAAGTTGGTTTTCTAAATTTGAGACCCTGTTCTGTTCTGTAATTCAGTTCCTGTGTAGCCAAGTTTACATTCCGTGTATTACTGATATCTTATGATGTTTCTTTTTCCGTGTGACTTATTTCAGTTAGAATCATCGTACCTGAATCCACTCATTGTGCTGCTACGGCCCTGATGGCATAGATATCACTGCTGAGTGATACTGCATTGTACGTAAGTACCACAAGTTCTTTATCCATTTTTCACTTTCTGTGATATTGAACTTGTACGGTAAACGAGGTTCTTGTAAACAGAGGCGTCCCAAACATTGGGGTGGCTGTATCTTTTTGATTTTAATTTCCCTAAGCTATAGGACCATAAGTGGAAGTGCCCTAGGCTCTGTTGCTTTGTTTTTTAGATGTTTCAGGAAACACCATACACTTCTCCCGAGTGTCTGTTGGCAATTTACATCCCGCCCATCAGCATAACAAGGCTCCCAGTTCTCCATGGCCTGTCCTGCCTTTCTGGATTTTACACTTTTTTCAGATGGCCCTTTTGACCGGGGGGGGGGGGGAAGTGAGACTTCATTGTAGTGCAGATTTCCTTTGCAAGCTTGCTTGGTTGGCCAAAAAGGGCGTATGCATTTTTTCCTGAATATATTCAGGAAAAAACGCATACGCCCTTTTTGGCCAAGTGCATCATTGTGGACGTTCTGCCTCTTTTCCTATGCTTTCAATGCAATTCCAGTCTACCTCCTGAAATCGGTTTCCTGCAATTCTGCCCCGCTTTCAAGTCCTCTTGGCAGCCTTACTTCAGTATATTTTTGGACGATAGCTGTCATTTATAACTCTGCAGGTTTGTGAATTACAGTGCCCCTGAGCTCCTTTCTTCAACTCGTTTTCTTGTGAGCTGGCCGCAACACCGCAGGATGGCTTCAGGCCCTAATCTGGTTCCGACACGGCACGCTGAGCCTTTGGTTATTTCCTCTTCCTGGTGGGAAATGAGAGTTAAATTTGCCCGTCCAGACACCTCCAGCTAGTCTCTCATTGGTTCTCGCTATTCCTGTTCATCTTCCGCAGAAATTGCAAACTGGGCCAAACAGGAGGTTAAAGGCGCTGACTCTCCAAGTCGGGAGAGTGTTAGTAAAGCGTCTGGAATGTTGCACCCGAGTACCAGGGTACGAAAACTGAGACATATTTGAACACGTCTCCCGATCACATGGTTGATCATACTCTAGGTTCCACATGCATGTTTTAGCTGAAGGAAGAATACCTTAAACCTGGGTAGTTGAAACCCGTGGAATGGGTACCATGCAATATGACTTCAAAGGGTCTTCATTTGCTCACCGAACCTCTCCAATCCTATCACTGCTGCGTTTATGTCCCTGTACACATGCTTGATTCTCTTTCGGAGACATAGCAATCCATCGGTTTTAAGATACTTAAGAGTCAGGTACATTCTTAGGCGTTTAATATGCGGTGTTGAGTCCATTTCGTTGAGCAAGGAGTAGCTCTTGTCTATTCCATATTTGGCTTAAGGAACTTTATCTGTGCTCATTTCAATCTCTGGTTTTATGCAGCACCCCAACTCACCTTTACCCTTAAACAAGCATAAGTTGGTTTTCTAAATTTGAGACCCTGTTCTGTTCTGTAATTCAGTTCCTGTGTAGCCAAGTTTACATTCCGTGTATTACTGATATCTTATGATGTTTCTTTTTCTGTGTGACTTATTTCAGTTAGAATCATCGTACCTGAATCCACTCATTGTGCTGCTACGGGCCTGATGACATAGATTTCACTGCTGAGTGATACTGCATTGTACGTAAGTACCACAAGTTCTTTATCCATTTTTCACTTTCTGTGATATTGAACTTGTACGGTAAACGAGGTTCTTGTAAACAGAGGCGTCCCAAACATTGGGGTGGCTGTGTCTTTTTGATTTTAATTTCCCTAAGCTATAGGACCATAAGTGGAAGTGCCCTAGGCTCTGTTGCTTTGTTTTTTAGATGTTTCAGGAAACACCATACACTTCTCCCGAGTGTCTGTTGGCAGTTTACATCCCGCCCATCAGCATAACAAGGCTCCCAGTTCTCCATGGCCTGTCCTGCCTTTCTGGATTTTACACTTTTTTCAGATGGCCCTTTTGACCGGGGGGAAGTGAGACTTCATTGTAGTGCAGATTTCCTTTGCAAGCTTGCTTGGTTGGCCAAAAAGGGCGTATGCGTTTTTTCCTGAATATATTCAGGAAAAAACGCATACGCCCTTTTTGGCCAAGTGCATCATTGTGGACGTTCTGCCTCTTTTCCTATGCTTTCAATGCAATTCCAGTCTACCTCCTGAAATCGGTTTCCTGCAATTCTGCCCCGCTTTCAAGTCCTCTTGGCAGCCTTACTTCAGTATATTTTTGGACGATAGCTGTCATTTATAACTCTGCAGGTTTGTGAATTACAGTGCCCCTGAGCTCCTTTCTTCAACTCGTTTTCTTGTGAGCTGGCCGCAACACCGCAGGATGGCTTCAGGCCCTAATCTGGTTCCGGCACGGCACGCTGAGCCTTTGGTTATTTCCTCTTCCTGGTGGGAAATGAGAGTTAAATTTGCCCGTCCAGACACCTCCAGCTAGTCTCTCATTGGTTCTCCCTATTCCTGTTCATCTTCCGCAGAAATTGCAAGCTGGGCCAAACAGGAGGTTAAAGGCGCTGACTCTCAAAGTGGGGTGAGTGTTAGTAAAGCGTCTGGAATGTTGCACCCGAGTACCAGGGGAGGAAAACTGAGACATATTTGAACACGTCTCCTGTTCACACGGTTGATCATACTCTGGGTTCCATATGCATGTTTTAGCTGAAGAAAGAATACCTTAAACCTGGAGAGTTGAGACCCTTGTAATGGGTACCATGCAATATGACTTCAAAGGGTCTTCATTTGCTCACCGAACCTCTCCAATCCTATCACTGCTGCGTTTATGTCCCTGTACACATGCTTGATTCTCTTTCGGAGACATAGCAATCCATAGGTTTTAAGATACTTAAGAGTCAGGTACATTCTTAGGCGTTTAATATGCGGTGTTGAGTCCATTTCGTTGAGCAAGGAGTAGCTCTTGTCTATTCCATATTTGGCTTAAGGAACTTTATCTGTGCTCATTTCAATCTCTGGTTTTATGCAGCACCCCAACTCACCTTTACCCTTAAACAAGCATAAATTGGTTTTCTAAATTTGAGACCCTGTTCTGTTCTGTAATTCAGTTCCTGTGTAGCCAAGTTTACATTCCGTGTATTACTGATATCTTATGATGTTTCTTTTTCTGTGTGACTTATTTCAGTTAGAATCATCGTACCTGAATCCACTCATTGTGCTGCTACGGGCCTGATGACATAGATTTCACTGCTGAGTGATACTGCATTGTACGTAAGTACCACAAGTTCTTTATCCATTTTTCACTTTCTGTGATATTGAACTTGTACGGTAAACGAGGTTCTTGTAAACAGAGGCGTCCCAAACATTGGGGTGGCTGTGTCTTTTTGATTTTAATTTCCCTAAGCTATAGGACCATAAGTGGAAGTGCCCTAGGCTCTGTTGCTTTGTTTTTTAGATGTTTCAGGAAACACCATACACTTCTCCCGAGTGTCTGTTGGCAGTTTACATCCCGCCCATCAGCATAACAAGGCTCCCAGTTCTCCATGGCCTGTCCTGCCTTTCTGGATTTTACACTTTTTTCAGATGGCCCTTTTGACCGGGGGGAAGTGAGACTTCATTGTAGTGCAGATTTCCTTTGCAAGCTTGCTTGGTTGGCCAAAAAGGGCGTATGCGTTTTTTCCTGAATATATTCAGGAAAAAACGCATACGCCCTTTTTGGCCAAGTGCATCATTGTGGACGTTCTGCCTCTTTTCCTATGCTTTCAATGCAATTCCAGTCTACCTCCTGAAATCGGTTTCCTGCAATTCTGCCCCGCTTTCAAGTCCTCTTGGCAGCCTTACTTCAGTATATTTTTGGACGATAGCTGTCATTTATAACTCTGCAGGTTTGTGAATTACAGTGCCCCTGAGCTCCTTTCTTCAACTCGTTTTCTTGTGAGCTGGCCGCAACACCGCAGGATGGCTTCAGGCCCTAATCTGGTTCCGGCACGGCACGCTGAGCCTTTGGTTATTTCCTCTTCCTGTTGGGAAATGAGAGTTAAATTTGCCCGTCCAGACACCTCCAGCTAGTCTCTCATTGGTTCTCGCTATTCCTGTTCATCTTCCGCAGAAATTGCAAACTGGGCCAAACAGGAGGTTAAAGGGATTGACTCTCCAAGTCGGGAGAGTGTTAGTAAAGCGTCTGGAATGTTGCACCCGAGTACCAGGGTACGAAAACTGAGACATATTTGAACACGTCTCCCGATCACATGGTTGATCATACTCTAGGTTCCACATGCATGTTTTAGCTGAAGGAAGAATACCTTAAACCTGGGTAGTTGAAACCCGTGGAATGGGTACCATGCAATATGACTTCAAAGGGTCTTCATTTGCTCACCGAACCTCTCCAATCCTATCACTGCTGCGTTTATGTCCCTGTACACATGCTTGATTCTCTTTCGGAGACATAGCAATCCATCGGTTTTAAGATACTTAAGAGTCAGGTACATTCTTAGGCGTTTAATATGCGGTGTTGAGTCCATTTCGTTGAGCAAGGAGTAGCTCTTGTCTATTCCATATTTGGCTTAAGGAACTTTATCTGTGCTCATTTCAATCTCTGGTTTTATGCAGCACCCCAACTCACCTTTACCCTTAAACAAGCATAAGTTGGTTTTCTAAATTTGAGACCCTGTTCTGTTCTGTAATTCAGTTCCTGTGTAGCCAAGTTTACATTCCGTGTATTACTGATATCTTATGATGTTTCTTTTTCTGTGTGACTTATTTCAGTTAGAATCATCGTACCTGAATCCACTCATTGTGCTGCTACGGGCCTGATGACATAGATTTCACTGCTGAGTGATACTGCATTGTACGTAAGTACCACAAGATCTTTATCCATTTTTCACTTTCTGTGATATTGAACTTGTACGGTAAACGAGGTTCTTGTAAACAGAGGCGTCCCAAACATTGGGGTGGCTGTATCTTTTTGATTTTAATTTCCCTAAGCTATAGGACCATAAGTGGAAGTGCCCTAGGCTCTGTTGCTTTGTTTTTTAGATGTTTCAGGAAACACCATACACTTCTCCCGAGTGTCTGTTGGCAATTTACATCCCGCCCATCAGCATAACAAGGCTCCCAGTTCTCCATGGCCTGTCCTGCCTTTCTGGATTTTACACTTTTTTCAGATGGCCCTTTTGACCGGGGGGGGGGGGGAAGTGAGACTTCATTGTAGTGCAGATTTCCTTTGCAAGCTTGCGTTGTTGGCCAAAAAGGGCGTATGCGTTTTTTCCTGAATATATTCAGGAAAAAACGCATACGCCCTTTTTGGCCAAGTGCATCATTGTGGACGTTCTGCCTCTTTTCCTATGCTTTCAATGCAATTCCAGTCTACCTCCTGAAATCGGTTTCCTGCAATTCTGCCCCGCTTTCAAGTCCTCTTGGCAGCCTTACTTCAGTATATTTTTGGACGATAGTTGTCATTTATAACTCTGCAGGTTTGTGAATTACAGTGCCCCTGAGCTCCTTTCTTCAACTCGTTTTCTTGTGAGCTGGCCGCAACACTGCAGGATGGCTTCAGGCCCTAATCTGGTTCCGGCACGGCACGCTGAGCCTTTGGTTATTTCCTCTTCCTGGTGGGAAATGAGAGTTAAATTTGCCCGTCCAGACACCTCCAGCTAGTCTCTCATTGGTTCTCGCTATTCCTGTTCATCTTCCGCAGAAATTGCAAACTGGGCCAAACAGGAGGTTAAAGGGACTGACTCTCCAAGTCGGGAGAGTGTTAGTAAAGCGTCTGGAATGTTGCACCCGAGTACCAGGGTACGAAAACTGAGACATATTTGAACACGTCTCCCGATCACATGGTTGATCATACTCTAGGTTCCACATGCATGTTTTAGCTGAAGGAAGAATACCTTAAACCTGGGTAGTTGAAACCCGTGGAATGGGTACCATGCAATATGACTTCAAAGGGTCTTCATTTGCTCACCGAACCTCTCCAATCCTATCACTGCTGCGTTTATGTCCCTGTACACATGCTTGATTCTCTTTCGGAGACATAGCAATCCATAGGTTTTAAGATACTTAAGAGTCAGGTACATTCTTAGGCGTTTAATATGCGGTGTTGAGTCCATTTCGTTGAGCAAGGAGTAGCTCTTGTCTATTCCATATTTGGCTTAAGGAACTTTATCTGTGCTCATTTCAATCTCTGGTTTTATGCAGCACCCCAACTCACCTTTACCCTTAAACAAGCATAAGTTGGTTTTCTAAATTTGAGACCCTGTTCTGTTCTGTAATTCAGTTCCTGTGTAGCCAAGTTTACATTCCGTGTATTACTGATATCTTATGATGTTTCTTTCTCTGTGTGACTTATTTCAGTTAGAATCATCGTACCTGAATCCACTCATTGTGCTGCTACGGGCCTGATGACATAGATTTCACTGCTGAGTGATACTGCATTGTATGTAAGTACCACAAGTTCTTTATCCATTTTTCACTTTCTGTGATATTGAACTTGTACGGTAAACGAGGTTCTTGTAAACAGAGGCGTCCCAAACATTGGGGTGGCTGTATCTTTTTGATTTTAATTTCCCTAAGCTATAGGACCATAAGTGGAAGTGCCCTAGGCTCTGTTGCTTTGTTTTTTAGATGTTTCAGGAAACACCATACACTTCTCCCGAGTGTCTGTTGGCAGTTTACATCCCGCCCATCAGCATAACAAGGCTCCCAGGTCTCCATGGCCTGTCCTGCCTTTCTGGATTTTACACTTTTTTCAGATGGCCCTTTTGACCGGGGGGAAGTGAGACTTCATTGTAGTGCAGATTTCCTTTGCAAGCTTGCTTGGTTGGCCAAAAAGGGCGTATGCGTTTTTTCCTGAATATATTCAGGAAAAAACGCATACGCCCTTTTTGGCCAAGTGCATCATTGTGGACGTTCTGCCTCTTTTCCTATGCTTTCAATGCAATTCCAGTCTACCTCCTGAAATCGGTTTCCTGCAATTCTGCCCCGCTTTCAAGTCCTCTTGGCAGCCTTACTTCAGTATATTTTTGGACGATAGTTGTCATTTATAACTCTGCAGGTTTGTGAATTACAGTGCCCCTGAGCTCCTTTCTTCAACTCGTTTTCTTGTGAGCTGGCCGCAACACCGCAGGATGGCTTCAGGCCCTAATCTGGTTCCGGCACGGCACGCTGAGCCTTTGGTTATTTCCTCTTCCTGGTGGGAAATGAGAGTTAAATTTGCCCGTCCAGACACCTCCAGCTAGTCTCTCATTGGTTCTCGCTATTCCTGTTCATCTTCCGCAGAAATTGCAAACTGGGCCAAACAGGAGGTTAAAGGGACTGACTCTCCAAGTCGGGAGAGTGTTAGTAAAGCGTCTGGAATGTTGCACCCGAGTACCAGGGTACGAAAACTGAGACATATTTGAACACGTCTCCCGATCACATGGTTGATCATACTCTAGGTTCCACATGCATGTTTTAGCTGAAGGAAGAATACCTTAAACCTGGGTAGTTGAAACCCGTGGAATGGGTACCATGCAATATGACTTCAAAGGGTCTTCATTTGCTCACCGAACCTCTCCAATCCTATCACTGCTGCGTTTATGTCCCTGTACACATGCTTGATTCTCTTTCGGAGACATAGCAATCCATAGGTTTTAAGATACTTAAGAGTCAGGTACATTCTTAGGCGTTTAATATGCGGTGTTGAGTCCATTTCGTTGAGCAAGGAGTAGCTCTTGTCTATTCCATATTTGGCTTAAGGAACTTTATCTGTGCTCATTTCAATCTCTGGTTTTATGCAGCACCCCAACTCACCTTTACCCTTAAACAAGCATAAGTTGGTTTTCTAAATTTGAGACCCTGTTCTGTTCTGTAATTCAGTTCCTGTGTAGCCAAGTTTACATTCCGTGTATTACTGATATCTTATGATGTTTCTTTTTCTGTGTGACTTATTTCAGTTAGAATCATCGTACCTGAATCCACTCATTGTGCTGCTACGGGCCTGATGACATAGATTTCACTGCTGAGTGATACTGCATTGTACGTAAGTACCACAAGTTCTTTATCCATTTTTCACTTTCTGTGATATTGAACTTGTACGGTAAACGAGGTTCTTGTAAACAGAGGCGTCCCAAACATTGGGGTGGCTGTAGCTTTTTGATTTTAATTTCCCTAAGCTATAGGACCATAAGTGGAAGTGCCCTAGGCTCTGTTGCTTTGTTTTTTAGATGTTTCAGGAAACACCATACACTTCTCCCGAGTGTCTGTTGGCAGTTTACATCCCGCCCATCAGCATAACAAGGCTCCCAGTTCTCCATGGCCTGTCCTGCCTTTCTGGATTTTACACTTTTTTCAGATGGCCCTTTTGACCGGGGGGAAGTGAGACTTCATTGTAGTGCAGATTTCCTTTGCAAGCTTGCTTGGTTGGCCAAAAAGGGCGTATGCGTTTTTTCCTGAATATATTCAGGAAAAAACGCATACGCCCTTTTTGGCCAAGTGCATCATTGTGGACGTTCTGCCTCTTTTCCTATGCTTTCAATGCAATTCCAGTCTACCTCCTGAAATCGGTTTCCTGCAATTCTGCCCCGCTTTCAAGTCCTCTTGGCAGCCTTACTTCAGTATATTTTTGGACGATAGTTGTCATTTATAACTCTGCAGGTTTGTGAATTACAGTGCCCCTGAGCTCCTTTCTTCAACTCGTTTTCTTGTGAGCTGGCCGCAACACCGCAGGATGGCTTCAGGCCCTAATCTGGTTCCGGCACGGCACGCTGAGCCTTTGGTTATTTCCTCTTCCTGTTGGGAAATGAGAGTTAAATTTGCCCGTCCAGACACCTCCAGCTAGTCTCTCATTGGTTCTCGCTATTCCTGTTCATCTTCCGCAGAAATTGCAAACTGGGCCAAACAGGAGGTTAAAGGGACTGACTCTCCAAGTCGGGAGAGTGTTAGTAAAGCGTCTGGAATGTTGCACCCGAGTACCAGGGTACGAAAACTGAGACATATTTGAACACGTCTCCCGATCACATGGTTGATCATACTCTAGGTTCCACATGCATGTTTTAGCTGAAGGAAGAATACCTTAAACCTGGGTAGTTGAAACCCGTGGAATGGGTACCATGCAATATGACTTCAAAGGGTCTTCATTTGCTCACCGAACCTCTCCAATCCTATCACTGCTGCGTTTATGTCCCTGTACACATGCTTGATTCTCTTTCGGAGACATAGCAATCCATAGGTTTTAAGATACTTAAGAGTCAGGTACATTCTTAGGCGTTTAATATGCGGTGTTGAGTCCATTTCGTTGAGCAAGGAGTAGCTCTTGTCTATTCCATATTTGGCTTAAGGAACTTTATCTGTGCTCATTTCAATCTCTGGTTTTATGCAGCACCCCAACTCACCTTTACCCTTAAACAAGCATAAGTTGGTTTTCTAAATTTGAGACCCTGTTCTGTTCTGTAATTCAGTTCCTGTGTAGCCAAGTTTACATTCCGTGTATTACTGATATCTTATGATGTTTCTTTTTCTGTGTGACTTATTTCAGTTAGAATCATCGTACCTGAATCCACTCATTGTGCTGCTACGGGCCTGATGACATAGATTTCACTGCTGAGTGATACTGCATTGTACGTAAGTACCACAAGTTCTTTATCCATTTTTCACTTTCTGTGATATTGAACTTGTACGGTAAACGAGGTTCTTGTAAACAGAGGCGTCCCAAACATTGGGGTGGCTTTATCTTTTTGATTTTAATTTCCCTAAGCTATAGGACCATAAGTGGAAGTGCCCTAGGCTCTGTTGCTTTGTTTTTTAGATGTTTCAGGAAACACCATACACTTCTCCCGAGTGTCTGTTGGCAGTTTACATCCCGCCCATCAGCATAACAAGGCTCCCAGTTCTCCATGGCCTGTCCTGCCTTTCTGGATTTTACACTTTTTTCAGATGGCCCTTTTGACCGGGGGGGGGGGTGGGAAGTGAGACTTCATTGTAGTGCAGATTTCCTTTGCAAGCTTGCTTGGTTGGCCAAAAAGGGCGTATGCGTTTTTTCCTGAATATATTCAGGAAAAAACGCATACGCCCTTTTTGGCCAAGTGCATCATTGTGGACGTTCTGCCTCTTTTCCTATGCTTTCAATGCAATTCCAGTCTACCTCCTGAAATCGGTTTCCTGCAATTCTGCCCCGCTTTCAAGTCCTCTTGGCAGCCTTACTTCAGTATATTTTTGGACGAAAGTTGTCATTTATAACTCTGTAGGTTTGTTAATTACAGTGCCCCTGAGCTCCTTTCTTCAACTCGTTTTCTTGTGAGCTGGCCGCAACACCGCAGGATGGCTTCAGGCCCTAATCTGGTTCCGGCACGGCACGCTGAGCCTTTGGTTATTTCCTCTTCCTGGTGGGAAATGAGAGTTAAATTTGCCCGTCCAGACACCTCCAGCTAGTCTCTCATTGGTTCTCGCTATTCCTGTTCATCTTCCGCAGAAATTGCAAACTGGGCCAGACAGGAGGTTAAAGGGACTGACTCTCCAAGTCGGGAGAGTGTTAGTAAAGCGTCTGGAATGTTGCACCCGAGTACCAGGGTACGAAAACTGAGACATATTTGAACACGTCTCCCAATCACATGGTTGATCATACTCTAGGTTCCACATGCATGTTTTAGCTGAAGGAAGAATACCTTAAACCTGGGTAGTTGAAACCCGTGGAATGGGTACCATGCAATATGACTTCAAAGGGTCTTCATTTGCTCACCGAACCTCTCCAATCCTATCACTGCTGCGTTTATGTCCCTGTACACATGCTTGATTCTCTTTCGGAGACATAGCAATCCATAGGTTTTAAGATACTTAAGAGTCAGGTACATTCTTAGGCGTTTAATATGCGGTGTTGAGTCCATTTCGTTGAGCAAGGAGTAGCTCTTGTCTATTCCATATTTGGCTTAAGGAACTTTATCTGTGCTCATTTCAATCTCTGGTTTTATGCAGCACCCCAACTCACCTTTACCCTTAAACAAGCATAAGTTGGTTTTCTAAATTTGAGACCCTGTTCTGTTCTGTAATTCAGTTCCTGTGTAGCCAAGTTTACATTCCGTGTATTACTGATATCTTATGATGTTTCTTTTTCTGTGTGACTTATTTCAGTTAGAATCATCATACCTGAATCCACTCATTGTGCTGCTACGGGCCTGATGACATAGATTTCACTGCTGAGTGATACTGCATTGTACGTAAGTACCACAAGTTCTTTATCCATTTTTCACTTTCTGTGATATTGAACTTGTACGGTAAACGAGGTTCTTGTAAACAGAGGCGTCCCAAACATTGGGGTGGCTGTATCTTTTTGATTTTAATTTCCCTAAGCTATAGGACCATAAGTGGAAGTGCCCTAGGCTCTGTTGCTTTGTTTTTTAGATGTTTCAGGAAACACCATACACTTCTCCCGAGTGTCTGTTGGCAGTTTACATCCCGCCCATCAGCATAACAAGGCTCCCAGTTCTCCATGGCCTGTCCTGCCTTTCTGGATTTTACACTTTTTTCAGATGGCCCTTTTGACCGGGGGGGGGGGTGGGAAGTGAGACTTCATTGTAGTGCAGATTTCCTTTGCAAGCTTGCTTGGTTGGCCAAAAAGGGCGTATGCGTTTTTTCCTGAATATATTCAGGAAAAAACGCATACGCCCTTTTTGGCCAAGTGCATCATTGTGGACGTTCTGCCTCTTTTCCTATGCTTTCAATGCAATTCCAGTCTACCTCCTGAAATCGGTTTCCTGCAATTCTGCCCCGCTTTCAAGTCCTCTTGGCAGCCTTACTTCAGTATATTTTTGGACGATAGTTGTCATTTATAACTCTGTAGGTTTGTGAATTACAGTGCCCCTGAGCTCCTTTCTTCAACTCGTTTTCTTGTGAGCTGGCCGCAACACCGCAGGATGGCTTCAGGCCCTAATCTGGTTCCGGCACGGCACGCTGAGCCTTTGGTTATTTCCTCTTCCTGGTGGGAAATGAGAGTTAAATTTGCCCGTCCAGACACCTCCAGCTAGTCTCTCATTGGTTCTCGCTATTCCTGTTCATCTTCCGCAGAAATTGCAAACTGGGCCAGACAGGAGGTTAAAGGGACTGACTCTCCAAGTCGGGAGAGTGTTAGTAAAGCGTCTGGAATGTTGCACCCGAGTACCAGGGTACGAAAACTGAGACATATTTGAACACGTCTCCCGATCACATGGTTGATCATACTCTAGGTTCCACATGCATGTTTTAGCTGAAGGAAGAATACCTTAAACCTGGGTAGTTGAAACCCGTGGAATGGGTAGCATGCAATATGACTTCAAAGGGTCTTCATTTGCTCACCGAACCTCTCCAATCCTATCACTGCTGCGTTTATGTCCCTGTACACATGCTTGATTCTCTTTCGGAGACATAGCAATCCATAGGTTTTAAGATACTTAAGAGTCAGGTACATTCTTAGGCGTTTAATATGCGGTGTTGAGTCCATTTCGTTGAGCAAGGAGTAGCTCTTGTCTATTCCATATTTGGCTTAAGGAACTTTATCTGTGCTCATTTCAATCTCTGGTTTTATGCAGCACCCCAACTCACCTTTACCCTTAAACAAGCATAAGTTGGTTTTCTAAATTTGAGACCCTGTTCTGTTCTGTAATTCAGTTCCTGTGTAGCCAAGTTTACATTCCGTGTATTACTGATATCTTATGATGTTTCTTTTTCTGTGTGACTTATTTCAGTTAGAATCATCGTACCTGAATCCACTCATTGTGCTGCTACGGGCCTGATGACATAGATTTCACTGCTGAGTGATACTGCATTGTACGTAAGTACCACAAGTTCTTTATCCATTTTTCACTTTCTGTGATATTGAACTTGTACGGTAAACGAGGTTCTTGTAAACAGAGGCGTCCCAAACATTGGGGTGGCTGTATCTTTTTGATTTTAATTTCCCTAAGCTATAGGACCATAAGTGGAAGTGCCCTAGGCTCTGTTGCTTTGTTTTTTAGATGTTTCAGGAAACACCATACACTTCTCCCGAGTGTCTGTTGGCAGTTTACATCCCGCCCATCAGCATAACAAGGCTCCCAGTTCTCCATGGCCTGTCCTGCCTTTCTGGATTTTACACTTTTTTCAGATGGCCCTTTTGACCGGGGGGGGGGTGGGAAGTGAGACTTCATTGTAGTGCAGATTTCCTTTGCAAGCTTGCTTGGTTGGCCAAAAAGGGCGTATGCGTTTTTTCCTGAATATATTCAGGAAAAAACGCATACGCCCTTTTTGGCCAAGTGCATCATTGTGGACGTTCTGCCTCTTTTCCTATGCTTTCAATGCAATTCCAGTCTACCTCCTGAAATCGGTTTCCTGCAATTCTGCCCCGCTTTCAAGTCCTCTTGGCAGCCTTACTTCAGTATATTTTTGGACGATAGTTGTCATTTATAACTCTGTAGGTTTGTGAATTACAGTGCCCCTGAGCTCCTTTCTTCAACTCGTTTTCTTGTGAGCTGGCCGCAACACCGCAGGATGGCTTCAGGCCCTAATCTGGTTCCGGCACGGCACGCTGAGCCTTTGGTTATTTCCTCTTCCTGGTGGGAAATGAGAGTTAAATTTGCCCGTCCAGACACCTCCAGCTAGTCTCTCATTGGTTCTCGCTATTCCTGTTCATCTTCCGCAGAAATTGCAAACTGGGCCAGACAGGAGGTTAAAGGGACTGACTCTCCAAGTCGGGAGAGTGTTAGTAAAGCGTCTGGAATGTTGCACCCGAGTACCAGGGTACGAAAACTGAGACATATTTGAACACGTCTCCCGATCACATGGTTGATCATACTCTAGGTTCCACATGCATGTTTTAGCTGAAGGAAGAATACCTTAAACCTGGTTAGTTGAAACCCGTGGAATGGGTACCATGCAATATGACTTCAAAGGGTCTTCATTTGCTCACCGAACCTCTCCAATCCTATCACTGCTGCGTTTATGTCCCTGTACACATGCTTGATTCTCTTTCGGAGACATAGCAATCCATAGGTTTTAAGATACTTAAGAGTCAGGTACATTCTTAGGCGTTTAATATGCGGTGTTGAGTCCATTTCGTTGAGCAAGGAGTAGCTCTTGTCTATTCCATATTTGGCTTAAGGAACTTTATCTGTGCTCATTTCAATCTCTGGTTTTATGCAGCACCCCAACTCACCTTTACCCTTAAACAAGCATAAGTTGGTTTTCTAAATTTGAGACCCTGTTCTGTTCTGTAATTCAGTTCCTGTGTAGCCAAGTTTACATTCCGTGTATTACTGATATCTTATGATGTTTCTTTTTCTGTGTGACTTATTTCAGTTAGAATCATCGTACCTGAATCCACTCATTGTGCTGCTACGGGCCTGATGACATAGATTTCACTGCTGAGTGATACTGCATTGTACGTAAGTACCACAAGTTCTTTATCCATTTTTCACTTTCTGTGATATTGAACTTGTACGGTAAACGAGGTTCTTGTAAACAGAGGCGTCCCAAACATTGGGGTGGCTGTATCTTTTTGATTTTAATTTCCCTAAGCTATAGGACCATAAGTGGAAGTGCCCTAGGCTCTGTTGCTTTGTTTTTTAGATGTTTCAGGAAACACCATACACTTCTCCCGAGTGTCTGTTGGCAGTTTACATCCCGCCCATCAGCATAGCAAGGCTCCCAGTTCTCCATGGCCTGTCCTGCCGTTCTGGATTTTACACTTTTTTCAGATGGCCCTTTTGACCGGCGGGAAGTGAGACTTCATTGTAGTGCAGATTTCCTTTGCAAGCTTGCTTGGTTGGCCAAAAAGGGCGTATGCGTTTTTTCCTGAATATATTCAGGAAAAAACGCATACGCCCTTTTTGGCCAAGTGCATCATTGTGGACGTTCTGCCTCTTTTCCTATGCTTTCAATGCAATTCCAGTCTACCTCCTGAAATCGGTTTCCTGCAATTCTGCCCCGCTTTCAAGTCCTCTTGGCAGCCTTACTTCAGTATATTTTTGGACGATAGTTGTCATTTATAACTCTGCAGGTTTGTGAATTACAGTGCCCCTGAGCTCCTTTCTTCAACTCGTTTTCTTGTGAGCTGGCCGCAACACCGCAGGATGGCTTCAGGCCCTAATCTGGTTCCGGCACGGCACGCTGAGCCTTTGGTTATTTCCTCTTCCTGTTGGGAAATGAGAGTTAAATTTGCCCGTCCAGACACCTCCAGCTAGTCTCTCATTGGTTCTCGCTATTCCTGTTCATCTTCCGCAGAAATTGCAAACTGGGCCAAACAGGAGGTTAAAGGGACTGACTCTCCAAGTCGGGAGAGTGTTAGTAAAGCGTCTGGAATGTTGCACCCGAGTACCAGGGTACGAAAACTGAGACATATTTGAACACGTCTCCCGATCACATGGTTGATCATACTCTAGGTTCCACATGCATGTTTTAGCTGAAGGAAGAATACCTTAAACCTGGGTAGTTGAAACCCGTGGAATGGGTACCATGCAATATGACTTCAAAGGGTCTTCATTTGCTCACCGAACCTCTCCAATCCTATCACTGCTGCGTTTATGTCCCTGTACACATGCTTGATTCTCTTTCGGAGACATAGCAATCCATAGGTTTTAAGATACTTAAGAGTCAGGTACATTCTTAGGCGTTTAATATGCGGTGTTGAGTCCATTTCGTTGAGCAAGGAGTAGCTCTTGTCTATTCCATATTTGGCTTAAGGAACTTTATCTGTGCTCATTTCAATCTCTGGTTTTATGCAGCACCCCAACTCACCTTTACCCTTAAACAAGCATAAGTTGGTTTTCTAAATTTGAGACCCTGTTCTGTTCTGTAATTCAGTTCCTGTGTAGCCAAGTTTACATTCCGTGTATTACTGATATCTTATGATGTTTCTTTTTCTGTGTGACTTATTTCAGTTAGAATCATCGTACCTGAATCCACTCATTGTGCTGCTACGGGCCTGATGACATAGATTTCACTGCTGAGTGATACTGCATTGTACGTAAGTACCACAAGTTCTTTATCCATTTTTCACTTTCTGTGATATTGAACTTGTACGGTAAACGAGGTTCTTGTAAACAGAGGCGTCCCAAACATTGGGGTGGCTGTATCTTTTTGATTTTAATTTCCCTAAGCTATAGGACCATAAGTGGAAGTGCCCTAGGCTCTGTTGCTTTGTTTTTTAGATGTTTCAGGAAACACCATACACTTCTCCCGAGTGTCTGTTGGCAGTTTACATCCCGCCCATCAGCATAACAAGGCTCCCAGTTCTCCATGGCCTGTCCTGCCTTTCTGGATTTTACACTTTTTTCAGATGGCCCTTTTGACCGGGGGGGGGGGTGGGAAGTGAGACTTCATTGTAGTGCAGATTTCCTTTGCAAGCTTGCTTGGTTGGCCAAAAAGGGCGTATGCGTTTTTTCCTGAATATATTCAGGAAAAAACGCATACGCCCTTTTTGGCCAAGTGCATCATTGTGGACGTTCTGCCTCTTTTCCTATGCTTTCAATGCAATTCCAGTCTACCTTCTGAAATCGGTTTCCTGCAATTCTGCCCCGCTTTCAAGTCCTCTTGGCAGCCTTACTTCAGTATATTTTTGGACGATAGTTGTCATTTATAACTCTGTAGGTTTGTGAATTACAGTGCCCCTGAGCTCCTTTCTTCAACTCGTTTTCTTGTGAGCTGGCCGCAACACCGCAGGATGGCTTCAGGCCCTAATCTGGTTCCGGCACGGCACGCTGAGCCTTTGGTTATTTCCTCTTCCTGGTGGGAAATGAGAGTTAAATTTGCCCGTCCAGACACCTCCAGCTAGTCTCTCATTGGTTCTCGCTATTCCTGTTCATCTTCCGCAGAAATTGCAAACTGGGCCAGACAGGAGGTTAAAGGGACTGACTCTCCAAGTCGGGAGAGTGTTAGTAAAGCGTCTGGAATGTTGCACCCGAGTACCAGGGTACGAAAACTGAGACATATTTGAACACGTCTCCCGATCACATGGTTGATCATACTCTAGGTTCCACATGCATGTTTTAGCTGAAGGAAGAATACCTTAAACCTGGGTAGTTGAAACCCGTGGAATGGGTACCATGCAATATGACTTCAAAGGGTCTTCATTTGCTCACCGAACCTCTCCAATCCTATCACTGCTGCGTTTATGTCCCTGTACACATGCTTGATTCTCTTTCGGAGACATAGCAATCCATAGGTTTTAAGATACTTAAGAGTCAGGTACATTCTTAGGCGTTTAATATGCGGTGTTGAGTCCATTTCGTTGAGCAAGGAGTAGCTCTTGTCTATTCCATATTTGGCTTAAGGAACTTTATCTGTGCTCATTTCAATCTCTGGTTTTATGCAGCACCCCAACTCACCTTTACCCTTAAACAAGCATAAGTTGGTTTTCTAAATTTGAGACCCTGTTCTGTTCTGTAATTCAGTTCCTGTGTAGCCAAGTTTACATTCCGTGTATTACTGATATCTTATGATGTTTCTTTTTCTGTGTGACTTATTTCAGTTAGAATCATCGTACCTGAATCCACTCATTGTGCTGCTACGGGCCTGATGACATAGATTTCACTGCTGAGTGATACTGCATTGTACGTAAGTACCACAAGTTCTTTATCCATTTTTCACTTTCTGTGATATTGAACTTGTACGGTAAACGAGGTTCTTGTAAACAGAGGCGTCCCAAACATTGGGGTGGCTGTAGCTTTTTGATTTTAATTTCCCTAAGCTATAGGACCATAAGTGGAAGTGCCCTAGGCTCTGTTGCTTTGTTTTTTAGATGTTTCAGGAAACACCATACACTTCTCCCGAGTGTCTGTTGGCAGTTTACATCCCGCCCATCAGCATAACAAGGCTCCCAGTTCTCCATGGCCTGTCCTGCCTTTCTGGATTTTACACTTTTTTCAGATGGCCCTTTTGACCGGGGGGGGGGTGGGAAGTGAGACTTCATTGTAGTGCAGATTTCCTTTGCAAGCTTGCTTGGTTGGCCAAAAAGGGCGTATGCGTTTTTTCCTGAATATATTCAGGAAAAAACGCATACGCCCTTTTTGGCCAAGTGCATCATTGTGGACGTTCTGCCTCTTTTCCTATGCTTTCAATGCAATTCCAGTCTACCTCCTGAAATCGGTTTCCTGCAATTCTGCCCCGCTTTCAAGTCCTCTTGGCAACCTTACTTCAGTATATTTTTGGACGATAGTTGTCATTTATAACTCTGTAGGTTTGTGAATTACAGTGCCCCTGAGCTCCTTTCTTCAACTCGTTTTCTTGTGAGCTGGCCGCAACACCGCAGGATGGCTTCAGGCCCTAATCTGGTTCCGGCACGGCACGCTGAGCCTTTGGTTATTTCCTCTTCCTGGTGGGAAATGAGAGTTAAATTTGCCCGTCCAGACACCTCCAGCTAGTCTCTCATTGGTTCTCGCTATTCCTGTTCATCTTCCGCAGAAATTGCAAACTGGGCCAGACAGGAGGTTAAAGGGACTGACTCTCCAAGTCGGGAGAGTGTTAGTAAAGCGTCTGGAATGTTGCACCCGAGTACCAGGGTACGAAAACTGAGACATATTTGAACACGTCTCCCGATCACATGGTTGATCATACTCTAGGTTCCACATGCATGTTTTAGCTGAAGGAAGAATACCTTAAACCTGGGTAGTTGAAACCCGTGGAATGGGTACCATGCAATATGACTTCAAAGGGTCTTCATTTGCTCACCGAACCTCTCCAATCCTATCACTGCTGCGTTTATGTCCCTGTACACATGCTTGATTCTCTTTCGGAGACATAGCAATCCATAGGTTTTAAGATACTTAAGAGTCAGGTACATTCTTAGGCGTTTAATATGCGGTGTTGAGTCCATTTCGTTGAGCAAGGAGTAGCTCTTGTCTATTCCATATTTGGCTTAAGGAACTTTATCTGTGCTCATTTCAATCTCTGGTTTTATGCAGCACCCCAACTCACCTTTACCCTTAAACAAGCATAAGTTGGTTTTCTAAATTTGAGACCCTGTTCTGTTCTGTAATTCAGTTCCTGTGTAGCCAAGTTTACATTCCGTGTATTACTGATATCTTATGATGTTTCTTTTTCTGTGTGACTTATTTCAGTTAGAATCATCGTACCTGAATCCACTCATTGTGCTGCTACGGGCCTGATGACATAGATTTCACTGCTGAGTGATACTGCATTGTACGTAAGTACCACAAGTTCTTTATCCATTTTTCACTTTCTGTGATATTGAACTTGTACGGTAAACGAGGTTCTTGTAAACAGAGGCGTCCCAAACATTGGGGTGGCTGTATCTTTTTGATTTTAATTTCCCTAAGCTATAGGACCATAAGTGGAAGTGCCCTAGGCTCTGTTGCTTTGTTTTTTAGATGTTTCAGGAAACACCATACACTTCTCCCGAGTGTCTGTTGGCAGTTTACATCCCGCCCATCAGCATAGCAAGGCTCCCAGTTCTCCATGGCCTGTCCTGCCGTTCTGGATTTTACACTTTTTTCAGATGGCCCTTTTGACCGGCGGGAAGTGAGACTTCATTGTAGTGCAGATTTCCTTTGCAAGCTTGCTTGGTTGGCCAAAAAGGGCGTATGCGTTTTTTCCTGAATATATTCAGGAAAAAACGCATACGCCCTTTTTGGCCAAGTGCATCATTGTGGACGTTCTGCCTCTTTTCCTATGCTTTCAATGCAATTCCAGTCTACCTCCTGAAATCGGTTTCCTGCAATTCTGCCCCGCTTGCAAGTCCTCTTGGCAGCCTTACTTCAGTATATTTTTGGACGATAGTTGTCATTTATAACTCTGTAGGTTTGTGAATTACAGTGCCCCTGAGCTCCTTTCTTCAACTCGTTTTCTTGTGAGCTGGCCGCAACACCGCAGGATGGCTTCAGGCCCTAATCTGGTTCCGGCACGGCACGCTGAGCCTTTGGTTATTTCCTCTTCCTGGTGGGAAATGAGAGTTAAATTTGCCCGTCCAGACACCTCCAGCTAGTCTCTCATTGGTTCTCGCTATTCCTGTTCATCTTCTGCAGAAATTGCAAACTGGGCCAGACAGGAGGTTAAAGGGACTGACTCTCCAAGTCGGGAGAGTGTTAGTAAAGCGTCTGGAATGTTGCACCCGAGTACCAGGGTACGAAAACTGAGACATATTTGAACACGTCTCCCAATCACATGGTTGATCATACTCTAGGTTCCACATGCATGTTTTAGCTGAAGGAAGAATACCTTAAACCTGGGTAGTTGAAACCCGTGGAATGGGTACCATGCAATATGACTTCAAAGGGTCTTCATTTGCTCACCGAACCTCTCCAATCCTATCACTGCTGCGTTTATGTCCCTGTACACATGCTTGATTCTCTTTCGGAGACATAGCAATCCATAGGTTTTAAGATACTTAAGAGTCAGGTACATTCTTAGGCGTTTAATATGCGGTGTTGAGTCCATTTCGTTGAGCAAGGAGTAGCTCTTGTCTATTCCATATTTGGCTTAAGGAACTTTATCTGTGCTCATTTCAATCTCTGGTTTTATGCAGCACCCCAACTCACCTTTACCCTTAAACAAGCATAAGTTGGTTTTCTAAATTTGAGACCCTGTTCTGTTCTGTAATTCAGTTCCTGTGTAGCCAAGTTTACATTCCGTGTATTACTGATATCTTATGATGTTTCTTTTTCTGTGTGACTTATTTCAGTTAGAATCATCGTACCTGAATCCACTCATTGTGCTGCTACGGGCCTGATGACATAGATTTCACTGCTGAGTGATACTGCATTGTACGTAAGTACCACAAGTTCTTTATCCATTTTTCACTTTCTGTGATATTGAACTTGTACGGTAAACGAGGTTCTTGTAAACAGAGGCGTCCCAAACATTGGGGTGGCTGTATCTTTTTGATTTTAATTTCCCTAAGCTATAGGACCATAAGTGGAAGTGCCCTAGGCTCTGTTGCTTTGTTTTTTAGATGTTTTAGGAAACACCATACACTTCTCCCGAGTGTCTGTTGGCAGTTTACATCCCGCCCATCAGCATAACAAGGCTCCCAGTTCTCCATGGCCTGTCCTGCCTTTCTGGATTTTACACTTTTTTCAGATGGCCCTTTTGACCGGGGGGGGGGGTGGGAAGTGAGACTTCATTGTAGTGCAGATTTCCTTTGCAAGCTTGCTTGGTTGGCCAAAAAGGGCGTATGCGTTTTTTCCTGAATATATTCAGGAAAAAACGCATACGCCCTTTTTGGCCAAGTGCATCATTGTGGACGTTCTGCCTCTTTTCCTATGCTTTCAATGCAATTCCAGTCTACCTCCTGAAATCGGTTTCCTGCAATTCTGCCCCGCTTTCAAGTCCTCTTGGCAGCCTTACTTCAGTATATTTTTGGACGATAGTTGTCATTTATAACTCTGTAGGTTTGTGAATTACAGTGCCCCTGAGCTCCTTTCTTCAACTCGTTTTCTTGTGAGCTGGCCGCAACACCGCAGGATGGCTTCAGGCCCTAATCTGGTTCCGGCACGGCACGCTGAGCCTTTGGTTATTTCCTCTTCCTGGTGGGAAATGAGAGTTAAATTTGCCCGTCCAGACACCTCCAGCTAGTCTCTCATTGGTTCTCGCTATTCCTGTTCATCTTCCGCAGAAATTGCAAACTGGGCCAGACAGGAGGTTAAAGGGACTGACTCTCCAAGTCGGGAGAGTGTTAGTAAAGCGTCTGGAATGTTGCACCCGAGTACCAGGGTACGAAAACTGAGACATATTTGAACACGTCTCCCGATCACATGGTTGATCATACTCTAGGTTCCACATGCATGTTTTAGCTGAAGGAAGAATACCTTAAACCTGGGTAGTTGAAACCCGTGGAATGGGTACCATGCAATATGACTTCAAAGGGTCTTCATTTGCTCACCGAACCTCTCCAATCCTATCACTGCTGCGTTTATGTCCCTGTACACATGCTTGATTCTCTTTCGGAGACATAGCAATCCATAGGTTTTAAGATACTTAAGAGTCAGGTACATTCTTAGGCGTTTAATATGCGGTGTTGAGTCCATTTCGTTGAGCAAGGAGTAGCTCTTGTCTATTCCATATTTGGCTTAAGGAACTTTATCTGTGCTCATTTCAATCTCTGGTTTTATGCAGCACCCCAACTCACCTTTACCCTTAAACAAGCATAAGTTGGTTTTCTAAATTTGAGACCCTGTTCTGTTCTGTAATTCAGTTCCTGTGTAGCCAAGTTTACATTCCGTGTATTACTGATATCTTATGATGTTTCTTTTTCTGTGTGACTTATTTCAGTTAGAATCATCGTACCTGAATCCACTCATTGTGCTGCTACGGGCCTGATGACATAGATTTCACTGCTGAGTGATACTGCATTGTACGTAAGTACCACAAGTTCTTTATCCATTTTTCACTTTCTGTGATATTGAACTTGTACGGTAAACGAGGTTCTTGTAAACAGAGGCGTCCCAAACATTGGGGTGGCTGTGTCTTTTTGATTTTAATTTCCCTAAGCTATAGGACCATAAGTGGAAGTGCCCTAGGCTCTGTTGCTTTGTTTTTTAGATGTTTCAGGAAACACCATACACTTCTCCCGAGTGTCTGTTGGCAGTTTACATCCCGCCCATCAGCATAACAAGGCTCCCAGTTCTCCATGGCCTGTCCTGCCTTTCTGGATTTTACACTTTTTTCAGATGGCCCTTTTGACCGGGGGGGGGGGGTGGGAAGTGAGACTTCATTGTAGTGCAGATTTCCTTTGCAAGCTTGCTTGGTTGGCCAAAAAGGGCGTATGCGTTTTTTCCTGAATATATTCAGGAAAAAACGCATACGCCCTTTTTGGCCAAGTGCATCATTGTGGACGTTCTGCCTCTTTTCCTATGCTTTCAATGCAATTCCAGTCTACCTCCTGAAATCGGTTTCCTGCAATTCTGCCCCGCTTTCAAGTCCTCTTGGCAGCCTTACTTCAGTATATTTTTGGACGATAGTTGTCATTTATAACTCTGTAGGTTTGTGAATTACAGTGCCCCTGAGCTCCTTTCTTCAACTCGTTTTCTTGTGAGCTGGCCGCAACACCGCAGGATGGCTTCAGGCCCTAATCTGGTTCCGGCACGGCACGCTGAGCCTTTGGTTATTTCCTCTTCCTGGTGGGAAATGAGAGTTAAATTTGCCCGTCCAGACACCTCCAGCTAGTCTCTCATTGGTTCTTGCTATTCCTGTTCATCTTCCGCAGAAATTGCAAACTGGGCCAGACAGGAGGTTAAAGGGACTGACTCTCCAAGTCGGGAGAGTGTTAGTAAAGCGTCTGGAATGTTGCACCCGAGTACCAGGGTACGAAAACTGAGACATATTTGAACACGTCTCCCGATCACATGGTTGATCATACTCTAGGTTCCACATGCATGTTTTAGCTGAAGGAAGAATACCTTAAACCTGGGTAGTTGAAACCCGTGGAATGGGTACCATGCAATATGACTTCAAAGGGTCTTCATTTGCTCACCGAACCTCTCCAATCCTATCACTGCTGCGTTTATGTCCCTGTACACATGCTTGATTCTCTTTCGGAGACATAGCAATCCATAGGTTTTAAGATACTTAAGAGTCAGGTACATTCTTAGGCGTTTAATATGCGGTGTTGAGTCCATTTCGTTGAGCAAGGAGTAGCTCTTGTCTATTCCATATTTGGCTTAAGGAACTTTATCTGTGCTCATTTCAATCTCTGGTTTTATGCAGCACCCCAACTCACCTTTACCCTTAAACAAGCATAAGTTGGTTTTCTAAATTTGAGCCCTGTTCTGTTCTGTAATTCAGTTCCTGTGTAGCCAAGTTTACATTCCGTGTATTACTGATATCTTATGATGTTTCTTTTTCTGTGTGACTTATTTCAGTTAGAATCATCGTACCTGAATCCACTCATTGTGCTGCTACGGGCCTGATGGCATAGATTTCACTGCTGAGTGATACTGCATTGTACGTAAGTACCACAAGTTCTTTATCCATTTTTCACTTTCTGTGATATTGAACTTGTACGGTAAACGAGGTTCTTGTAAACAGAGGCGTCCCAAACATTGGGGTGGCTGTATCTTTTTGATTTTAATTTCCCTAAGCTATAGGACCATAAGTGGAAGTGCCCTAGGCTCTGTTGCTTTGTTTTTTAGATGTTTCAGGAAACACCATACACTTCTCCCGAGTGTCTGTTGGCAGTTTACATCCCGCCCATCAGCATAACAAGGCTCCCAGGTCTCCATGGCCTGTCCTGCCTTTCTGGATTTTACACTTTTTTCAGATGGCCCTTTTGACCGGGGGGGGGGGAGTGTGACTTCATTGTAGTGCAGATTTCCTTTGCAAGCTTGCTTGGTTGGCCAAAAAGGGCGTATGCGTTTTTTCCTGAATATATTCAGGAAAAAACGCATACGCCCTTTTTGGCCAAGTGCATCATTGTGGACGTTCTGCCTCTTTTCCTATGCTTTCAATGCAATTCCAGTCTACCTCCTGAAATCGGTTTCCTGCAATTCTGCCCCGCTTTCAAGTCCTCTTGGCAGCCTTACTTCAGTATATTTTTGGACGATAGTTGTCATTTATAACTCTGCAGGTTTGTGAATTACAGTGCCCCTGAGCTCCTTTCTTCAACTCGTTTTCTTGTGAGCTGGCCGCAACACCGCAGGATGGCTTCAGGCCCTAATCTGGTTCCGGCACGGCACGCTGAGCCTTTGGTTATTTCCTCTTCCTGGTGGGAAATGAGAGTTAAATTTGCCCGTCCAGACACCTCCAGCTAGTCTCTCATTGGTTCTCGCTATTCCTGTTCATCTTCCGCAGAAATTGCAAACTGGGCCAAACAGGAGGTTAAAGGGACTGACTCTCCAAGTCGGGAGAGTGTTAGTAAAGCGTCTGGAATGTTGCACCCGAGTACCAGGGTACGAAAACTGAGACATATTTGAACACGTCTCCCGATCACATGGTTGATCATACTCTAGGTTCCACATGCATGTTTTAGCTGAAGGAAGAATACCTTAAACCTGGGTAGTTGAAACCCGTGGAATGGGTACCATGCAATATGACTTCAAAGGGTCTTCATTTGCTCACCGAACCTCTCCAATCCTATCACTGCTGCGTTTATGTCCCTGTACACATGCTTGATTCTCTTTCGGAGACATAGCAATCCATAGGTTTTAAGATACTTAAGAGTCAGGTACATTCTTAGGCGTTTAATATGCGGTGTTGAGTCCATTTCGTTGAGCAAGGAGTAGCTCTTGTCTATTCCATATTTGGCTTAAGGAACTTTATCTGTGCTCATTTCAATCTCTGGTTTTATGCAGCACCCCAACTCACCTTTACCCTTAAACAAGCATAAGTTGGTTTTCTAAATTTGAGCCCTGTTCTGTTCTGTAATTCAGTTCCTGTGTAGCCAAGTTTACATTCCGTGTATTACTGATATCTTATGATGTTTCTTTTTCTGTGTGACTTATTTCAGTTAGAATCATCGTACCTGAATCCACTCATTGTGCTGCTACGGGCCTGATGGCATAGATTTCACTGCTGAGTGATACTGCATTGTACGTAAGTACCACAAGTTCTTTATCCATTTTTCACTTTCTGTGATATTGAACTTGTACGGTAAACGAGGTTCTTGTAAACAGAGGCGTCCCAAACATTGGGGTGGCTGTATCTTTTTGATTTTAATTTCCCTAAGCTATAGGACCATAAGTGGAAGTGCCCTAGGCTCTGTTGCTTTGTTTTTTAGATGTTTCAGGAAACACCATACACTTCTCCCGAGTGTCTGTTGGCAGTTTACATCCCGCCCATCAGCATAACAAGGCTCCCAGTTCTCCATGGCCTGTCCTGCCTTTCTGGATTTTACACTTTTTTCAGATGGCCCTTTTGACCGGGGGGGGGGGGAAGTGAGACTTCATTGTAGTGCAGATTTCCTTTGCAAGCTTGCTTGGTTGGCCAAAAAGGGCGTATGCGTTTTTTCCTGAATATATTCAGGAAAAAACGCATACGCCCTTTTTGGCCAAGTGCATCATTGTGGACGTTCTGCCTCTTTTCCTATGCTTTCAATGCAATTCCAGTCTACCTCCTGAAATCGGTTTCCTGCAATTCTGCCCCGCTTTCAAGTCCTCTTGGCAGCCTTACTTCAGTATATTTTTGGACGATAGTTGTCATTTATAACTCTGCAGGTTTGTGAATTACAGTGCCCCTGAGCTCCTTTCTTCAACTCGTTTTCTTGTGAGCTGGCCGCAACACCGCAGGATGGCTTCAGGCCCTAATCTGGTTCCGGCACGGCACACTGAGCCTTTGGTTATTTCCTCTTCCTGGTGAGAAATGAGAGTTAAATTTGCCCGTCCAGACACCTCCAGCTAGTCTCTCATTGGTTCTCGCTATTCCTGTTCATCTTCCGCAGAAATTGCAAACTGGGCCAGACAGGAGGTTAAAGGGACTGACTCTCCAAGTCGGGAGAGTGTTAGTAAAGCGTCTGGAATGTTGCACCCGAGTACCAGGGTACGAAAACTGAGACATATTTGAACACGTCTCCCGATCACATGGTTGATCATACTCTAGGTTCCACATGCATGTTTTAGCTGAAGGAAGAATACCTTAAACCTGGGTAGTTGAAACCCGTGGAATGGGTACCATGCAATATGACTTCAAAGGGTCTTCATTTGCTCACCGAACCTCTCCAATCCTATCACTGCTGCGTTTATGTCCCTGTACACATGCTTGATTCTCTTTCGGAGACATAGCAATCCATAGGTTTTAAGATACTTAAGAGTCAGGTACATTCTTAGGCGTTTAATATGCGGTGTTGAGTCCATTTCGTTGAGCAAGGAGTAGCTCTTGTCTATTCCATATTTGGCTTAAGGAACTTTATCTGTGCTCATTTCAATCTCTGGTTTTATGCAGCACCCCAACTCACCTTTACCCTTAAACAAGCATAAGTTGGTTTTCTAAATTTGAGCCCTGTTCTGTTCTGTAATTCAGTTCCTGTGTAGCCAAGTTTACATTCCGTGTATTACTGATATCTTATGATGTTTCTTTTTCTGTGTGACTTATTTCAGTTAGAATCATCGTACCTGAATCCACTCATTGTGCTGCTACGGGCCTGATGGCATAGATTTCACTGCTGAGTGATACTGCATTGTACGTAAGTACCACAAGTTCTTTATCCATTTTTCACTTTCTGTGATATTGAACTTGTACGGTAAACGAGGTTCTTGTAAACAGAGGCGTCCCAAACATTGGGGTGGCTGTATCTTTTTGATTTTAATTTCCCTAAGCTATAGGACCATAAGTGGAAGTGCCCTAGGCTCTGTTGCTTTGTTTTTTAGATGTTTCAGGAAACACCATACACTTCTCCCGAGTGTCTGTTGGCAGTTTACATCCCGCCCATCAGCATAACAAGGCTCCCAGGTCTCCATGGCCTGTCCTGCCTTTCTGGATTTTACACTTTTTTCAGATGGCCCTTTTGACCGGGGGGGGGGGAGTGTGACTTCATTGTAGTGCAGATTTCCTTTGCAAGCTTGCTTGGTTGGCCAAAAAGGGCGTATGCGTTTTTTCCTGAATATATTCAGGAAAAAACGCATACGCCCTTTTTGGCCAAGTGCATCATTGTGGACGTTCTGCCTCTTTTCCTATGCTTTCAATGCAATTCCAGTCTACCTCCTGAAATCGGTTTCCTGCAATTCTGCCCCGCTTTCAAGTCCTCTTGGCAGCCTTACTTCAGTATATTTTTGGACGATAGTTGTCATTTATAACTCTGCAGTTTTGTGAATTACAGTGCCCCTGAGCTCCTTTCTTCAACTCGTTTTCTTGTGAGCTGGCCGCAACACCGCAGGATGGCTTCAGGCCCTAATCTGGTTCCGGCACGGCACGCTGAGCCTTTGGTTATTTCCTCTTCCTGGTGGGAAATGAGAGTTAAATTTGCCCGTCCAGACACCTCCAGCTAGTCTCTCATTGGTTCTCGCTATTCCTGTTCATCTTCCGCAGAAATTGCAAACTGGGCCAAACAGGAGGTTAAAGGGACTGACTCTCCAAGTCGGGAGAGTGTTAGTAAAGCGTCTGGAATGTTGCACCCGAGTACCAGGGTACGAAAACTGAGACATATTTGAACACGTCTCCCGATCACATGGTTGATCATACTCTAGGTTCCACATGCATGTTTTAGCTGAAGGAAGAATACCTTAAACCTGGGTAGTTGAAACCCGTGGAATGGGTACCATGCAATATGACTTCAAAGGGTCTTCATTTGCTCACCGAACCTCTCCAATCCTATCACTGCTGCGTTTATGTCCCTGTACACATGCTTGATTCTCTTTCGGAGACATAGCAATCCATAGGTTTTAAGATACTTAAGAGTCAGGTACATTCTTAGGCGTTTAATATGCGGTGTTGAGTCCATTTCGTTGAGCAAGGAGTAGCTCATGTCTATTCCATATTTGGCTTAAGGAACTTTATCTGTGCTCATTTCAATCTCTGGTTTTATGCAGCACCCCAACTCACCTTTACCCTTAAACAAGCATAAGTTGGTTTTCTAAATTTGAGCCCTGTTCTGTTCTGTAATTCAGTTCCTGTGTAGCCAAGTTTACATTCCGTGTATTACTGATATCTTATGATGTTTCTTTTTCTGTGTGACTTATTTCAGTTAGAATCATCGTACCTGAATCCACTCATTGTGCTGCTACGGGCCTGATGGCATAGATTTCACTGCTGAGTGATACTGCATTGTACGTAAGTACCACAAGTTCTTTATCCATTTTTCACTTTCTGTGATATTGAACTTGTACGGTAAACGAGGTTCTTGTAAACAGAGGCGTCCCAAACATTGGGGTGGCTGTATCTTTTTGATTTTAATTTCCCTAAGCTATAGGACCATAAGTGGAAGTGCCCTAGGCTCTGTTGCTTTGTTTTTTAGATGTTTCAGGAAACACCATACACTTCTCCCGAGTGTCTGTTGGCAGTTTACATCCCGCCCATCAGCATAACAAGGCTCCCAGTTCTCCATGGCCTGTCCTGCCTTTCTGGATTTTACACTTTTTTCAGATGGCCCTTTTGACCGGGGGGGGGGGGAAGTGAGACTTCATTGTAGTGCAGATTTCCTTTGCAAGCTTGCTTGGTTGGCCAAAAAGGGCGTATGCGTTTTTTCCTGAATATATTCAGGAAAAAACGCATACGCCCTTTTTGGCCAAGTGCATCATTGTGGACGTTCTGCCTCTTTTCCTATGCTTTCAATGCAATTCCAGTCTACCTCCTGAAATCGGTTTCCTGCAATTCTGCCCCGCTTTCAAGTCCTCTTGGCAGCCTTACTTCAGTATATTTTTGGACGATAGTTGTCATTTATAACTCTGCAGGTTTGTGAATTACAGTGCCCCTGAGCTCCTTTCTTCAACTCGTTTTCTTGTGAGCTGGCCGCAACACCGCAGGATGGCTTCAGGCCCTAATCTGGTTCCGGCACGGCACGCTGAGCCTTTGGTTATTTCCTCTTCCTGGTGGGAAATGAGAGTTAAATTTGCCCGTCCAGACACCTCCAGCTAGTCTCTCATTGGTTCTCGCTATTCCTGTTCATCTTCCGCAGAAATTGCAAACTGGGCCAAACAGGAGGTTAAAGGGACTGACTCTCCAAGTCGGGAGAGTGTTAGTAAAGCGTCTGGAATGTTGCACCCGAGTACCAGGGTACGAAAACTGAGACATATTTGAACACGTCTCCCGATCACATGGTTGATCATACTCTAGGTTCCACATGCATGTTTTAGCTGAAGGAAGAATACCTTAAACCTGGGTAGTTGAAACCCGTGGAATGGGTACCATGCAATATGACTTCAAAGGGTCTTCATTTGCTCACCGAACCTCTCCAATCCTATCACTGCTGCGTTTATGTCCCTGTACACATGCTTGATTCTCTTTCGGAGACATAGCAATCCATAGGTTTTAAGATACTTAAGAGTCAGGTACATTCTTAGGCGTTTAATATGCGGTGTTGAGTCCATTTCGTTGAGCAAGGAGTAGCTCTTGTCTATTCCATATTTGGCTTAAGGAACTTTATCTGTGCTCATTTCAATCTCTGGTTTTATGCAGCACCCCAACTCACCTTTACCCTTAAACAAGCATAAGTTGGTTTTCTAAATTTGAGACCCTGTTCTGTTCTGTAATTCAGTTCCTGTGTAGCCAAGTTTACATTCCGTGTATTACTGATATCTTATGATGTTTCTTTTTCTGTGTGACTTATTTCAGTTAGAATCATCGTACCTGAATCCACTCATTGTGCTGCTACGGGCCTGATGACATAGATTTCACTGCTGAGTGATACTGCATTGTACGTAAGTACCACAAGTTCTTTATCCATTTTTCACTTTCTGTGATATTGAACTTGTACGGTAAACGAGGTTCTTGTAAACAGAGGCGTCCCAAACATTGGGGTGGCTGTATCTTTTTGATTTTAATTTCCCTAAGCTATAGGACCATAAGTGGAAGTGCCCTAGGCTCTGTTGCTTTGTTTTTTAGATGTTTCAGGAAACACCATACACTTCTCCCGAGTGTCTGTTGGCAGTTTACATCCCGCCCATCAGCATAACAAGGCTCCCAGTTCTCCATGGCCTGTCCTGCCTTTCTGGATTTTACACTTTTTTCAGATGGCCCTTTTGACCGGGGGGGTGGGGTGGGAAGTGAGACTTCATTGTAGTGCAGATTTCCTTTGCAAGCTTGCTTGGTTGGCCAAAAAGGGCGTATGCGTTTTTTCCTGAATATATTCAGGAAAAAACGCATACGCCCTTTTTGGCCAAGTGCATCATTGTGGACGTTCTGCCTCTTTTCCTATGCTTTCAATGCAATTCCAGTCTACCTCCTGAAATCGGTTTCCTGCAATTCTGCCCCGCTTTCAAGTCCTCTTGGCAGCCTTACTTCAGTATATTTTTGGACGATAGCTGTCATTTATAACTCTGCAGGTTTGTGAATTACAGTGCCCCTGAGCTCCTTTCTACAACTCGCTTTCTTGTGACCTGTCTGCAACACCGCAGGATGGCTTCAGGCCCTAATCTGTTTCCGGCATGGCACGCTGCGCCTTTGGTTAATTCCTCTTCCTGGTGGGAAATGAGAGTTAAATTTGCCCGTCCAGACACCTCCAGCTAGTCTCTCATTGGTTCTCGCTATTCCTGTTCATCTTCCGCAGAAATTGCAAACTGGGCCAAACAGGAGGTTAAAGGGACTGACTCTCCAAGTCGGGAGAGTGTTAGTAAAGCGTCTGGAATGTTGCACCCGAGTACCAGGGGAGGAAAACTGAGACATATTTGAACACGTCTCCCGATCACATGGTTGATCATACTCTAGGTTCCACATGCATGTTTTAGCTGAAGGAAGAATACCTTAAACCTGGAGAGTTGAGACCCGTGGAATGGGTACCATGCAATATGACTTCAAAGGGTCTTCATTTGCTCACCGAACCTCTCCAATCCTATCACTGCTGCGTTTATGCCCCGTACACACGCTTGATTCTCTTTCGGAGACATAGCAATCCATAGGTTTTAAGATACTTAAGAGTCAGGTACATTCTTAGGCGTTTAATATGCGGTTTTGAGTCCATTTCCTTGAGCAAGGAGTAGCTATTGTCTATTCCATATTTGGCTTAAGTTACTTTATCTGTGCTCATTTCAATCTCTGGTTTTATGCAGCACCCCAACTCACCTTTCCCCTTAAGCAAGCATAAGTTGGTTTTCTAAATTTGAGACCCTGTTCTGTTTTGGAATTCAGTTCCTGTGTAGCCAAGTTTACATTCCGTGTATTAGTGATATCTTATGATGTTTCTTTTTCTGTGTGACTTGTTTCAGTTAGAATCATCATACCTGAATCCACTCATTGTGCTGCTACGGGCCTGATGACATAGATTTCACTGCTGAGTGATACTGCATTGTACGTAAGTACCACAAGTTCTTTATCCATTTTTCACTTTCTGTGATATTGAACTTGTACGGTAAAGGAGGTTCTTGTAAACAGAGGCGTCCCAAACATTGGGGTGGCTGTATCTTTTTGATTTTAATTTCCCTAAGCTATAGGACCATAAGTGGAAGTGCCCTAGGCTCTGTTGCTTTGTTTTTTAGATGTTTCAGGAAACACCATACACTTCTCCCGAGTGTCTGTTGGCAGTTTACATCCCGCCCATCAGCATAACAAGGCTCCCAGTTCTCCATGGCCTGTCCTGCCTTTCTGGATTTTACACTTTTTTCAGATGGCCCTTTTGACCGGGGGGGGGGGGGAAGTGAGACTTCATTGTAGTGCAGATTTCTTTTGCAAGCTTGCTTGGTTGGCCAAAAAGGGCGTATGCGTTTTTTCCTGAATATATTCAGGAAAAAACGCATACGCCCTTTTTGGCCAAGTGCATCATTGTGGACGTTCTGCCTCTTTTCCTATGCTTTCAATGCAATTCCAGTCTACCTCCTGAAATCGGTTTCCTGCAATTCTGCCCCGCTTTCAAGTCCTCTTGGCAGCCTTACTTCAGTATATTTTTGGACGATAGTTGTCATTTATAACTCTGCAGGTTTGTGAATTACAGTGCCCCTGAGCTCCTTTCTTCAACTCGTTTTCTTGTGAGCTGGCCGCAACACCGCAGGATGGCTTCAGGCCCTAATCTGGTTCCGGCACGGCACGCTGAGCCTTTGGTTATTTCCTCTTCCTGGTGGGAAATGAGAGTTAAATTTGCCCGTCCAGACACCTCCAGCTAGTCTCTCATTGGTTCTCGCTATTCCTGTTCATCTTCCGCAGAAATTGCAAACTGGGCCAAACAGGAGGTTAAAGGGACTGACTCTCCAAGTCGGGAGAGTGTTAGTAAAGCGTCTGGAATGTTGCACCCGAGTACCAGGGTACGAAAACTGAGACATATTTGAACACGTCTCCCGATCACATGGTTGATCATACTCTAGGTTCCACATGCATGTTTTAGCTGAAGGAAGAATACCTTAAACCTGGGCAGTTGAAACCCGCGGAATGGGTACCATGCAATATGACTTCAAAGGGTCTTCATTTGCTCACCGAACCTCTCCAATCCTATCACTGCTGCGTTTATGTCCCTGTACACATGCTTGATTCTCTTTCGGAGACATAGCAATCCATAGGTTTTAAGATACTTAAGAGTCAGGTACATTCTTAGGCGTTTAATATGCGGTGTTGAGTCCATTTCGTTGAGCAAGGAGTAGCTCTTGTCTATTCCATATTTGGCTTAAGGAACTTTATCTGTGCTCATTTCAATCTCTGGTTTTATGCAGCACCCCAACTCACCTTTACCCTTAAACAAGCATAAGTTGGTTTTCTAAATTTGAGACCCTGTTCTGTTCTGTAATTCAGTTCCTGTGTAGCCAAGTTTACATTCCGTGTATTACTGATATCTTATGATGTTTCTTTTTCTGTGTGACTTATTTCAGTTAGAATCATCGTACCTGAATCCACTCATTGTGCTGCTACGGGCCTGATGACATAGATTTCACTGCTGAGTGATACTGCATTGTACGTAAGTACCACAAGTTCTTTATCCATTTTTCACTTTCTGTGATATTGAACTTGTACGGTAAACGAGGTTCTTGTAAACAGAGGCGTCCCAAACATTGGGGTGGCTGTATCTTTTTGATTTTAATTTCCCTAAGCTATAGGACCATAAGTGGAAGTGCCCTAGGCTCTGTTGCTTTGTTTTTTAGATGTTTCAGGAAACACCATACACTTCTCCCGAGTGTCTGTTGGCAGTTTACATCCCGCCCATCAGCATAACAAGGCTCCCAGTTCTCCATGGCCTGTCCTGCCTTTCTGGATTTTACACTTTTTTCAGATGGCCCTTTTGACCGGGGGGGTGGGGTGGGAAGTGAGACTTCATTGTAGTGCAGATTTCCTTTGCAAGCTTGCTTGGTTGGCCAAAAAGGGCGTATGCGTTTTTTCCTGAATATATTCAGGAAAAAACGCATACGCCCTTTTTGGCCAAGTGCATCATTGTGGACGTTCTGCCTCTTTTCCTATGCTTTCAATGCAATTCCAGTCTACCTCCTGAAATCGGTTTCCTGCAATTCTGCCCCGCTTTCAAGTCCTCTTGGCAGCCTTACTTCAGTATATTTTTGGACGATAGCTGTCATTTATAACTCTGCAGGTTTGTGAATTACAGTGCCCCTGAGCTCCTTTCTACAACTCGCTTTCTTGTGACCTGTCTGCAACACCGCAGGATGGCTTCAGGCCCTAATCTGTTTCCGGCATGGCACGCTGCGCCTTTGGTTAATTCCTCTTCCTGGTGGGAAATGAGAGTTAAATTTGCCCGTCCAGACACCTCCAGCTAGTCTCTCATTGGTTCTCGCTATTCCTGTTCATCTTCCGCAGAAATTGCAAACTGGGCCAAACAGGAGGTTAAAGGGACTGACTCTCCAAGTCGGGAGAGTGTTAGTAAAGCGTCTGGAATGTTGCACCCGAGTACCAGGGGAGGAAAACTGAGACATATTTGAACACGTCTCCCGATCACATGGTTGATCATACTCTAGGTTCCACATGCATGTTTTAGCTGAAGGAAGAATACCTTAAACCTGGAGAGTTGAGACCCGTGGAATGGGTACCATGCAATATGACTTCAAAGGGTCTTCATTTGCTCACCGAACCTCTCCAATCCTATCACTGCTGCGTTTATGCCCCGTACACACGCTTGATTCTCTTTCGGAGACATAGCAATCCATAGGTTTTAAGATACTTAAGAGTCAGGTACATTCTTAGGCGTTTAATATGCGGTTTTGAGTCCATTTCCTTGAGCAAGGAGTAGCTATTGTCTATTCCATATTTGGCTTAAGTTACTTTATCTGTGCTCATTTCAATCTCTGGTTTTATGCAGCACCCCAACTCACCTTTCCCCTTAAGCAAGCATAAGTTGGTTTTCTAAATTTGAGACCCTGTTCTGTTTTGGAATTCAGTTCCTGTGTAGCCAAGTTTACATTCCGTGTATTAGTGATATCTTATGATGTTTCTTTTTCTGTGTGACTTGTTTCAGTTAGAATCATCATACCTGAATCCACTCATTGTGCTGCTAAGGGCCTGATGACATAGATTTCATTGCTGAGTGATATTGCTTTGTAAGTAAATACCACAACTTCTTTATCCATTTTTCACTTTCTGCGATGTTGAACTTGTACTGTAAACGAGGTTCTTGTAAACAGAGCCGTTCCAAACTTTGGGGTGGCTGTGTCTTTTTGATTTTAATTTCCCTAAGCTATAGGACCATAAGTGGAAGTGCCCTAGGCTCTGTTGCTTTGTTTTTTAGATGTTTCAGGAAACACCATACACTTCTCCCGATTGTCTGTTGGCAATTTACATCCCGCCCATCAGCATAACAAGGCTCCCAGTTCTCCATGGCCTGTCCTGCCTTTCTGGATTTTACACTTTTTTCAGATGGCCCTTTTGACCGGGGGGAAGTGAGACTTCATTGTAGTGCAGATTTCCTTTGCAAGTTTGCTTGGTTGGCCAAAAAGGGCGTATGCGTTTTTTCCTGAATATATCCAGGAAAAAACGCATACGCCCTTTTTGGCCAAGTGCATCATTGTGGACGTTCTGCCTCTTTTCCTATGCTTTCAATGCAATTCCAGTCTACCTCCTGAAATCGGTTTCCTGCAATTCTGCCCCGCTTTCAAGTCCTCTTGGCAGCCTTACTTCAGTATATTTTTGGACGATAGCTGTCATTTGTAACTCTGCAGGTTTGTGAATTACAGCACCCCTGAGCTCTTTCTTCAACTCGCTTTCTTTTGAGCTGGCCGCAACACCGCAGGATGGCTTCAGGCCCTAATCTGGTTCCGGCACGGCACGCTGAGCCTTTGGTTAATTCCTCTTCCTGGTGGGAAATGAGAGTTAAATTTGCCCGTCCAGACACCTCCAGCTAGTCTCTCATTGGTTCTCCCTATTCCTGTTCATCTTCCACAGAAACTGCAAACTGGGCCAAACAGGAGGTTAAAGGCGCTGACTCTCCAAGTGGGGAGAGTGTTATTAAAGCGTCTGGAATGTTGCACCCGAGTACCAGGGTACGAAAACTGAGACATATCTGAACACGTCTCCCGTTCACACGGTTGATCATACTCTGGGTTCCACATGCATGTTTTAGCTGAAGGAAGAATACCTTAAACCTGGAGAGTTGAGACCCGTGTAATGGGTACCATGCAATATGACTTCAAAGGGTCTTCATTTGCTCACCGAACCTCTCCAATCCTATCACTGCTGTGTTTATGCCCCTGTACACACGCTTGATTCTCTTTCAGAGACATAGCAATCCATAGGTTTTAACATACTTACTAGTCAGGTACATTCTTAGGCGTTTAATATGGGGTGTTGAATCCATTTCGTTGAGCAAGGAGTAGCTCTTGTCTATTCCATATTTGGCTTAAGGAACTTTATCTGTGCTCATTTCAATCTCTGGTTTTATGCAGCACCCCAACTCACCTTTCCCCTTAAGCAAGCATAAGTTGGTTTTCTAAATTTGAGACCCTGTTCTGTTTTGGAATTCAGTTCCTGTGTAGCCAAGTTTACATTCCGTGTATTACTGATATCTTATGATGTTTCTTTTTCTGTGTGACTTATTTCAGTTAGAATCATCGTACCTGAATCCACTCATTATGCTGCTACGGGCCTGATGACATAGATATCATTGCTGAGTGATACTGCATTGTACGTAAGTACCACAAGTTCTTTATCCATTTTTCACTTTCTGTGATATTGAACTTGTACGGTAAACGAGGTTCTTGTAAACAGAGGCGTCCCAAACTTTGGGGTGGCTGTGTCGTTTTGATTTTAATTTCCCTAAGCTATAGGACCATAAGTGGAAGTGCCCTAGGCTCTGTTGCTTTGTTTTTCAGATGTTTCAGGAAACACCATACACTTCTCCCGAGTGTCTGCTGGCAATTTACATCCCACCCATCAGCATAACAAGGCTCCCAGTTCTCCATGGCCTGTCCTGCCTTTCTGGATTTTACACTTTTTTCAGATGGCCCTTTTGACCGGGGGGAAGTGAGACTTCATTGTAGTGCAGATTTCCTTTGCAAGTTTGCTTGGTTGGCCAAAAAGGGCGTATGCGTTTTTTCCTGAATATATTGAGGAAAAAACGCATATGCTCTTTTTGGCCAAGTTCATCATTGTGGACGTTCTGCCTCTTTTCCTATGCTTTCAATGCAATTCCAGTCTACCTCCTGAAATCGGTTTCCTGCAATTCTGCCCCGCTTTCAAGTCCTCTTGGCAGCCTTACTTCAGTATATTTTTGGACGATAGCTGTCATTTGTAACTCTGCAGGTTTGTGAATTACAGCGCCCCTGAGCTCTTTCTTCAACTCGCTTTCTTTTGAGCTGGCCGCAACACCGCAGGATGGCTTCAGGCCCTAATCTGGTTCCGGCACGGCACGCTGAGCCTTTGGTTAATTCCTCTTCCTGGTGGGAAATGAGAGTTAAATTTGCCCGTCCAGACACCTCCAGCTAGTCTCTCATTGGTTCTCCCTATTCCTGTTCATCTTCGGCAGAAATTGCAAACTGGGCCAAACAGGAGTTTAAAGGCGCTGACTCTCCAAGTGGGGAGAGTGTTATTAAAGCGTCTGGAATGTTGCACCCGAGTACCAGGGGAGGAAAACTGAGACATATTTGAACACGTCTCCCGTTCACACGGTTGATCATACTCTGGGTTCCACATGCATGTTTTAGCTGAAGGAAGAATACCTTAAACCTGGAGAGTTGAGACCCGTGTAAGGGGTACCATGCAATATGACTTCAAAGGGTCTTCATTTGCTCACCAAACCTCTCCAATCCTATCACTGCTGCGTTTATGCTCCTGTACACACGCTTGATTCTCTTTTGGAGACATAGCAATCCATAGGTTTTAAGATACTTACTAGTCAGGTACATTCTTAGGCGTTTAATATGCGGTGTTGAGTCCATTTCGTTGAGCAAGGAGTAGCTCTTGTCTATTCCATATTTGGCTTAAGGAACTTTATCTGTGCTCATTTCAATCTCTGGTTTTATGCAGCACCCCAACTCACCTTTCCCGTTAAGCAAGCATAAGTTGGTTTTCTAAATTTGAGACCCTGTTCTGTTTTGGAATTCAGTTCCTGTGTAGCCAAGTTTACATTCCGTGTATTAGTGATATCTTATGATGTTTCTTTTTCTGTGTGACTTATTTCAGTTAGAATCATCATACCTGAATCCACTCATTGTGCTGCTATGAGCCTGATGACATAGATTTCATTGCTGAGTGATACTGCATTGTACGTAAGTACCACAAGTTTTTTATCCATTTTTCACTTTCTGTGATATTGAACTTGTACGGTAAACGAGGTTCTTGTAAACAGAGGCGTCTCAAACTTTGGGGTGGTTGTGTCTTTTTGATTTTAATTTCCCTAAGCTATAGGACCATAAGTGAATGTGCCCTAGGCTCCGTTGCTTTCTTTCTTAGATGTATCAGGAAACACCATACACTTCTCCCGAGTGTCTGTTGGCAATTTACATCCCGCCCATCAGCATAACAAGGCTCCCAGTTCTCCATGGCCTGTCCTGCCTTTCTGGATTTTACACTTTTTTCAGATGGCCCTTTTGACCGGGGGGAAGTGAGACTTCATTGTAGTGCAGATTTCCTTTGCAAGTTTGCTTGGTTGGCCAAAAAGGGCGTATGCGTTTTTTCCTGAATATATTCAGGAAAAAACGCATACGCCCTTTTTGGCCAAGTGCATCATTGTGGACGTTCTGCCTCTTTTCCTATGCTTTCAATGCAATTCCAGTCTACCTCCTGAAATCGGTTTCCTGCAATTCTGCCCCGCTTTCAAGTCCTCTTGGCAGCCTTACTTCAGTATATTTTTGGACGATAGCTGTCATTTATAACTCTGCAGGTTTGTGAATTACAGTGCCCCTGAGCTCCTTTCTTCAACTCGCTTTCTTGTGACCTGGCCGCAACACCGCAGGATGGCTTCAGGCCCTAATCTGGTTCCGGCACGGCACGCTGAGCCTTTGTTTAATTCCTCTTCCTGGTGGGAAATGAGAGTTAAATTTGCCCATCCAGAAACCTCCAGCTAGTCTCTCATTAGTTCTCGCTATTCCTGTTCATCTTCCGCAGAAATTGCAAACTGGGCCAAACAGGAGGTTAAAGGGACTGACTCTCCAAGTCGGGAGAGTGTTAGTAAAGCGTCTGGAATGTTGCACCCGAGTACCAGGGTACGAAAACTGAGACATATTTGAACACGTCTCCCGATCACATGGTTGATCATACTCTAGGTTCCACATGCATGTTTTAGCTGAAGGAAGAATACCTTAAACCTGGGTAGTTGAAACCCGTGGAATGGGTACCATGCAATATGACTTCAAAGGGTCTTCATTTGCTCACCGAACCTCTCCAATCCTATCACTGCTGCGTTTATGTCCCTGTACACATGCTTGATTCTCTTTCGGAGACATAGCAATCCATCGGTTTTAAGATACTTAAGAGTCAGGTACATTCTTAGGCGTTTAATATGGGGTGTTGAGTCCATTTCGTTGAGCAAGGAGTAGCTCTTGTCTATTCCATATTTGGCTTAAGGAACTTTATCTGTGCTCATTTCAATCTCTGGTTTTATGCAGCACCCCAACTCACCTTTCCCCTTAAGCAAGCATAAGTTGGTTTTCTAAATTTGAGACCCTGTTCTGTTTTGGAATTCAGTTCCTGTGTAGCCAAGTTTACATTCCGTGTATTAGTGATATCTTATGATGTTTCTTTTTCTGTGTGACTTATTTCAGTTAGAATCATCGTACCTGAATCCACTCATTATGTTGCTACGGGCCTGATGACATAGATTTCATTGCTGAGTGATACTGCATTGTACGTAAGTACCACAAGTTCTTTATCCATTTTTCACTTTCTGTGATGTTGAACTTGTACGGTAAACGAGGTTCTTGTAAACAGAGGCATCGCAAACTTTGGGGTGGCTGTGTCTTTTTGATTTTAATTTCCCTAAGCTATAGAACCATAAGTGGAAGTGCCCTAGGCTCTGTTGCTTTGTTTTTAAGATGTTTCAGGAAACACCATACACTTCTCCCGAGTGTCTGTTGGCAATTTACATCCCGCCCATCAGCATAACAAGGCTCCCAGTTCTCCATGGCCTGTCCTGCCTTTTTGGGTTTTACACTTTTTTCAGATGTCCCTTTTGACCGGGGGGAAGTGAGACTTCATTGTAGTGCAGATTTCCTTTGAAAGTTTTCTTGGTTGGCCAAAAAGGGCGTATGCGTTTTTTCCTGAATATATTCAGGAAAAAACGCATACGCCCTTTTTGGCCAAGTGCATCATTGTGGACGTTCTGCCTCTTTTCCTATGCTTTCAATGCAATTCCAGTCTACCTCCTGAAATCGGTTTCCTGCAATTCTGCCCCGCTTTCAAGTCCTCTTGGCAGCCTTACTTCAGTATATTTTTGGACGATAGCTGTCATTTATAACTCTGCAGGTTTGTGAATTACAGTGTCCCTGAGCTCCTTTCTTCAACTCGCTGTCTTTTGAGCTGGCCGCAACAGCGCAGGATGGCTTCAGGCCCTAATCTGGTTCCGGCACAGCACGCTGAGCCTTTGGTTAATTCCTCTTCCTGGTGGGAAATGAGAGTTAAATTTGCCCGTCCAGACACCTCCAGCTAGTCTCTCATTGGTTCTTGCTATTCCTGTTCATCTTCCGCAGAAATTGCAAACTGGGCCAAACAGGAGGTTAAAGGGACCGACTCTCCAAGTCGGGAGAGTGTTAGTAAAGCGTCTGGAATGTTGCACCCGAGTACCAGGGTACGAAAACTGAGACATATCTGAACACGTCTCCCGTTCACACGGTTGATCATACTCTGGGTTCCACATGCATGTTTTAGCTGAAGGAAGAATACCTTAAACCTGGAGAGTTGAGACCCGTGTAATGGGTACCATGCAATATGACTTCAAAGGGTCTTCATTTGCTGACCGAACCTCTCCAATCCTATCACTGCTGCGTTTATGCCCCTGTACACATGCTTGATTCTCTTTCGGAGACATAGCAATCCATAGGTTTTAAGATACTTACTAGTCAGGTACATTCTTAGGCGTTTAATATGCGGTGTTGAGTCCATTTCGTTGAGCAAGGAGTAGCTCTTGTCTATTCCATATTTGGCTTAAGGAACTTTATCTGTGCTCATTTCAATCTCTGGTTTTATGCAGCACCCCAACTCACCTTTCCCCTTAAGCAAGCATAAGTTGGTTTTCTAAATTTGACACCCTGTTCTGTTCTGTAATTCAGTTCCTGTGTAGCCAAGTTTACATTCCGTGTATTAGTGATATCTTATGATGTTTCTTTTTCTGTGTGACTTATTTCAGTTAGAATCATCATACCTGAATCCACTCATTGTGCTGCTATGGGCCTGATGACATAGATTTCATTGCTGAGTGATACTGCATTGTACGTAAGTACCACAAGTTTTTTATCCATTTTTCACTTTCTGTGATATTGAACTTGTACGGTAAACGAGGTTCTTGTAAACAGAGGCGTCCCAAACTTTGGGGTGGCTGTGTCTTTTTGATTTTAATTTCCCTAAGCTATAGGACCATAAGTGAATGTGCCCTAGGCTCTGTTGCTTTGTTTCTTAGATGTTTCAGGAAACACCATACACTTCTCCCGAGTGTCTGTTGGCAATTTACATCCCGCCCATCAGCATAACAAGGCTCCCAGTTCTCCATGGCCTGTCCTGCCTTTCTGGATTTTACACTTTTTTCAGATGGCCCTTTTGACCGGGGGGAAGTGAGACTTCATTGTAGTGCAGATTTCCTTTGCAAGTTTGCTTGGTTGGCCAAAAAGGGCGTATGCGTTTTTTCCTGAATATATTCAGGAAAAAACGCATACGCCCTTTTTGGCCAAGTGCATCATTGTGGACGTTCTGCCTCTTTTCCTATGCTTTCAATGCAATTCCAGTCTACCTCCTGAAATCGGTTTCCTGCAATTCTGCCCCGCTTTCAAGTCCTCTTGGCAGCCTTACTTCAGTATATTTTTGGACGATAGCTGTCATTTATAACTCTGCAGGTTTGTGAATTACAGTGCCCCTGAGCTCCTTTCTTCAACTCGCTTTCTTGTGACCTGGCCGCAACACCGCAGGATGGCTTCAGGCCCTAATCTGGTTCCGGCACGGCACGCTGAGCCTTTGTTTAATTCCTCTTCCTGGTGGGAAATGAGAGTTAAATTTGCCCGTCCAGACACCTCCAGCTAGTCTCTCATTAGTTCTCGCTATTCCTGTTCATCTTCCGCAGAAATTGCAAACTGGGCCAAACAGGAGGTTAAAGGGACTGACTCTCCAAGTCGGGAGAGTGTTAGTAAAGCGTCTGGAATGTTGCACCCGAGTACCAGGATACGAAAACTGAGATATATTTGAACACGTCTCCCGATCACATGGTTGATCATACTCTAGGTTCCACATGCATGTTTTAGCTGAAGGAAGAATACCTTAAACCTGGGTAGTTGAAACCCGTGGAATGGGTACCATGCAATATGACTTCAAAGGGTCTTCATTTGCTCACCGAACCTCTCCAATCCTATCACTGCTGCGTTTATATCCCTGTACACATGCTTGATTCTCTTTCAGAGACATAGCAATCCATAGGTTTTAAGATACTTACGAGTCAGGTACATTCTTAGGCGTTTAATATGGGGTGTTGAGTCCATTTCGTTGAGCAAGGAGTAGCTCTGGTCTATTCCATATTTGGCTTAAGGAACTTTATCTGTGCTCATTTCAATCTCTGGTTTTATGCAGCACCCCAACTCACCTTTCCCCTTAAGCAAGCATAAGTTGGTTTTCTAAATTTGAGACCCTGTTCTGTTTTGGAATTCAGTTCCTGTGTAGCCAAGTTTACATTCCGTGTATTAGTGATATCTTATGATGTTTCTTTTTCTGTGTGACTTATTTCAGTTAGAATCATCGTACCTGAATCCACTCATTATGCTGCTACGGGCCTGATGACATAGATTTCATTGCTGAGTGATACTGCATTGTACGTAAGTACCACAAGTTCTTTATCCATTTTTCACTTTCCGTGATATTGAACTTGTATGGTACACGAGGTTCTTGTAAACAGAGGCGTCCCAAACTTTGGGGTGGCTGTGTCTTTTTGATTTTAATTTCCCTAAGCTATAGGACCATAAGTGGAAGTGCCCTAGGCTCTGTTGCTTTGTTTTTTAGATGTTTCAGGAAACACCATACACTTCTCCCGAGTGTCTGTTGGCAATTTACATCCCGCCCATCAGCATAACAAGGCTCCCAGTTCTCCATGGCCTGTCCTGCCTTTCTGGATTTTACACTTTTTTCAGATGGCCCTTTTGACCGGGGGGAAGTGAGACTTCATTGTAGTGCAGATTTCCTTTGCAAGCTTGCTTGGTAAGCCAAAAAGGGCGTATGCGTTTTTTCCTGAATATATTCAGGTAAAAACGCATACGCCGTTTTTGGCCAAGTGCATCATTGTGGACTTTCTGCCTCTTTTCCTGAATATATTCAGGAAAAAATGCATACGCCCTTTTTGGCCAAGTGCATCATTGTGGACGTTCTGCCTCTTTTCCTATGCTTTCAATGCAATTCCAGTCTACCTCCTGAAATCGGTTTCCTGCAATTCTGCCCCGCTTTCAAGTCCTCTTATCAGCCTTACTTCAGTATATTTTTGGACGATAGCTGTCATTTGTAACTCTGCAGGTTTGTGAATTACAGTGTCCCTGAGCTCCTTTCTTCAACTCGCTTTCTTTTGAGCTGGCCGCAACACCGCAGGATGGCTTCAGGCCCTAATCTGGTTCCGGCACGGCACGCTGAGCCTTTGGTTAATTCCTCTTCCTGGTGGGAAATGAGAGTTAAATTTGCCCGTCCAGACACCTCCAGCTAGTCTCTCATTGGTTCTCGCTATTCCTGTTCATCTTCCGCAGAAATTGCAAACTGGGCCAAACAGGAGGTTAAAGGGACCGACTGTCCAAGTCGGGAGAGTGTTAGTAAAGTGTCTGGAATGTTGCACCCGAGTACCAGGGTACGAAAACTGAGACATATCTGAACACGTCTCCCGTTCACACGGTTGATCATACTCTGGGTTCCACATGCATGTTTTAGCTGAAGGAAGAATACCTTAAACCTGGAGAGTTGAGACCCGTGGAATGGGTACCATGCAATATGACTTCAAAGGGTCTTCATTTGCTCACCGAACCTCTCCAATCCTATCACTGCTGCGTTTATGCCCCTGTACACATGCTTGATTCTCTTTCGGAGACATAGCAATCCATAGGTTTTAAGATACTTACTAGTCAGGTACATTCTTAGGCGTTTAATATGCGGTGTTGAGTCCATTTCGTTGAGCAAGGAGTAGCTCTTGTCTATTCCATATTTGGCTTAAGGAACTTTATCTGTGCTCATTTCAATCTCTGGTTTTATGCAGCACCCCAACTCACCTTTCCCCTTAAGCAAGCATAAGTTGGTTTTCTAAATTTGAGACCCTGTTCTGTTCTGTAATTCAGTTCCTGTGTAGCCAAGTTTACATTCCGTGTATTAGTGATATCTTATGATGTTTCTTTTTCTGTGTGACTTATTTCAGTTAGAATCATCATACCTGAATCCACTCATTGTGCTGCTATGGGCCTGATGACATAGATTTCATTGCTGAGTGATACTGCATTGTACGTAAGTACCACAAGTTTTTTATCCATTTTTCACTTTCTGTGATATTGAACTTGTACGGTAAACGAGGTTCTTGTAAACAGAGGCGTCCCAAACTTTGGGGTGGCTGTGTCTTTTTGATTTTAATTTCCCTAAGCTATAGGACCATAAGTGAATGTGCCCTAGGCTCTGTTGCTTTGTTTCTTAGATGTTTCAGGAAACACCATACACTTCTCCCGAGTGTCTGTTGGCAATTTACATCCCGCCCATCAGCATAACAAGGCTCCCAGTTCTCCATGGCCTGTCCTGCCTTTCTGGATTTTACACTTTTTTCAGATGGCCCTTTTGACCGGGGGGAAGTGAGACTTCATTGTAGTGCAGATTTCCTTTGCAAGCTTGTTTGGTTGGCCAAAAAGGGCGTATGCGTTTTTTCCTGAATATATTCAGGAAAAAACGCATACGCCCTTTTTGGCCAAGTGCATCATTGTGGACGTTCTGCCTCTTTTCCTATGCTTTCAATGCAATTCCAGTCTACCTCCTGAAATCGGTTTCCTGCAATTCTGCCCCGCTTTCAAGTCCTCTTGGCAGCCTTACTTCAGTATATTTTTGGACGATAGCTGTCATTTATAACTCTGCAGGTTTGTGAATTACAGTGCCCCTGAGCTCCTTTCTTCAACTCGCTTTCTTGTGACCTGGCCGCAACACCGCAGGATGGCTTCAGGCCCTAATCTGGTTCCGGCACGGCACGCTGAGCCTTTGTTTAATTCCTCTTCCTGGTGGGAAATGAGAGTTAAATTTGCCCATCCAAACACCTCCAGCTAGTCTCTCATTAGTTCTCGCTATTCCTGTTCATCTTCCGCAGAAATTGCAAACTGGGCCAAACAGGAGGTTAAAGGGACTGACTCTCCAAGTCGGGAGAGTGTTAGTAAAGCGTCTGGAATGTTGCACCCGAGTACCAGGGTACGAAAACTGAGATATATTTGAACACGTCTCACAATCACATGGTTGATCATACTCTAGGTTCCACATGCATGTTTTAGCTGAAGGAAGAATACCTTAAACCTGGAGAGTTGAGACCCGTGTAATGGGTACCATGCAATATGACTTCAAAGGGTCTTCATTTGCTCACCGAACCTCTCCAATCCTATCACTGCTGCGTTTATGCCCCTGTACATATGCTTGATTCTCTTTCGGAGACATAGCAATCCATAGGTTTTAAGATACTTAAGAGTCAGGTACATTCTTAGGCGTTTAATATGCGGTGTTGAGTCCATTTCGTTGAGCAAGGAGTAGCTCTTGTCTATTCCATATTTGGCTTAAGGAACTTTATCTGTGCTCATTTCAATCTCTGGTTTTATGCAGCACCCCAACTCACCTTTCCCCTTAAGCAAGCATAAGTTGGTTTTCCAAATTTGAGACCCTGTTCTGTTTTGGAATTCAGTTCCTGTGTAGCCAAGTTTACATTCCGTGTATTAGTGATATCTTATGATGTTTCTTTTTCTGTGTGACTTATTTCAGTTAGAATCATCGTACCTGAATCCACTCATTATGTTGCTACGGGCCTGATGACATAGATTTCATTGCTGAGTGATACTGCATTGTACGTAAGTACCACAAGTTCTTTATCCATTTTTCACTTTCTGTGATGTTGAACTTGTACGGTAAACGAGGTTCTTGTAAACAGAGGCGTCCCAAACTTTGGGGTGGCTGTGTCTTTTTGATTTTAATTTCCCTAAGCTATAGAACCATAAGTGGAAGTGCCCTAGGCTCTGTTGCTTTGTTTTTAAGATGTTTCAGGAAACACAATACACTTCTCCGGAGTGTCTGTTGGCAATTTACATCCTGCCCATCAGCATAACAAGGCTCTCAGTTCTCCATGGCCTGTCCTGCCTTTTTGGGTTTTACACTTTTTTCAGATGTCCCTTTTGACCGGGGGGAAGTGAGACTTCATTGTAGTGCAGATTTCCTTTGAAAGTTTTCTTGGTTGGCCAAAAAGGGCGTATGCGTTTTTTCCTGAATATATTCAGGAAAAAACGCATACGCCCTTTTTGGCCAAGTGCATCATTGTGGACGTTCTGCCTCTTTTCCTATGCTTTCAATGCAATTCCAGTCTACCTCCTGAAATCGGTTTCCTGCAATTCTGCCCCGCTTTCAAGTCCTCTTGGCAGCCTTACTTCAGTATATTTTTGGACGATAGCTGTCATTTGTAACTCTGCAGGTTTTTGAATTACAGTGTCCCTGAGCTCCTTTCTTCAACTCGCTTTCCTGTGACCTGGCCGCAACACCGCAGGATGGCTTCAGGCCCTAATCTGGTTCCGGCACGGCACGCTGAGCCTTTGGTTAATTCCTCTTCCTGGTGGGAAATGAGAGTTAAATTTGCCCGTCCAGACACCTCCAGCTAGTCTCTCATTGGTTCTCGCTATTCCTGTTCATCTTCCGCAGAAATTGCAAACTGGGCCAAACAGGAGGTTAAAGGGACCGACTCTCCAAGTCGGGAGAGTGTTAGTAAAGCATCTGGAATGTTGCACCCGAGTACCAGGGTACGAAAACTGAGACATATCTGAACACGTCTCCCGTTCACATGGTTGATCATACTCTGGGTTCCACATGCATGTTTTAGCTGAAGGAAGAATACCTTAAACCTGGAGAGTTGAGACCCGTGGAATGGGTACCATGCAATATGACTTCAAAGGGTCTTCATTTGCTCACCGAACCTCTCCAATCCTATCACTGCTGCGTTTATGCCCCTGTACACATGCTTGATTCTCTTTCGGAGACATAGCAATCCATAGGTTTTAAGATACTTACTAGTCAGGTACATTCTTAGGCGTTTAATATGCGGTGTTGAGTCCATTTCGTTGAGCAAGGAGTAGCTCTTGTCTATTCCATATTTGGCTTAAGGAACTTTATCTGTGCTCATTTCAATCTCTGGTTTTATGCAGCACCCCAACTCACCTTTACCCTTAAGCAAGCATAAGTTGGTTTTCTAAATTTGAGACCCTGTTCTGTTCTGTAATTCAGTTCCTGTGTAGCCAAGTTTACATTCCGTGTATTAGTGATATCTTATGATGTTTCTTTTTCTGTGTGACTTATTTCAGTTAGAATCATCATACCTGAATCCACTCATTGTGCTGCTATGGGCCTGATGACATAGATTTCATTGCTGAGTGATACTGCATTGTACGTAAGTACCACAAGTTTTTTATCCATTTTTCACTTTCTGTGATATTGAACTTGTACGGTAAACGAGGTTCTTGTAAACAGAGGCGTCCCAAAGTTTGGGGTGGCTGTGTCTTTTTGATTTTAATTTCCCTAAGCTATAGGACCATAAGTGAATGTGCTCTAGGCTCTGTTGCTTTGTTTCTTAGATGTTTCAGGAAACACCATACACTTCTCCCGAGTGTCTGTTGGCAATTTACATCCCGCCCATCAGCATAACAAGGCTCCCAGTTCTCCATGGCCTGTCCTGCCTTTCTGGATTTTACACTTTTTTCAGATGGCCCTTTTGACCGGGGGGAAGTGAGACTTCATTGTAGTGCAGATTTCCTTTGCAAGCTTGCTTGGTTGGCCAAAAAGGGCGTATGCGTTTTTTCCTGAATATATTCAGGAAAAAACACATACGCCCTTTTTGGCCAAGTGCATCATTGTGGATGTTCTGCCTCTTTTCCTATGCTTTCAATGCAATTCCAGTCTACCTCCTGAAATCGGTTTCCTGCAATTCTGCCCCACTTTCAAGTCCTGTTGGCAGCCTTACTTCAGTATATTTTTGGACGATAACTGTCATTTATAACTCTGCAGGTTTGTGAATTACATTGCCCCTGAGCTCCTTTCTTCAACTCGCTTTCTTTTGAGCTGGGCGCAACACCACAGGATGGCTTCAGGCCCTAATCTGGTTCCGGCACGGCACGCTGAGCCTTTGGTTAATTCCTCTTCCTGGTGGGAAATGAGAGTTAAATTTGCCCGTCCAGACACCTCCAGCTAGTCTCTCATTGGTTCTCCCTATTCCTGTTCATCTTCCGCAGAAATTGCAAACTGGGCCAAACAGGAGGTTAAAGGCGCTGACTCTCCAAGTGGGGAGAGTGTTATTAAAGCGTCTGGAATGTTGCACCCGAGTACCAGGGTACGAAAACTGAGACATATCTGAACACGTCTCCTGTTCACACGGTTGATCATACTCTGGGTTCCACATGCATGTTTTAGCTGAAGGAAGAATACCTTAAACCTGGAGAGTTGAGACCCGTGTAATGGGTACCATGCAATATGACTTCAAAGGGTCTTCATTTGCTCACCGAACCTCTCCAATCCTATCACTGCTGCGTTTATGCCCCTGTACACACGCTTGATTCTCTTTCGGAGACATAGCAATCCATAGGTTTTAAGATACTTACTAGTCAGGTACATTCTTAGGTGTTTAATATGGGGTGTTGAGTCCATTTCGTTGAGCAAGGAGTAGCTCTTGTCTATTCCATATTTGGCTTAAGGAACTTTATCTGTGCTCATTTCAATCTCTGGTTTTATGCAGCACCCCAACTCACCTTTCCCCTTAAGCAAGCATAAGTTGGTTTTCTAAATTTGAGACACTGTTCTGTTTTGGAATTCAGTTCCTGTGTAGCCAAGTTTACATTCCGTGTATTAGTGATATCTTATGATGTTTCTTTTTCTGTGTGACTTATTTCAGTTAGAATCATCATACCTGAATCCACTCATTCTGCTGCTAAGGGCCTGATGACATAGATTTCATTGCTGAGTGATATTGCTTTGTAAGTAAATACCACAACTTCTTTATCCATTTTTCACTTTCTGCAATGTTGAACTTGTACTGTAAACGAGGTTCTTGTAAACAGAGGCGTCCCAAACTTTGGGGTGGCTGTGCCTTTTTGATTTTAATTTCCCTAAGCTATAGGACCATAAGTGGAAGTGCCCTAGGCTCTGTTGCTTTGTTTTTTAGATGTTTCAGGAAACACCATACACTTCTCCCGAGTGTCTGTTGGCAATTTACATCCCGCCCATCAGCATAACAAGGCTCCCAGTTCTCCATGGCCTGTCCTGCCTTTCTGGATTTTACACTTTTTTCAGATGGCCCTTTTGACTAGGGGGAAGTGAGACTTCATTGTAGTGCAGATTTCCTTTGCAAGCTTGCTTGGTTGGCCAAAAAGGGCATAGGCGTTTTTTCCTGAATATATTAAGGAAAAAACGCCTACGCCCTTTTTGGCCAAGTGCATCATTGTGGACGTTCTGCCTCTTTTCCTATGCTTTCAATGCAATTCCAGTCTACCTCCTGAAATCGGTTTCCTGCAATTCTGCCCCGCTTTCAAGTCCTCTTGGCAGCCTTACTTCAGTATATTTTTGGACGATAGCTGTCATTTATAACTCTGCAGGTTTGTGAATTACAGTGCCCCTGAGCTCCTTTCTACAACTCGCTTTCTTGTGACCTGTCTGCAACACCGCAGGATGGCTTCAGGCCCTAATCTGGTTCCGGCACGGCACGCTGCGCCTTTGGTTAATTCCTCTTCCTGGTGGGAAATGAGAGTTAAATTTGCCCGTCCAGACACCTCCAGCTAGTCTCTCATTGGTTCTCGCTATTCCTGTTCATCTTCCGCAGAAATTGCAAACTGGGCCAAACAGGAGGTTAAAGGGACTGACTCTCCAAGTCGGGAGAGTGTTAGTAAAGCGTCTGGAATGTTGCACCCGAGTACCAGGGGAGGAAAACTGAGACATATTTGAACACGTCTCCCGATCACATGGTTGATCATACTCTAGGTTCCACATGCATGTTTTAGCTGAAGGAAGAATACCTTAGACCTGGAGAGTTGAGACCCGTGGAATGGGTACCATGCAATATGACTTCAAAGGGTCTTCATTTGCTCACCGAACCTCTCCAATCCTATCACTGCTGCGTTTATGCCCCGTACACACGCTTGATTCTCTTTCGGAGACATAGCAATCCATAGGTTTTAAGATACTTACTAGTCAGGTACATTCTTAGGCGTTTAATATGCGGTGTTGAGTCCATTTCCTTGAGCAAGGAGTAGCTATTGTCTATTCCATATTTGGCTTAAGTTACTTTATCTGTGCTCATTTCAATCTCTGGTTTTATGCAGCACCCCAACTCACCTTTCCCCTTAAGCAAGCATAAGCTGGTTTTCTAAATTTGAGACCCTGTTCTGTTTTGGAATTCAGTTCCTGTGTAGCGAAGTTTACATTCCGTGTATTAGTGATATCTTATGATGTTTCTTTTTCTGTGTGACTTGTTTCAGTTAGAATCATCATACCTGAATCCACTCATTGTGCTGCTAAGGGCCTGATGACATAGATTTCATTGCTGAGTGATATTGCTTTGTAAGTAAATACCACAACTTCTTTATCCATTTTTCACTTTCTGCGATGTTGAACTTGTACTGTAAACGAGGTTCTTGTAAACAGAGCCGTTCCAAACTTTGGGGTGGCTGTGTCTTTTTGATTTTAATTTCCCTAAGCTATAGGACCATAAGTGGAAGTGCCCTAGGCTCTGTTGCTTTGTTTTTCAGATGTTTCAGGAAACACCATACACTTCTCCCGAGTGTCTGCTGGCAATTTACATCCCGCCCATCAGCATAAAAAGGCTCCCAGTTCTCCATGGCCTGTCCTGCCTTTCTGGATTTTACACTTTTTTCAGATGGCCCTTTTGACCGGGGGGAAGTGAGACTTCATTGTAGTGCAGATTTCCTTTGCAATTTTGCTTGGTTGGCCAAAAAGTGCGTATGCGTTTTTTCCTGAATATATTGAGGAAAAAACGCATATGCCCTTTTTGGCCAAGTTCATCATTGTGGACGTTCTGCCTCTTTTCCTATGCTTTCAATGCAATTCCAGTCTACCTCCTGAAATCGGTTTCCTGCAATTCTGCCCCGCTTTCAAGTCCTCTTGGCAGCCTTACTTCAGTATATTTTTGGACGATAGTTGTCATTTATAACTCTGCAGGTTTGTGAATTACAGTGCCCCTGAGCTCCTTTCTTCAACTCGCTTTCTTGTGAGCTGGCCGCAACACCGCAGTATGGCTTCAGGCCCTAATCTGGTTCCGGCACGGCACGCTGAGCCTTTGGTTATTTCCTCTTCCTGGTGGGAAATGAGAGTTAAATTTGCCCGTCCAGACACCTCCAGCTAGTCTCTCATTGGTTCTCCCTATTCCTGTTCATCTTCCGCAGAAATTGCAAACTGGGCCAAACAGGAGTTTAAAGGCGCTGACTCTCCAAGTGGGGAGAGTGTTAGTAAAGCGTCTGGAATGTTGCACCCGAGTACCAGGGGAGGAAAACTGAGACATATTTGAACACTTCTCCCGATCACACGGTTGATCATACTCTGGGTTCCACATGCATGTTTTAGCTGAAGGAAGAATACCTTAAACCTGGAGAGTTGAGACCCGTGCAAGGGGTACCATGCAATATGACTTCAAAGGGTCTTCATTTGCTCACCGAACCTCTCCAATCCTATCACTGCTGCGTTTATGCTCCTGTACACACGCTTGATTCTCTTTTGGAGACATAGCAATCCATAGGTTTTAAGATACTTACTAGTCAGGTACATTCTTAGGCGTTTAATATGCGGTGTTGAGTCAATTTCGTTGAGCAAGGAGTAGCTCTTGTCTATTCCATATTTGGCTTAAGGAACTTTATCTGTGCTCATTTCAATCTCTGGTTTTATGCAGCACCCCAACTCACCTTTCCCCTTAAGCAAGCATAAGTTGGTTTTCTAAATTTGAGACCCTGTTCTGTTTTGGAATTCAGTTCCTGTGTAGCCAAGTTTACATTCCGTGTATTAGTGATATCTTATGATGTTACTTTTTCTGTGTGACTTATTTCAGTTAGAATCATCATACCTGAATCCACTCATTGTGCTGCTAAGGGCCTGATGACATAGATTTCATTGCTGAGTGATACTGCATTGTACGTAAGTACCACAAGATTTTTATCCATTTTTCACTTTCTGTGATATTGAACTTGTACGGTAAACGAGGTTCTTGTAAACAGAGGCGTCTCAAACTTTGGGGTGGCTGTGTCTTTTTGATTTTAATTTCCCTAAGCTATAGGACCATAAGTGAATGTGCCCTAGGCTCCGTTGCTTTGTTTCTTAGATGTTTCAGGAAACACCATACACTTCTCCCGAGTGTCTGTTGGCAATTTACATCCCGCCCATCAGCATAACAAGGCTCCCAGTTCTCCATGGCCTGTCCTGCCTTTCTGGATTTTACACTTTTTTCAGATGGCCCTTTTGACCGGGGGGAAGTGAGACTTCATTGTAGTGCAGATTTCCTTTGCAAGTTTGCTTGGTTGGCCAAAAAGGGCGTATGCGTTTTTTCCTGAATATATTCAGGAAAAAACGCATACGCCCTTTTTGGCCAAGTGCATCATTGTGGACGTTCTGCCTCTTTTCCTATGCTTTCAATGCAATTCCAGTCTACCTCCTGAAATCGGTTTCCTGCAATTCTGCCCCGCTTTCAAGTCCTCTTGGCAGCCTTACTTCAGTATATTTTTGGACGATAGCTGTCATTTATAACTCTGCAGGTTTGTGAATTACAGTGCCCCTGAGCTCCTTTCTTCAACTCGCTTTCTTGTGACCTGGCCGCAACACCGCAGGATGGCTTCAGGCCCTAATCTGGTTCCGGCACGGCACGCTGAGCCTTTGTTTAATTCCTCTTCCTGGTGGGAAATGAGAGTTAAATTTGCCCATCCAGACACCTCCAGCTAGTCTCTCATTAGTTCTCGCTATTCCTGTTCATCTTCCGCAGAAATTGCAAACTGGGCCAAACAGGAGGTTAAAGGGACTGACTCTCCAAGTCGGGAGAGTGTTAGTAAAGCGTCTGGAATGTTGCACCCGAGTACCAGGGTACGAAAACTGAGGCATATTTGAACACGTCTCCCGATCACATGGTTGATCATACTCTAGGTTCCACATGCATGTTTTAGCTGAAGGAAGAATACCTTAAACCTGGGTAGTTGAAACCCGTGGAATGGGTACCATGCAATACGACTTCAAAGGGTCTTCATTTGCTCACCGAACCTCTCCAATCCTATCACTGCTGCGTTTATGTCCCTGTACACATGCTTGATTCTCTTTCGGAGACATAGCAATCCATAGGTTTTAAGATACTTAAGAGTCAGGTACATTCTTAGGCGTTTAATATGGGGTGTTGAGTCCATTTCGTTGAGCAAGGAGTAGCTCTTGTCTATTCCATATTTGGCTTAAGGAACTTTATCTGTGCTCATTTCAATCTCTGGTTTTATGCAGCACCCCAACTCACCTTTCCCCTTAAGCAAGCATAAGTTGGTTTTCTAAATTTGAGACCCTGTTCTGTTTTGGAATTCAGTTCCTGTGTAGCCAAGTTTACATTCCGTGTATTAGTGATATCTTATGATGTTTCTTTTTCTGTGTGACTTGTTTCAGTTAGAATCATCATACCTGAATCCACTCATTGTGCTGCTAAGGGCCTGATGACATAGATTTCATTGCTGAGTGATATTGCTTTGTAAGTAAATACCACAACTTCTTTATCCATTTTTCACTTTCTGCGATGTTGAACTTGTACTGTAAACGAGGTTCTTGTAAACAGAGCCGTTCCAAACTTTGGGGTGGCTGTGTCTTTTTGATTTTAATTTCCCTAAGCTATAGGACCATAAGTAGAAGTGCCCTAGGCTCTGTTGCTTTGTTTTTTAGATGTTTCAGGAAACACCATACACTTCTCCGGAGTGTCTGTTGGCAATTTACATCCCGCCCATCAGCATAACAAGGCTCCCAGTTCTCCATGGCCTGTCCTGCCTTTCTGGATTTTACACTTTTTTCAGATGGCCCTTTTGACCGGCGGGAAGTGAGACTTCATTGTAGTGCAGATTTCCTTTGCAAGTTTGCTTGGTTGGCCAAAAAGGGCGTATGCGTTTTTTCCTGAATATATTCAGGAAAAAACGCATACGCCCTTTTTGGCCAAGTGCATCATTGTGGACGTTGTGCCTCTTTTCCTATGCTTTCAATGCAATTCCAGTCTACCTCCTGAAATCGGTTTCCTGCAATTCTGCCCCGCTTTCAAGTCCTGTTGGCAGCCTTACTTCAGTATATTTTTGGACGATAGCTGTAATTTGTAACTCTGCAGGTTTGTGAATTACAGCGCCCCTGAGCTCTTTCTTCAACTCGCTTTCTTTTGAGCTGGCCGCAACACCGCAGGATGGCTTCAGGCCCTAATCTGGTTCCGGCACGGCACGCTGAGCCTTTGGTTAATTCCTCTTCCTGGTGGGAAATGAGAGTTAAATTTGCCCGTCCAGACACCTCCAGCTAGTCTCTCATTGGTTCTCCCTATTCCTGTTCATCTTCCGCAGAAATTGCAAACTGGGCCAAACAGGAGGTTAAAGGCGCTGACTCTCCAAGTGGGGAGAGTGTTATTAAAGCGTCTGGAATGTTGCACCCGAGTACCAGGGTACGAAAACTGAGACATATCTGAACACGTCTCCCGTTCACACGGTTGATCATACTCTGGGTTCCACATGCATGTTTTAGCTGAAGGAAGAATACCTTAAACCTGGAGAGTTGAGACCCGTGTAATGGGTACCATGCAATATGACTTCAAAGGGTCTTCATTTGCTCACCGAACCTCTCCAATCCTATCACTGCTGTGTTTATGCCCCTGTACACACGCTTGATTCTCTTTCAGAGACATAGCAATCCATAGGTTTTAAGATACTTACTAGTCAGGTACATTCTTAGGCGTTTAATATGGGGTGTTGAATCCATTTCGTTGAGCAAGGAGTAGCTCTTGTCTATTCCATATTTGGCTTAAGGAACTTTATCTGTGCTCATTTCAATCTCTGGTTTTATGCAGCACCCCAACTCACCTTTCCCCTTAAGCAAGCATAAGTTGGTTTTATAAATTTGAGACCCTGTTCTGTTTTGGAATTCAGTTCCTGTGTAGCCAAGTTTACATTCCGTGTATTAGTGATATCTTATGATGTTTCTGTTTCTGTGTGACTTATTTCAGTTAGAATCATCGTACCTGAATCCACTCATTATGCTGCTACGGGCCTGATGACATAGATATCATTGCTGAGTGATACTGCATTGTACGTAAGTACCACAAGTTCTTTATCCATTTTTCACTTTCTGTGATATTGAACTTGTACGGTAAACGAGGTTCTTGTAAACAGAGGCGTCCCAAACTTTGGGGTGGCTGTGTCGTTTTGATTTTAATTTCCCTAAGCTATAGGACCATAAGTGGAAGTGCCCTAGGCTCTGTTGCTTTGTTTTTCAGATGTTTCAGGAAACACCATACACTTCTCCCGAGTGTCTGCTGGCAATTTACATCCCGCCCATCAGCATAAAAAGGCTCCCAGTTCTCCATGGCCTGTCCTGCCTTTCTGGATTTTACACTTTTTTCAGATGGCCCTTTTGACCGGGGGGAAGTGAGACTTCATTGTAGTGCAGATTTCCTTTGCAATTTTGCTTGGTTGGCCAAAAAGTGCGTATGCGTTTTTTCCTGAATATATTGAGGAAAAAACGCATATGCCCTTTTTGGCCAAGTGCATCATTGTGGACGTTCTGCCTCTTTTCCTATGCTTTCAATGCAATTCCAGTCTACCTCCTGAAATCGGTTTCCTGCAATTCTGCCCCGCTTTCAAGTCCTCTTGGCAGCCTTACTTCAGTATATTTTTGGACGATAGTTGTCATTTATAACTCTGCAGGTTTGTGAATTACAGTGCCCCTGAGCTCCTTTCTTCAACTCGCTTTCTTGTGAGCTGGCCGCAACACCGCAGTATGGCTTCAGGCCCTAATCTGGTTCCGGCACGGCACGCTGAGCCTTTGGTTATTTCCTCTTCCTGGTGGGAAATGAGAGTTAAATTTGCCCGTCCAGACACCTCCAGCTAGTCTCTCATTGGTTCTCCCTATTCCTGTTCATCTTCCGCAGAAATTGCAAACTGGGCCAAACAGGAGTTTAAAGGCGCTGACTCTCCAAGTGGGGAGAGTGTTAGTAAAGCGTCTGGAATGTTGCACCCGAGTACCAGGGGAGGAAAACTGAGTCATATTTGAACACGTCTCCCGATCACACGGTTGATCATACTCTGGGTTCCACATGCATGTTTTAGCTGAAGGAAGAATACCTTAAACCTGGAGAGTTGAGACCCGTGTAAGGGGTACCATGCAATATGACTTCAAAGGGTCTTCATTTGCTCACCGAACCTCTCCAATCCTATCACTGCTGCGTTTATGCTCCTGTACACACGCTTGATTCTCTTTTGGAGACATAGCAATCCATAGGTTTTAAGATACTTACTAGTCAGGTACATTCTTAGGCGTTTAATATGCGGTGTTGAGTCCATTTCGTTGAGCAAGGAGTAGCTCTTGTCTATTCCATATTTGGCTTAAGGAACTTTATCTGTGCTCATTTCAATCTCTGGTTTTATGCAGCACCCCAACTCACCTTTCCCCTTAAGCAAGCATAAGTTGGTTTTCTAAATTTGAGACCCTGTTCTGTTTTGGAATTCAGTTCCTGTGTAGCCAAGTTTACATTCCGTGTATTAGTGATATCTTATGATGTTACTTTTTCTGTGTGACTTATTTCAGTTAGAATCATCGTACCTGAATCCACTCATTGTGCTGCTATGGGCCTGATGACATAGATTTCATTGCTGAGTGATACTGCATTGTACGTAAGTACCACAAGATTTTTATCCATTTTTCACTTTCTGTGATATTGAACTTGTACGGTAAACGAGGTTCTTGTAAACAGAGGCGTCTCAAACTTTGGGGTGGCTGTGTCTTTTTGATTTTAATTTCCCTAAGCTATAGGACCATAAGTGAATGTGCCCTAGGCTCCGTTGCTTTGTTTCTTAGATGTTTCAGGAAACACCATACACTTCTCCCGAGTGTCTGTTGGCAATTTACATCCCGCCCATCAGCATAACAAGGCTCCCAGTTCTCCATGGCCTGTCCTGTCTTTCTGGATTTTACACTTTTTTCAGATGGCCCTTTTGACCGGGGGGAAGTGAGACTTCATTGTAGTGCAGATTTCCTTTGCAAGTTTGCTTGGTTGGCCAAAAAGGGCGTATGAGTTTTTTCCTGAATATATTCAGGAAAAAACGCATACGCCCTTTTTGGCCAAGTGCATCATTGTGGACGTTCTGCCTCTTTTCCTATGCTTTCAATGCAATTCCAGTCTACCTCCTGAAATCGGTTTCCTGCAATTCTGCCCCGCTTTCAAGTCCTCTTGGCAGCCTTACTTCAGTATATTTTTGGACGATAGCTGTCATTTATAACTCTGCAGGTTTGTGAATTACAGTGCCCCTGAGCTCCTTTCTTCAACTCGCTTTCTTGTGACCTGGCCGCAACACCGCAGGATGGCTTCAGGCCCTAATCTGGTTCCGGCACGGCACGCTGAGCCTTTGTTTAATTCCTCTTCCTGGTGGGAAATGAGAGTTAAATTTGCCCATCCAGACACCTCCAGCTAGTCTCTCATTAGTTCTCGCTATTCCTGTTCATCTTCCGCAGAAATTGCAAACTGGGCCAAACAGGAGGTTAAAGGGACTGACTCTCCAAGTCGGGAGAGTGTTAGTAAAGCGTCTGGAATGTTGCACCCGAGTACCAGGGTACGAAAACTGAGACATATTTGAACACGTCTCCCGATCACATGGTTGATCATACTCTAGGTTCCACATGCATGTTTTAGCTGAAGGAAGAATACCTTAAACCTGGGTAGTTGAAACCCGTGGAATGGGTACCATGCAATATGACTTCAAAGGGTCTTCATTTGCTCACCGAACCTCTCCAATCCTATCACTGCTGCGTTTATGTCCCTGTACACATGCTTGATTCTCTTTCGGAGACATAGCAATCCATAGGTTTTAAGATACTTAAGAGTCAGGTACATTCTTAGGCGTTTAATATGGGGTGTTGAGTCCATTTCGTTGAGCAAGGAGTAGCTCTTGTCTATTCCATATTTGGCTTAAGGAACTTTATCTGTGCTCATTTCAATCTCTGGTTTTATGCAGCACCCCAACTCACCTTTCCCCTTAAGCAAGCATAAGTTGGTTTTCTAAATTTGAGACCCTGTTCTGTTTTGGAATTCAGTTCCTGTGTAGCCAAGTTTACATTCCGTGTATTAGTGATATCTTATGATGTTTCTTTTTCTGTGTGACTTATTTCAGTTAGAATCATCGTACCTGAATCCACTCATTATGTTGCTACGGGCCTGATGACATAGATTTCATTGCTGAGTGATACTGCATTGTACGTAAGTACCACAAGTTCTTTATCCATTTTTCACTTTCTGTGATGTTGAACTTGTACGGTAAACGAGGTTCTTGTAAACAGAGGCGTCCCAAACTTTGGGGTGGCTGTGTCTTTTTGATTTTAATTTCCCTAAGCTATAGAACCATAAGTGGAAGTGCCCTAGGCTCTGTTGCTTTGTTTTTAAGATGTTTCAGGAAACACCATACACTTCTCCCGAGTGTCTGTTGGCAATTTACATCCCGCCCATCAGCATAACAAGGCTCCCAGTTCTCCATGGCCTGTCCTGCCTTTTTGGGTTTTACACTTTTTTCAGATGTCCCTTTTGACCGGGGGGAAGTGAGACTTCATTGTAGTGCAGATTTCCTTTGAAAGTTTTCTTGGTTGGCCAAAAAGGGCGTATGCGTTTTTTCCTGAATATATTCAGGAAAAAACGCATACGCCCTTTTTGGCCAAGTGCATCATTGTGGACGTTCTGCCTCTTTTCCTATGCTTTCAATGCAATTCCAGTCTACCTCCTGAAGTCGGTTTCCTGCAATTCTGCCCCGCTTTCAAGTCCTCTTGGCAGCCTTACTTCAGTATATTTTTGGACGATAGCTGTCATTTATAACTCTGCAGGTTTGTGAATTACAGTGTCCCTGAGCTCCTTTCTTCAACTCGCTGTCTTTTGAGCTGGCCGCAACAGCGCAGGATGGCTTCAGGCCCTAATCTGGTTCCGGCACAGCACGCTGAGCCTTTGGTTAATTCCTCTTCCTGGTGGGAAATGAGAGTTAAATTTGCCCGTCCAGACACCTCCAGCTAGTCTCTCATTGGTTCTCGCTATTCCTGTTCATCTTCCGCAGAAATTGCAAACTGGGCCAAACAGGAGGTTAAAGGGACCGACTCTCCAAGTCGGGAGAGTGTTAGTAAAGCGTCTGGAATGTTGCACCCGAGTACCAGGGTACGAAAACTGAGACATATCTGAACACGTCTCCCGTTCACACGGTTGATCATACTCTGGGTTCCAGATGCATGTTTTAGCTGAAGGAAGAATACCTTAAACCTGGAGAGTTGAGACCCGTGTAATGGGTACCATGCAATATGACTTCAAAGGGTCTTCATTTGCTCACCGAACCTCTCCAATCCTATCACTGCTGCGTTTATGCCCCTGTACACATGCTGGATTCTCTTTCGGAGACATAGCAATCCATAGGTTTTAAGATACTTACTAGTCAGGTACATTCTTAGGCGTTTAATATGCGGTGTTGAGTCCATTTCGTTGAGCAAGGAGTAGCTCTTGTCTATTCCATATTTGGCTTAAGGAACTTTATCTGTGCTCATTTCAATCTCTGGTTTTATGCAGCACCCCAACTCACCTTTCCCCTTAAGCAAGCATAAGTTGGTTTTCTAAATTTGAGACCCTGTTCTGTTCTGTAATTCAGTTCCTGTGTAGCCAAGTTTACATTCCGTGTATTAGTGATATCTTATGATGTTTCTTTTTCTGTGTGACTTATTTCAGTTAGAATCATCATACCTGAATCCACTCATTGTGCTGCTATGGGCCTGATGACATAGATTTCATTGCTGAGTGATACTGCATTGTACGTAAGTACCACAAGTTTTTTATCCATTTTTCACTTTCTGTGATATTGAACTTGTATGGTAAACGAGGTTCTTGTAAACAGAGGCGTCCCAAACTTTGGGGTGGCTGTGTCTTTTTGATTTTAATTTCCCTAAGCTATAGGACCATAAGTGAATGTGCCCTAGGCTCTGTTGCTTTGTTTCTTAGATGTTTAAGGAAACACCATACACTTCTCCCGAGTGTCTGTTGGCAATTTACATCCCGCCCATCAGCATAACAAGGCTCCCAGTTCTCCATGGCCTGTCCTGCCTTTCTGGATTTTACACTTTTTTCAGATGGCCCTTTTGACCGGGGGGAAGTGAGACTTCATTGTAGTGCAGATTTCCTTTGCAAGTTTGCTTGGTTGGCCAAAAAGGGCGTATGCGTTTTTTCCTGAATATATTCAGGAAAAAACGCATACGCCCTTTTTGGCCAAGTGCATCATTGTGGACGTTCTGCCTCTTTTCCTATGCTTTCAATGCAATTCCAGTCTACCTCCTGAAATCGGTTTCCTGCAATTCTGCCCCGCTTTCAAGTCCTCTTGGCAGCCTTACTTCAGTATATTTTTGGACGATAGCTGTCATTTATAACTCTGCAGGTTTGTGAATTACAGTGTCCCTGAGCTCCTTTCTTCAACTCGCTTTCCTGTGACCTGGCCGCAACACCGCAGGATGGCTTCAAGCCCTAATCTAGGTCCGGCACGGCACGCTGAGCCTTTGGTTATTTCCTCTTCCTGGTGGGAAATGAGAGTTAAATTTGCCCGTCCAGACACCTCCAGCTAGTCTCTCATTGGTTCTCCCTATTCCTGTTCATCTTCCGCAGAAATTGCAAACTGGGCCAAACAGGAGGTTAAAGGCGCTGACTCTCCAAGTGGGGAGAGTGTTAGTAATGCGTCTGGAATGTTGCACCCGAGTACCAGGGGAGGAAAACTGAGACATATTTGAACACGTCTCCCGTTCACACGGTTGATCATACTCTGGGTTCCACATGCATGTTTTAGCTGAAGGAAGAATACCTTAAACCTGGAGAGTTGAGACCCGTGGAATGGGTACCATGCAATATGACTTCAAAGGGTCTTCATTTGCTCACCGAACCTCTCCAATCCTATCACTGCTGCGTTTATGCCCCTGTACACATGCTTGATTCTCTTTCGGAGACATAGCAATCCATAGGTTTTAAGATACTTAAGAGTTAGGTACATTCTTAGGTGTTTAATATGCGGTGTTGAGTCCATTTCGTTGAGCAAGGAGTAGCTCTTGTCTATTCCATATTTGGCTTAAGGAACTTTATCTGTGCTCATTTCAATCTCTGGTTTTATGCAGCACCCCAACTCACCTTTCCCCTTAAGCAAGCATAAGTTGGTTTTCTAAATTTGAGACCCTGTTCTGTTTTGGAATTCAGTTCCTTGTAGCCAAGTTTACATTTCGTGTATTAGTGATATCTTATGATGTTTCTTTTTCTGTGTGACTTATTTCAGTTAGAATCATCGTACCTGAATCCACTCATTATGCTGCTACGGGCCTGATGACATAGATTTCATTGCTGAGTGATACTGCATTGTACGTAAGTACCACAAGTTCTTTATCCATTTTTCACTTTCCGTGATATTGAACTTGTACGGTACACGAGGTTCTTGTAAACAGAGGCGTCCCAAATTGGGGTGGCTGTGTCTTTTTGATTTTAATTTCCCTAAGCTATAGGACCATAAGTGGAAGTGCCTTAGGCTGTGTTCCTTTGTTTCTTAGATGTTTCAGGAAACACCATACACTTCTCCTGAGTGTCTGTTGGCAATTTACATCCCGCCCATCAGCATAACAAGGCTCCCAGTTCTCCATGGCCTGTCCTGCCTTTCTGGATTTTACACTTTTTTCAGATGGCCCTTTTGACCGGGGGGAAGTGAGACTTCATTGTAGTGCAGATTTCCTTTGCAAGCTTGCTTGGTAGGCCAAAAAGGGCGTATGCGTTTTTTCCTGAATATATTCAGGTAAAAACGCATACGCCGTTTTTGGCCAAGTGCATCATTTTGGACTTTCTGCCTCTTTTCCTGAATATATTCAGGAAAAAATGCATACGCCCTTTTTGGCCAAGTGCATCATTGTGGACGTTCTGCCTCTTTTCCTATGCTTTCAATGCAATTCCAGTCTACCTCCTGAAATCGGTTTCCTGCAATTCTGCCCCGCTTTCAAGTCCTCTTGGCAGCCTTACTTCAGTATATTTTTGGACGATAGCTGTCATTTGTAACTCTGCAGGTTTGTGAATTACAGTGTCCCTGAGCTCCTTTCTTCAACTCGCTTTCTTTTGAGCTGGCCGCAACACCGCAGGATGGCTTCAGGCCCTAATCTGGTTCCGGCACGGCACGCTGAGCCTTTGGTTAATTCCTCTTCCTGGTGGGAAATGAGAGTTAAATTTGCCCGTCCAGACACCTCCAGCTAGTCTCTCATTGGTTCTCGCTATTCCTGTTCATCTTCCGCAGAAATTGCAAACTGGGCCAAACAGGAGGTTAAAGGGACCGACTCTCCAAGTCGGGAGAGTGTTAGTAAAGCGTCTGGAATGTTGCACCCGAGTACCAGGGTACGAAAACTGAGACATATCTGAACACGTCTCCCGTTCACACGGTTGATCATACTCTGGGTTCCACATGCATGTTTTAGGTGAAGGAAGAATACCTTAAACCTGGAGAGTTGACACCCGTGGAATGGGTACCATGCAATATGACTTCAAAGGGTCTTCATTTGCTCACCGAACCTCTCCAATCCTATCACTGCTGCGTTTATGCCCCTGTACACATGCTTGATTCTCTTTCGGAGACATAGCAATCCATAGGTTTTAAGATACTTACTAGTCAGGTACATTCTTAGGCGTTTAATATGCGGTGTTGAGTCCATTTCGTTGAGCAAGGAGTAGCTCTTGTCTATTCCATATTTGGCTTAAGGAACTTTATCTGTGCTCATTTCAATCTCTGGTTTTATGCAGCACCCCAACTCACCTTTCCCCTTAAGCAAGCATAAGTTGGTTTTCTAAATTTGAGACCCTGTTCTGTTCTGTAATTCAGTTCCTGTGTAGCCAAGTTTACATTCCGTGTATTAGTGATATCTTATGATGTTTCTTTTTCTGTGTGACTTATTTCAGTTAGAATCATCATACCTGAATCCACTCATTGTGCTGCTATGGGCCTGATGACATAGATTTCATTGCTGAGTGATACTGCATTGTATGTAAGTACCACAAGTTTTTTATCCATTTTTCACTTTCTGTGATATTGAACTTGTACGGTAAATGAGGTTCTTGTAAACAGAGGCGTCCCAAACATTGGGGTGGCTGTGTCTTTTTGATTTTAATTTCCCTAAGCTATAGGACCATAAGTGAATGTGCCCTAGGCTCTGTTGCTTTGTTTCTTAGATGTTTCAGGAAACACCATACACTTCTCCCGAGTGTCTGTTGGCAATTTACATCCCGCCCATCAGCATAACAAGGCTCCCAGTTCTCCATGGCCTGTCCTGCCTTTCTGGATTTTACACTTTTTTCAGATGGCCCTTTTGACCGGGGGGAAGTGAGACTTCATTGTAGTGCAGATTTCCTTTGCAAGCTTGTTTGGTTGGCCAAAAAGGGCGTATGCGTTTTTTCCTGAATATATTCAGGAAAAAACGCATACGCCCTTTTTGGCCAAGTGCATCATTGTGGACGTTCTGCCTCTTTTCCTATGCTTTCAATGCAATTCCAGTCTACCTCCTGAAATCGGTTTCCTGCAATTCTGCCCCGCTTTCAAGTCCTCTTGGCAGCCTTACTTCAGTATATTTTTGGACGATAGCTGTCATTTATAACTCTGCAGGTTTGTGAATTACAGTGCCCCTGAGCTCCTTTCTTCAACTCGCTTTCTTGTGACCTGGCCGCAACACCGCAGGATGGCTTCAGGCCCTAATCTGCTTCCGGCACGGCACGCAGAGCCTTTGGTTATTTCCTCTTCCTGGTGGGAAATGAGAGTTAAATTTGCCCGTCCAGACACCTCCAGCTAGTCTCTCATTAGTTCTCGCTATTCCTGTTCATCTTCCGCAGAAATTGCAAACTGGGCCAAACAGGAGGTTAAAGGGACTGACTCTCCAAGTCGGGAGAGTGTTAGTAAAGCGTCTGGAATGTTGCACCCGAGTACCAGGGTACGAAAACTGAGATATATTTGAACACGTCTCCCGATCACATGGTTGATCATACTCTAGGTTCCACATGCATGTTTTAGCTGAAGGAAGAATACCTTAAACCTGGGTAGTTGAAACCCGTGGAATGGGTACCATGCAATATGACTTCAAAGGGTCTTCATTTGCTCACCGAACCTCTCCAATCCTATCACTGCTGCGTTTATGCCCCTGTACACATGCTTGATTCTCTTTCGGAGACATAGCAATCCATAGGTTTTAAGATACTTACGAGTCAGGTACATTCTTAGGCGTTTAATATGGGGTGTTGAGTCCATTTCGTTGAGCAAGGAGTAGCTCTTGTCTATTCCATATTTGGCTTAAGGAACTTTATCTGTGCTCATTTCAATCTCTGGTTTTATGCAGCACCCCAACTCACCTTTCCCCTTAAGCAAGCATAAGTTGGTTTTCTAAATTTGAGACCCTGTTCTGTTTTGGAATTCAGTTCCTGTGTAGCCAAGTTTACATTCCGTGTATTAGTGATATCTTATGATGTTTCTTTTTCTGTGTGACTTATTTCAGTTAGAATCATCGTATCTGAATCCACTCATTATGTTGCTACGGGCCTGATGACATAGATTTCATTGCTGAGTGATACTGCATTGTACGTAAGTACCACAAGTTCTTTATCCATTTTTCACTTTCTGTGATGTTGAACTTGTACGGTAAACGAGGTTCTTGTAAACAGAGGCGTCCCAAACTTTGGGGTGGCTGTGTCTTTTTGATTTTAATTTCCCTAAGCTATAGAACCATAAGTGGAAGTGCCCTAGGCTCTGTTGCTTTGTTTTTAAGATGTTTCAGGAAACACAATACACTTCTCCGGAGTGTCTGTTGGCAATTTACATCCCGCCCATCAGCATAACAAGGCTCCCAGTTCTCCATGGCCTGTCCTGCCTTTTTGGGTTTTACACTTTTTTCAGATGTCCCTTTTGACCGGGGGGAAGTGAGACTTCATTGTAGTGCAGATTTCCTTTGAAAGTTTTCTTGGTTGGCCAAAAAGGGCGTATGCGTTTTTTCCTGAATATATTCAGGAAAAAACGCATACGCCCTTTTTGGCCAAGTGCATCATTGTGGACGTTCTGCCTCTTTTCCTATGCTTTCAATGCAATTCCAGTCTACCTCCTGAAATCGGTTTCCTGCAATTCTGCCCCGCTTTCAAGTCCTCTTGGCAGCCTTACTTCAGTATATTTTTGGACGATAGCTGTCATTTGTAACTCTGCAGGTTTTTAAATTACAGTGTCCCTGAGCTCCTTTCTTCAACTCGCTTTCCTGTGACCTGGCCGCAACACCGCAGGATGGCTTCAGGCCCTAATCTGGTTCCGGCACGGCACGCTGAGCCTTTGGTTAATTCCTCTTCCTGGTGGGAAATGAGAGTTAAATTTGCCCGTCCAGACACCTCCAGCTACTCTCTCATTGGTTCTCGCTATTCCTGTTCATCTTCCGCAGAAATTGCAAACTGGGCCAAACAGGAGGTTAAAGGGACCGACTCTCCAAGTCGGGAGAGTGTTAGTAAAGCGTCTGGAATGTTGCACCCGAGTACCAGGGTACGAAAACTGAGACATATCTGAACACGTCTCCCGTTCACATGGTTGATCATACTCTGGGTTCCACATGCATGTTTTAGCTGAAGGAAGAATACCTTAAACCTGGAGAGTTGAGACCCGTGGAATGGGTACCATGCAATATGACTTCAAAGGGTCTTCATTTGCTCACCGAACCTCTCCAATCCTATCACTGCTGCGTTTATGCCCCTGTACACATGCTTGATTCTCTTTCGGAGACATAGCAATCCATAGGTTTTAAGATACTTACTAGTCAGGTACATTCTTAGGCGTTTAATATGCGGTGTTGAGTCCATTTCGTTGAGCAAGGAGTAGCTCTTGTCTATTCCATATTTGGCTTAAGGAACTTTATCTGTGCTCATTTCAATCTCTGGTTTTATGCAGCACCCCAACTCACCTTTACCCTTAAGCAAGCATAAGTTGGTTTTCTAAATTTGAGACCCTGTTCTGTTCTGTAATTCAGTTCCTGTGTAGCCAAGTTTACATTCCGTGTATTAGTGATATCTTATGATGTTTCTTTTTCTGTGTGACTTATTTCAGTTAGAATCATCATACCTGAATCCACTCATTGTGCTGCTATGGGCCTGATGACATAGATTTCATTGCTGAGTGATACTGCATTGTACGTAAGTACCACAAGTTTTTTATCCATTTTTCACTTTCTGTGATATTGAACTTGTACGGTAAACGAGGTTCTTGTAAACAGAGGCGTCCCAAAGTTTGGGGTGGCTGTGTCTTTTTGATTTTAATTTCCCTAAGCTATAGGACCATAAGTGAATGTGCTCTAGGCTCTGTTGCTTTGTTTCTTAGATGTTTCAGGAAACACCATACACTTCTCCCGAGTGTCTGTTGGCAATTTACATCCCGCCCATCAGCATAACAAGGCTCCCAGTTCTCCATGGCCTGTCCTGCCTTTCTGGATTTTACACTTTTTTCAGATGGCCCTTTTGACCGGGGGGAAGTGAGACTTCATTGTAGTGCAGATTTCCTTTGCAAGTTTGCTTGGTTGGCCAAAAAGGGCGTATGCGTTTTTTCCTGAATATATTCAGGAAAAAACGCATACGCCCTTTTTGGCCAAGTGCATCATTGTGGACGTTCTGCCTCTTTTCCTATGCTTTCAATGCAATTCCAGTCTACCTCCTGAAATCGGTTTCCTGCAATTCTGCCCCGCTTTCAAGTCCTCTTGGCAGCCTTACTTCAGTATATTTTTGGACGATAGCTGTCATTTATAACTCTGCAGGTTTGTGAATTACAGTGCCCCTGAGCTCCTTTCTTCAACTCGCTTTCTTTTGAGCTGGCCGCAACACCGCAGGATGGCTTCAGGCCCTAATCTGGTTCCGGCACGGCACGCTGAGCCTTTGTTTAATTCCTCTTCCTGGTGGGAAATGAGAGTTAAATTTGCCCGTCCAAACACCTCCAGCTAGTCTCTCATTAGTTCTCGCTATTCCTGTTCATCTTCCACAGAAATTGCAAACTGGGCCAAACAGGAGGTTAAAGGGACTGACTCTCCAAGTCGGGAGAGTGTTAGTAAAGCGTCTGGAATGTTGCACTCGAGTACCAGGGTACGAAAACTGAGATATATTTGAACACGTCTCACAATCACATGGTTGATCATACTCTAGGTTCCACATGCATGTTTTAGCTGAAGGAAGAATACCTTAAACCTGGGTAGTTGAAACCCGTGAAATGGGTACCATGCAATATGACTTCAAAGGGTCTTCATTTGCTCACCGAACCTTTCCAATCCTATCACTGCTGCGTTTATGTCCCTGTACACATGCTTGATTCTCTTTCGGAGACATAGCAATCCATAGGTTTTAAGATACTTACTAGTCAGGTACATTCTTAGGCGTTTAATATGCGGTGTTGAGTCCATTTCGTTGAGCAAGGAGTAGCTCTTGTCTATTCCATATTTGGCTTAAGGAACTTTATCTGTGCTCATTTCAATCTCTGGTTTTATGCAGCACCCCAACTCACCTTTCCCCTTAAGCAAGCATAAGTTGGTTTTCTAAATTTGAGACCCTGTTCTGTTTTGGAATTCAGTTCCTGTGTAGCCAAGTTTACATTCCGTGTATTAGTGATATCTTATGATGTTTCTTTTTCTGTGTGACTTATTTCAGTTAGAATCATCGTACCTGAATCCACTCATTATGTTGCTACGGGCCTGATGACATAGATTTCATTGCTGAGTGATACTGCATTGTACGTAAGTACCACAAGTTCTTTATCCATTTTTCACTTTCCGTGATATTGAACTTGTACGGTACACGAGGTTCTTGTAAACAGAGGCGTCCCAAATTGGGGTGGCTGTGTCTTTTTGATTTTAATTTCCCTAAGCTATAGGACCATAAGTGGAAGTGCCTTAGGCTGTGTTGCTTTGTTTCTTAGATGTTTCAGGAAACACCATACACTTCTCCCGAGTGTCTGTTGGCAATTTACATCCCGCCCATCAGCATAACAAGGCTCCCAGTTCTCCATGGCCTGTCCTGCCTTTCTGGATTTTACACTTTTTTCAGATGGCCCTTTTGACCGGGGGGAAGTGAGACTTCATTGTAGTGCAGATTTCCTTTGCAAGCTTGCTTGGTAGGCCAAAAAGGGCGTATGCGTTTTTTCCTGAATATATTCAGGTAAAAACGCATACGCCGTTTTTGGCCAAGTGCATCATTGTGGACTTTCTGCCTCTTTTCCTGAATATATTCAGGAAAAAATGCATACGCCCTTTTTGGCCAAGTGCATCATTGTGGACGTTCTGCCTCTTTTCCTATGCTTTCAATGCAATTCCAGTCTACCTCCTGAAATCGGTTTCCTGCAATTCTGCCCCGCTTTCAAGTCCTCTTGGCAGCCTTACTTCAGTATATTTTTGGACGATAGCTGTCATTTGTAACTCTGCAGGTTTTTGAATTACAGTGCCTCTGAGCTCCTTTCTTCAACTCGCTTTCTTTTGAGCTGGGCGCAACACCGCAGGATGGCTTCAGGCCCTAATCTGGTTCCGGCACGGCACGCTGAGCCTTTGGTTAATTCCTCTTCCAGGTGGGAAATGAGAGTTAAATTTGCCCGTCCAGACACCTCCAGCTAGTCTCTCATTGGTTCTCCCTATTCCTGTACATCTTCCGCAGAAATTGCAAACTGGGCCAAACAGGAGGTTAAAGGCGCTGACTCTCCAAGTGGGGAGAGTGTTATTAAAGCGTCTGGAATGTTGCACCCGAGTACCAGGGTACGAAAACTGAGAAATATCTGAACATGTCTCCCGTTCACACGGTTGATCATACTCTGGGTTCCACATGCATGTTTTAGCTGAAGGAAGAATACCTTAAACCTGGAGAGTTGAGACCCGTGTAATGGGTACCATGCAATATGACTTCAAAGGGTCTTCATTTGCTCACCGAACCTCTCCAATCCTATCACTGCTGCGTTTATGCCCCTGTACACATGCTTGATTCTCTTTCGGAGACATAGCAATCCATAGGTTTTAAGATACTTACTAGTCATGTACATTCTTAGGCGTTTAATATGCGGTGTTGAGTCCATTTCGTTGAGCAAGGAGTAGCTCTTGTCTATTCCATATTTGGCTTAAGGAACTTTATCTGTGCTCATTTCAATCTCTGGTTTTATGCAGCACCCCAACTCACCTTTCCCCTTACGCAAGCAGAAGTTGGTTTTCTAAATTTGAGACCCTGTTCTGTTTTGGAATTCAGTTCCTGTGTAGCCAAGTTTACATTCCGTGTATTAGTGATATCTTATGATGTTTCTTTTTCTGTGTGACTTATTTCAGTTAGAATCATCGTACCTGAATCCACTCATTATGCTGCTACGGGCCTGATGACATAGATTTCATTGCTGAGTGATACTGCATTGTACGTAAGTACCACAAGTTCTTTATCCATTTTTCACTTTCTGTGATATTGAACTTGTACGGTAAACGAGGTTCTTGTAAACAGAGGCGTCCCAAACATTGGGGTGGCTGTGTCTTTTTGATTTTAATTTCCCTAAGCTATAGGACCATAAGTGGAAGTGCCCTAGGCTCTGTTGCTTTGTTTTTTAGATGTTTCAGGAAACACCATACACTTCTCCGGAGTGTCTGTTGGCAATTTACATCCCGCCCATCAGCATAACAAGGCTCCCAGTTCTCCATGGCCTGTCCTGCCTTTCTGGATTTTACACTTTTTTCAGATGGCCCTTTTGACCCGGGGGAAGTGAGACTTCATTGTAGTGCAGATTTCCTTTGCAAGCTTGCTTGGTTGGCCAAAAAGGGCGTATGCGTTTTTTCCTGAATATATTCAGGAAAAAACGCATACGCCCCTTTTGGCCAAGTGCATCATTGTGGACGTTCTGCCTCTTTTCCTATGCTTTCAATGCAATTCCAGTCTACCTCCTGAAATCGGTTTCCTGCAATTCTGCCCCGCTTTCAAGTCCTCTTGGCAGCCTTACTTCAGTATATTTTTGGACGATAGCTGTCATTTATAACTCTGCAGGTTTGTGAATTACAGTGCCCCTGAGCTCCTTTCTTCAACTCGTTTTCTTGTGAGCTGGCCGCAACACCGCAGGATGGCTTCAGGCCCTAATCTGGTTCCGGCACGGCACGCTGAGCCTTTGGTTATTTCCTCTTCCTGGTGGGAAATGAGAGTTAAATTTGCCCGTCCAGACACCTCCAGCTAGTCTCTCATTAGTTCTCGCTATTCCTGTTCATCTTCCACAGAAATTGCAAACTGGGCCAAACAGGAGGTTAAAGGGACTGACTCTCCAAGTCGGGAGAGTGTTAGTAAAGCGTCTGGAATGTTGCACTCGAGTACCAGGGTACGAAAACTGAGATATATTTGAACACGTCTCACAATCACATGGTTGATCATACTCTAGGTTCCACATGCATGTTTTAGCTGAAGGAAGAATACCTTAAACCTGGGTAGTTGAAACCCGTGAAATGGGTACCATGCAATATGACTTCAAAGGGTCTTCATTTGCTCACCGAACCTTTCCAATCCTATCACTGCTGCGTTTATGTCCCTGTACACATGCTTGATTCTCTTTCGGAGACATAGCAATCCATAGGTTTTAAGATACTTACTAGTCAGGTACATTCTTAGGCGTTTAATATGCGGTGTTGAGTCCATTTCGTTGAGCAAGGAGTAGCTCTTGTCTATTCCATATTTGGCTTAAGGAACTTTATCTGTGCTCATTTCAATCTCTGGTTTTATGCAGCACCCCAACTCACCTTTCCCCTTAAGCAAGCATAAGTTGGTTTTCTAAATTTGAGACCCTGTTCTGTTTTGGAATTCAGTTCCTGTGTAGCCAAGTTTACATTCCGTGTATTAGTGATATCTTATGATGTTTCTTTTTCTGTGTGACTTATTTCAGTTAGAATCATCGTACCTGAATCCACTCATTATGTTGCTACGGGCCTGATGACATAGATTTCATTGCTGAGTGATACTGCATTGTACGTAAGTACCACAAGTTCTTTATCCATTTTTCACTTTCCGTGATATTGAACTTGTACGGTACACGAGGTTCTTGTAAACAGAGGCGTCCCAAATTGGGGTGGCTGTGTCTTTTTGATTTTAATTTCCCTAAGCTATAGGACCATAAGTGGAAGTGCCTTAGGCTGTGTTGCTTTGTTTCTTAGATGTTTCAGGAAACACCATACACTTCTCCCGAGTGTCTGTTGGCAATTTACATCCCGCCCATCAGCATAACAAGGCTCCCAGTTCTCCATGGCCTGTCCTGCCTTTCTGGATTTTACACTTTTTTCAGATGGCCCTTTTGACCGGGGGGAAGTGAGACTTCATTGTAGTGCAGATTTCCTTTGCAAGCTTGCTTGGTAGGCCAAAAAGGGCGTATGCGTTTTTTCCTGAATATATTCAGGTAAAAACGCATACGCCGTTTTTGGCCAAGTGCATCATTGTGGACTTTCTGCCTCTTTTCCTGAATATATTCAGGAAAAAATGCATACGCCCTTTTTGGCCAAGTGCATCATTGTGGACGTTCTGCCTCTTTTCCTATGCTTTCAATGCAATTCCAGTCTACCTCCTGAAATCGGTTTCCTGCAATTCTGCCCCGCTTTCAAGTCCTCTTGGCAGCCTTACTTCAGTATATTTTTGGACGATAGCTGTCATTTGTAACTCTGCAGGTTTTTGAATTACAGTGCCTCTGAGCTCCTTTCTTCAACTCGCTTTCTTTTGAGCTGGGCGCAACACCGCAGGATGGCTTCAGGCCCTAATCTGGTTCCGGCACGGCACGCTGAGCCTTTGGTTAATTCCTCTTCCAGGTGGGAAATGAGAGTTAAATTTGCCCGTCCAGACACCTCCAGCTAGTCTCTCATTGGTTCTCCCTATTCCTGTACATCTTCCGCAGAAATTGCAAACTGGGCCAAACAGGAGGTTAAAGGCGCTGACTCTCCAAGTGGGGAGAGTGTTATTAAAGCGTCTGGAATGTTGCACCCGAGTACCAGGGTACGAAAACTGAGACATATCTGAACATGTCTCCCGTTCACACGGTTGATCATACTCTGGGTTCCACATGCATGTTTTAGCTGAAGGAAGAATACCTTAAACCTGGAGAGTTGAGACCCGTGTAATGGGTACCATGCAATATGACTTCAAAGGGTCTTCATTTGCTCACCGAACCTCTCCAATCCTATCACTGCTGCGTTTATGCCCCTGTACACATGCTTGATTCTCTTTCGGAGACATAGCAATCCATAGGTTTTAAGATACTTACTAGTCATGTACATTCTTAGGCGTTTAATATGCGGTGTTGAGTCCATTTCGTTGAGCAAGGAGTAGCTCTTGTCTATTCCATATTTGGCTTAAGGAACTTTATCTGTGCTCATTTCAATCTCTGGTTTTATGCAGCACCCCAACTCACCTTTCCCCTTACGCAAGCAGAAGTTGGTTTTCTAAATTTGAGACCCTGTTCTGTTTTGGAATTCAGTTCCTGTGTAGCCAAGTTTACATTCCGTGTATTAGTGATATCTTATGATGTTTCTTTTTCTGTGTGACTTATTTCAGTTAGAATCATCGTACCTGAATCCACTCATTATGCTGCTACGGGCCTGATGACATAGATTTCATTGCTGAGTGATACTGCATTGTACGTAAGTACCACAAGTTCTTTATCCATTTTTCACTTTCTGTGATATTGAACTTGTACGGTAAACGAGGTTCTTGTAAACAGAGGCGTCCCAAACTTTTGGGTGGCTGTGTCTTTTTGATTTTAATTTCCCTAAGCTATAGGACCATAAGTGGAAGTGCCCTAGGCTCTGTTGCTTTGTTTTTTAGATGTTTCAGGAAACACCATACACTTCTCCCGAGTGTCTGTTGGCAATTTACATCCCGCCCATCAGCATAACAAGGCTCCCAGTTCTCCATGGCCTGTCCTGCCTTTCTGGATTTTACACTTTTTTCAGATGGCCCTTTTGACCCGGGGGAAGTGAGACTTCATTGTAGTGCAGATTTCCTTTGCAAGCTTGCTTGGTTGGCCAAAAAGGGCGTATGCGTTTTTTCCTGAATATATTCAGGAAAAAACGCATACGCCCTTTTTGGCCAAGTGCATCATTGTGGACGTTCTGCCTCTTTTCCTATGCTTTCAATGCAATTCCAGTCTACCTCCTGAAATCGGTTTCCTGCAATTCTGCCCCGCTTTCAAGTCCTCTTGGCAGCCTTACTTCAGTATATTTTTGGACGATAGCTGTCATTTATAACTCTGCAGGTTTGTGAATTACAGTGCCCCTGAGCTCCTTTCTTCAACTCGCTATCTTTTGAGCTGGCCGCAACACCGCAGGATGGCTTCAGGCTCTAATCTTGTTCCGGAACGGCACGCTGAGCCTTTGTTTATTTCCTCTTCCTGGTGGGAAATGAGAGTTAACTTTGCCCGTCCAGACACCTCCAGCTAGTCTCTCATTGGTTCTCGCTATTCCTGTTCATCTTCCGCAGAAATTGCAAACTGGGCCAAACAGGAGGTTAAAGGCGCTGACTCTCCAAGTGGGGAGAGTGTTAGTAAAGCGTCTGGAATGTTGCACCCGAGTACCAGGGGAGGAAAACTGAGACATATTTGAACACGTCTCCCGTTCACACGGTTGATCATACTCTGGGTTCCACATGCATGTTTTAGCTGAAGGAAGAATACCTTAAACCTGGAGAGTTGAGACCCGTGTAATGGGTACCATGCAATATGACTTCAAAGGGTCTTCATTTGCTCACCGAACCTCTCCAATCCTATCACTGCTGCGTTTATGCCCCTGTACATATGCTTGATTCTCTTTCGGAGACATAGCAATCCATAGGTTTTAAGATACTTAAGAGTCAGGTACATTCTTAGGCGTTTAATATGCGGTGTTGAGTCCATTTCGTTGAGCAAGGAGTAGCTCTTGTCTATTCCATATTTGGCTTAAGGAACTTTATCTGTGCTCATTTCAATCTCTGGTTTTATGCAGCACCCCAACTCACCTTTCCCCTTAAGCAAGCATAAGTTGGTTTTCCAAATTTGAGACCCTGTTCTGTTTTGGAATTCAGTTCCTGTGTAGCCAAGTTTACATTTCGTGTATTAGTGATATCTTATGATGTTTCTTTTTCTGTGTGACTTATTTCAGTTAGAATCATCGTACCTGAATCCACTCATTATGCTGCTACGGGCCTGATGACATAGATTTCATTGCTGAGTGATACTGCATTGTACGTAAGTACCACAACTTCTGTATCCATTTTTCACTTTCCGTGATATTGAACTTGTACGGTACACGAGGATCTTGTAAACAGAGGCGTCCCAAATTGGGGTGGCTGTGTCTTTTTAATTTTAATTTCCCTAAGCTATAGGACCATAAGTGGAAATGCCTTACGCTGTGTTGCTTTGTTTCTTAGATGTTTCAGGAAACACCATACACTTCTCCCGAGTGTCTGTTGGCAATTTACATCCCGCCCATCAGCATAACAAGGCTCCCAGTTCTCCATGGCCTGTCCTGCCTTTCTGGATTTTACACTTTTTTCAGATGGCCCTTTTGACCGGGGGGAAGTGAGACTTCATTGTAGTGCAGATTTCCTTTGCAAGCTTGCTTGGTAGGCCAAAAAGCGCGTATGCGTTTTTTCCTGAATATATTCAGGTAAAAACGCATACGCCCTTTTTGGCCAAGTGCATCATTGTGGACGTTCTGCCTCGTTTCCTGAATATATTCAGGAAAAAATGCATACGCCCTTTTTTGCCAAGTGCATCATTGTGGACGTTCTGCCTCTTTTCCTATGCTTTCAATGCAATTCCAGTCTACCTCCTGAAATCGGTTTCCTGCAATTCTGCCCCGCTTTCAAGTCCTCTTGGCAGCCTTACTTCAGTATATTTTTGGACGATAGCTGTCATTTATAACTCTGCAGGTTTGTGAATTACAGTGCCCCGAGCTCCTTTCTTCAACTCGCTTTCTTTTGAGCTGGCCGCAACACTGCAGGATGGCTTCAGGCTCTAATCTTGTTCCGGCACGGCACACTGAGCCTTTGTTTATTTCCTCTTCCTGGTGGGAAATGAGAGTTAAATTTGCCCGTCCAGACACCTCCAGCTAGTCTCTCATTGGTTCTCCCTATTCCTGTTCATCTTCCGCAGAAATTGCAAACTGGGCCAAACAGGAGGTTAAAGGCGCTGACTCTCCAAGTCGGGAGAGTGTTAGTAAAGCATCTGCAATGTTGCACCCGAGTACCAGGGGAGGAAAACTGAGACATATTTGAACACGTCTCCCGTTCACACGGTTGATCATACTCTGGGTTCCACATGCATGTTTTAGCTGAAGGAAGAATACCTTAAACCTGGAGAGTTGAGACCCGTGGAATGGGTACCATGCAATATGACTTCAAAGGGTCTTCATTTGCTCACCGAACCTCTCCAATCCTATCACTGCTGCGTTTATGCCCCTGTACACACGCTTGATTCTCTTTTGGAGACATAGCAATCCATAGGTTTTAAGATACTTACTAGTCAGGTACATTCTTAGGCATTTAATATGCGGTGTTGAGTCCATTTCGTTGAGCAAGGAGTAGCTCTTGTCTATTCCATATTTGGCTTAAGGAACTTTATCTGTGCTCATTTCAATCTCTAGTTTTATGCAGCACCCCAACTCACCTTTCCCCTTAAGCAAGCATAAGTTGGTTTTCTAAATTTGAGACGCTGTTCTGTTTTGGAATTCAGTTCCTGTGTAGCCAAGTTTACATTCCGTGTATTAGTGATATCTTATGATGTTTCTTTTTCTGTGTGACTTATTTCAGTTAGAATCATCATACCTGAATCCACTCATTGTGCTGCTAAGGGCCTGCTGACATAGATTTCATTGCTGAGTGATATTGCTTTGTAAGTAAATACCACAACTTCTTTATCCATTTTTCACTTTCTGCGATGTTGAACTTGTACTGTAAACGAGGTTCTTGTAAACAGAGGCGTCCCAAACTTTGGGGTGGCTGTGTCTTTTTGATTTTAATTTCCCTAAGCTATAGGACCATAAGTGGAAGTGCCCTAGGCTCTGTTGCTTTGTTTTTTAGATGTTTCAGGAAACACCATACACTTCTCCCGAGTGTCTGTTGGCAATTTACATCCCGCCCATCAGCATAACAAGGCTCCCAGTTCTCCATGGCCTGTCCTACCTTTCTGGATTTTACACTTTTTTCAGGTGGCCCTTTTGACCGGGGGGAAGTGAGACTTCATTGTAGTGCAGATTTCCTTTGCAAGTTTGCTTGGTTGGCCAAAAAGGGCGTATGCATTTTTTCCTGAATATATTCAGGAAAAAACGCATACGCCCTTTTTGGCCAAGTGCATCATTGTGGACGTTCTGCCTCTTTTCCTATGCTTTCAATGCAATTCCAGTCTACCTCCTGAAATCGGTTTCCTGCAATTCTGCCCCGCTTTCAAGTCCTCTTGGCAGCCTTACTTCAGCATATTTTTGGACGATAGCTGTCATTTATAACTCTGCAGGTTTGTGAATTACAGTGCCCCTGAGCTCCTTTCTTCAACTCGCTTTCTTGTGAGCTGGCCGCAACACCGCAGGACGGCTTCAGGCCCTAATCTGGTTCCGGCACGGCACGCTGAGCCTTTGGTTATTTCCTCTTCCTGGTGGGAAATGAGAGTTAAATTTGCCCGTCCAGACACCTCCAGCTAGTCTCTCATTGGTTCTCCCTATTCCTGTTCATCTTCCGCAGAAATTGCAAACTGGGCCAAACAGGAGGTTAAAGGCGCTGACTCTCCAAGTGGGGAGAGTGTTAGTAAAGCGTCTGGAATGTTGCACCCGAGTACCAGGGGAGGAAAACTGAGACATATTTGAACACGTCTCCCGTTCACATGGTTGATCATACTCTGGGTTCCACATGCATGTTTTAGCTGAAGGAAGAATACCTTAAACCTGGAGAGTTGAGACCCGTGTAATGGGTACCATGCAATATGACTTCAAAGGGTCTTCATTTGCTCACCGAACCTCTCCAATCCTATCACTGCTGTGTTTATGCCCCTGTACACATGCTTGATTATCTTTTGGAGACATAGCAATCCATAGGTTTTAAGATACTTACTAGTCAGGTACATTCTTAGGCGTTTAATATGGGGTGTTGAGTCCATTTCGTTGAGCAAGGAGTAGCTCTTGTCTATTCCATATTTGGCTTAAGGATCTTTATCTGTGCTCATTTCAATCTCTGGTTTTATGCAGCACCCCAACTCACCTTTCCCCTTAAGCAAGCATAAGTTGGTTTTCTAAATTTGAGACCCTGTTCTGTTTTGGAATTCAGTTCCTGTGTAGCCAAGTTTACATTCCGTGTATTAGTGATATCTTATGATGTTTCTTTTTCTGTGTGACTTATTTCAGTTAGAATCATCATACCTGAATCCACTCATTGTGCTGCTACGGGCCTGATGACATAGATTTCATTGCTGAGTGATACTGCATTGTACGTAAGTACCACAAGTTTTTTATCCATTTTTCACTTTCTGTGATATTGAACTTGTACGGTAAACGAGGTTCTTGTAAACAGAGGCGTCCCAAACTTTGGGGTGGCTGTGTCTTTTTGATTTTAATTTCCCTAAGCTATAGGACCATAAGTGAAAGTGCCCTAGGCTCTGTTGCTATGTTTCTTAGATGTTTCAGGAAACACCATACACTTCTCCCGAGTGTCTGTTGGCAATTTACATCCCGCCCATCAGCATAACAAGGCTCCCAGTTCTCCATGGCCTGTCCTGCCTTTCTGGATTTTACACTTTTTTCAGATGGCCCTTTTGACCGGGGGGAAGTGAGACTTCATTGTAGTGCAGATTTCCTTTGCAAGCTTGCTTGGTTGGCCAAAAAGGGCGTATGCGTTTTTTCCTGAATATATTCAGGAAAAAACGCATACGCCCTTTTTGGCCAAGTGCATCATTGTGGACGTTCTGCCTCTTTTCCTATGCTTTCAGTGCAATTCCAGTCTACCTCCTGAAATCGGTTTCCTGCAATTCTGCCCCGCTTTCAAGTCCTCATGGCAGCCTTACTTCAGTATATTTTTGGGCGATAGCTGTCATTTATAACTCTGCAGGTTTGTGAATTACAGTGGCCCTGAGCTCCTTTCTTAAACTCGCTTTCTTTTGAGCTGGCCGCAACACCACAGGATGGCTTCAGGCCCTAATCTGGTTCCGGTATGGCACGCTGAGCCTTTGGTTATTTCCTCTTCCTGGTGGGAAATGAGAGTTAATTTTGCCCGTCCAGAGACCTCCAGCTAGTCTCTCATTGGTTCTCCCTATTCCTGTTCATCTTCCGCAGAAATTGCAAACTGGGCCAAACAGGAGGTTAAAGGCGCTGACTCTCCAAGTGGGGAGAGTGTTAGTAAAGCGTCTGGAATGTTGCACCCGAGTACCAGGGGAGGAAAACTGAGACATATTTGAACACGTCTCCCGTTCACATGGTTGATCATACTCTGGGTTCCACATGCATGTTTTAGCTGAAGGAAGAATACCTTAAACCTGGAGAGTTGAGACCCGTGTAATGGGTACCATGCAATATGACTTCAATGGGTCTTCATTTGCTCACCGAACCTCTCCAATCCTATCACTGCTGCATTTATGCCCCTGTACACACGCTTGATTCTCTTATGGAGACATAGCAATCCTTAGGTTGTAAGATACTTACTAGTCAGGTACATTCTTAAGCGTTTAATATGGGGTGTTGAGTCCATTTCGTTGAGCAAGGAGTAGCTCTTGTCTATTCCATATTTGGCTTAAGGAACTTTATCTGTGCTCATTTCAATCTCTGGTTTTATGCAGCACCCCAACTCACCTTTCCCCTTAAGCAAGCAGAAGTTGGTTTTCTAAATTTGAGACCCTGTTCTGTTTTGGAATTCAGTTCCTGTGTAGCCAAGTTTACATTCCGTGTATTAGTGATATCTTATGATGTTTCTTTTTCTGTGTGACTTATTTCAGTTAGAATCATCGTACCTGAATCCACTCATTATGCTGCTACGGGCCTGATGACATAGATTTCATTGCTGAGTGATACTGCATTGTACGTAAGTACCACAAGTTCTTTATCCAGTTTTCACTTTCTGTGATATTGAACTTGTACGGTAAACGAGGTTCTTGTAAACAGAGGCGTCCCAAACATTGGGGTGGCTGTGTCTTTTTGATTTTAATTTCCCTAAGCTATAGGACCATAAGTGGAAGTGCCCTAGGCTCTGTTGCTTTGTTTTTTAGATGTTTCAGGAAACACCATACACTTCTCCCGAGTGTCTGTTGGCAATTTACATCCCGCCCATCAGCATAACAAGGCTCCCAGTTCTCCATGGCCTGTCCTGCCTTTCTGGATTTTACACTTTTTTCAGATGGCCCTTTTGACCAGGGGGAAGTGAGACTTCATTGTAGTGCAGATTTCCTTTGCAAGCTTGCTTGGTTGGCCAAAAAGGGCGTATGCGTTTTTTCCTGAATATATTCAGGAAAAAACGCATACGCCCTTTTTGGCCAAGTGCATCATTGTGGACGTTCTGCCTCTTTTCCTATGCTTTCAATGCAATTCCAGTCTACCTCCTGAAATCGGTTTCCTGCAATTCTGCCCCACTTTCAAGTCCTCTTGGCAGCCTTACTTCAGTATATTTTTGGACGATAGCTGTCATTTATAACTCTGCAGGTTTGTGAATTACAGTGCCCCTGAGCTCCTTTCTTCAACTCGCTTTCTTGTGACCTGGCCGCAACACCGCAGGATGGCTTCAGGCCCTAATCTGGTTCCGGCACGGCACGCTGAGCCTTTGGTTAATTCCTCTTCCTGGTGGGAAATGAGAGTTAAATTTGCCCGTCCAGACACCTCCAGCTAGTCTCTCATTGGTTCTCCCTATTCCTGTTCATCTTCCGCAGAAATTGCAAACTGGGCCAAACAGGAGGTTAAAGTTGCTGACTCTCCAAATGGGGAGAGTGTTATTAAAGCGTCTGGAATGTTGCACCCGAGTACCAGGGTACGAAAACTGAGACATATCTGAAAACGTCTCCCGTTCACACTGTTGATAATACTCTGGGTTCCACATGCATGTTTTAGCTGAAGGAAGAATACCTTAAACCTGGAGAGTTGAGACCCGTGTAATGGGTACCATGCAATATGACTTCAAAGGGTCTTCATTTGCTCACCGAACCTCTCCAATCCTATCACTGCTGCGTTTATGCCCCTGTACACACGCTTGATTCTCTTTCAGAGACATAGCAATCCATAGGTTTTAAGATACTTACTAGTCAGGTACATTCTTAGGCGTTTAATATGGGGTGTTGAGTCCATTTCGTTGAGCAAGGAGTAGCTCTTGTCTATTCCATATTTGGCTTAAGGAACTTTATCTGTGCTCATTTCAATCTCTGGTTTTATGCAGCACCCCAACTCACCTTTCCCCTTAAGCAAGCAGAAGTTGGTTTTCTAAATTTGAGACCCTGTTCTGTTTTGGAATTCAGTTCCTGTGTAGCCAAGTTTACATTCCGTGTATTAGTGATATCTTATGATGTTTCTTTTTCTGTGTGACTTATTTCAGTTAGAATCATCGTACCTGAATCCACTCATTATGCTGCTACGGGCCTGATGACATAGATTATATTGCTGAGTGATACTGCATTGTACGTAAGTACCACAAGTTCTTTATCCATTTTTCACTTTCTTTGATATTGAAATTGTACGGTAAACGAGGTTCTTGTAAACAGAGCCGTTCCAAACTTTGGGGTGGCTGTGTCTTTTTGATTTTAATTTCCCTAAGCTATAGGACCATAAGTTGAAGTGCCCTAGGCTCTGTTGCTTTGTTTTTTAGATGTTTCAGGAAACACCATACACTTCTCCCGAGTGTCTGTTGGCAATTTACATCCCGCCCATCAGCATAACAAGGCTCCCAGTTCTCCATGGCCTGTCCTGCCTTTCTGGATTTTACACTTTTTTCAGGTGGCCCTTTTGACCGGGGGGAAGTGAGACTTCATTGTAGTGCAGATTTCCTTTGCAAGCTTGTTTGGTTGGCCAAAAAGGGCGTATGCGTTTTTTCCTGAATATATTCAGGAAAAAACGCATACGCCCTTTTTGGCCAAGTGCATCATTGTGGACGTTCTGCCTCTTTTCCTATGCTTTCAATGCAATTCCTGTCTACCTCCTGAAATCGGTTTCCTGCAATTCTGCCCCGCTTTCAAGTCCTCTTGGCAGCCTTACTTCAGTCTAATTTTGGACGATAGCTGTCATTTATAACTCTGCAGGTTTGTGAATTACAGTGCCCCTGAGCTCCTTTCTTCAACTCGCTTTCTTGTGACCTGGCCGCAACACCGCAGGATGGCTTCAGGCCATAATCTGGTTCCGGCACGGCACGCATAGCCTTTGGTTATTTCCTCTTCCTGGTGGGAAATGAGAGTTAAATTTGCCCGTCCAGACACCTCCAGCTAGTCTCTCATTGGTTCTCCCTATTCCTGTTCACCTTCCGCAGAAATTGCAAACTGGGCCAAACAGGAGGTTAAAGGCGCTGACCCTCCAAGTGGGGAGAGTGTTAGTAAAGCGTCTGGAATGTTGCACCCGAGTACCAGGGGAGGAAAACTGAGACATATGTAAACACGTCTCCCGTTCACACGGTTTATCATACTCTGGGTTCCACATGCATGATTTAGCTGAAGGAAGAATACCTTAAACCTGGAGAGTTGAGACCCGTGTAATGGGTACCATGCAATATGACTTCAAAGGGTCTTCATTTGCTCACCGAACCTCTCCAATCCTATCACTGCTGCGTTTATGCCCCTGTACACACGCTTGATTCTCTTTCGGAGACATAGCAATCCATAGGTTTTAAGATACTTACTAGTCAGGTACATTCTTAGGCGTTTAATATGCGGTGTTGAGTCCATTTCGTTGAGCAAGGAGTAGCACTTGTCTATTCCATATTTGGCTTAAGAAACTTTATCTGTGCTCATTTCAATCTCTGGTTTTATGCAGCACCCCAACTCACCTTTCCCCTTAAGCAAGCAGAAGTTGGTTTTCTAAATTTGAGACCCTGTTCTGTTTTGGAATTCAGTTCCTGTGTAGCCAAGTTTACATTCCGTGTATTACTGATATCTTATGATGTTTCTTTTTCTGTGTGACTTATTTCAGTTAGAATCATCATACCTGAATCCACTCATTGTGCTGCTAAGGGCCTGATGACATAGATTTCATTGCTGAGTGATATTGCTTTGTAAGTAAATACCACAACTTCTTTATCCATTTTTCACTTTCTGCGATGTTGAACTTGTACGGTAAACGAGATTCTTGTAAACAGAGGCGTCCCAAACGTTGGGGTGGCTGTGTCTTTTTGATTTTAATTTCCCTAAGCTATAGGACCATAAGTGGAAGTGCCCTAGGCTCTGTTGCTTTGTTTTTTAGATGTTTCAGGAAACACCATACACTTCTCCCGAGTGTCTGTTGGCAATTTACATCCCGCCCATCAGCATAACAAGGCTCCCAGTTCTCCATGGCCTGTCCTGCCTTTCTGGATTTTACACTTTTTGCAGATGGCCCTTTTGACCGGGGGGAAGTGAGACTTCATTGTAGTGCAGATTTCCTTTGCAAGCTTGTTTGGTTGGCCAAAAAGGGCGTATGCATTTTTTCTTGAATATATTCAGGAAAAAACGCATACGCCCTTTTTGGCCAAGTGCATCATTGTGGACGTTCTGCCTCTTTTCCTATGCTTTCAATGCAATTCCAGTCTACCTCCTGAAATCGGTTTCCTGCAATTCTGCCCCGCTTTCAAGTCCTCTTGGCAGCTTTACTTCAGTATAGTTTTGGACGATAGCTGTCATTTATAACTCTGCAGGTTTGTGAATTACAGTGCCCCTGAGCTCCTTTCTTCATCTCGCTTTCTTGTGAGCTGGCCGCAACACCGCAGGATGGCTTCAGGCCCTAATCTTGTTCCGGCACGGCACGCTGAGCCTTTGGTTATTTCCTCTTCCTGGTGGGAAATGAGAGTTAAATTTGCCCGTCCAGCCACCTCCAGCTAGACTCTCATTGGTTCTCCCTATTCCTGTTCATCTTCCGCAGAAATTGCAAACTGGGCCAAACAGGAGGTTAAAGGCGCTGACCCTCCAAGTGGGGAGAGTGTTAGTAAAGCGTCTGGAATGTTGCACCCGAGTACCAGGGGAGGAAAACTGAGACATATGTAAACACGTCTCCCGTTCACACGGTTGATCATACTCTGGGTTCCACATGCATGATTTAGCTGAAGGAAGAATACCTTAAACCTGGGGAGTTGAGACCCGTGGAATGGGTACCATGCAATATGACTTCAAAGGGTCTTCATTTGCTCACCGAACCTCTCCAATCCTATCACTGCTGCGTTTATGCCCCTGTACACACGCTTCATTCTCTTTCGGAGACATAGCAATCCATAGGTTTTAAGATACTTACTAGTCAGGTACATTCTTGGGCGTTTAATATGCGGTGTTGAGTCCATTTCGTTGAGCAAGGAGTAGCTCTTGTCTATTCCATATTAGGCTTAAGAAACTTTATCTGTGCTCATTTCAATCTCTGGTTTTATGCAGCACCCCAACTCACCTTTCCCCTTAAGCAAGCATAAGTTGGTTTTCTAAATTTGAGACCCTGTTCTGTTTTGGAATTCAGTTCCTGTGTAGCCAAGTTTACATTCCGTGTATTACTGATATCTTATGATGTTTCTTTTTCTGTATGACTTATTTCAGTTAGAATCATCATACCTGAATCCACTCATTGTACTGCTAACGGCCTGATGACATAGATTTCATTGCTGAGTGATATTGCTTTGTAAGTAAATACCACAACTTCTTTATCCATTTTTCACTTTCTGCGATATTGAACTTGTACTGTAAACGAGGTTCTTGTAAACAGAGCCATTCCAAACTTTGGGGTGGCTGTGTCTTTTTGATTTTAATTTCCCTAAGCTATAGGACCATAAGTGGAAGTGCCCTAGGCTCTGTTGCTTTGTTTTTTAGATGTTTCAGGAAACACCATACACTTCTCCCGAGTGTCTGTTGGCAATTTACATCCCGCCCATCAGCATAACAAGGCTCCCAGTTCTCCATGGCCTGTCCTGCCTTTCTGGATTTTACACTTTTTGCAGATGGCCCTTTTGACCGGGGGGAAGTGAGACTTCATTGTAGTGCAGATTTCCTTTGCAAGCTTGCTTGGTTGGCCAAAAAGGGCGTATGCGTTTTTTCCGGAATATATTCAGGAAAAAACGCATATGCCCTTTTTGGCCAAGTGCATCATTGTGGACGTTCTGCCTCTTTTCCTATGCTTTCAATGCAATTCCAGTCTACCTCCTGAAATCGGTTTCCTGCAATTCTGCCCCGCTTTCAAGTCCTCTTGGCAGCCTTACTTCAGTCTAATTTTGGACGATAGCTGTCATTTATAACTCTGCAGGTTTGTGAATTACAGTGCCCCTGAGCTCCTTTCTTCAACTCGCTTTCTTGTGACCTGGCCGCAACACCGCAGGATGGCTTCAGGCCATAATCTGGTTCCGGCACGGCATGCAGAGCCTTTGGTTATTTCCTCTTCCTGGTGGGAAATGAGAGTTAAATTTGCCCGTCCAGACACCTCCAGCTAGTCTCTCATTGGTTCTCCCTATTCCTGTTCACCTTCCGCAGAAATTGCAAACTGGGCCAAACAGGAGGTTAAAGGCGCTGACCCTCCAAGTGGGGAGAGTGTTAGTAAAGCGTCTGGAATGTTGCACCCGAGTACCAGGGGAGGAAAACTGAGACATATGTAAACACGTCTCCCGTTCACACTGTTTATCATACTCTCGGTTCCACATGCATGATTTAGCTGAAGGAAGAATACCTTAAACCTGGAGAGTTGAGACCCGTGTAATGGGTACCATGCAATATGACTTCAAAGGGTCTTCATTTGCTCACCGAACCTCTCCAATCCTATCACTGCTGCGTTTATGCCCCTGTACACACGCTTGATTCTCTTTCGGAGACATAGCAATCCATAGGTTTTAAGATACTTACTAGTCAGGTACATTCTTAGGCGTTTAATATGCGGTGTTGAGTCCTTGTCGTTGAGCAAGGAGTAGCACTTGTCTATTCCATATTTGGCTTAAGAAACTTTATCTGTGCTCATTTCAATCTCTGGTTTTATGCAGCACCCCAACTCACCTTTCCCCTTAAGCAAGCAGAAGTTGGTTTTCTAAATTTGAGACCCTGTTCTGTTTTGGAATTCAGTTCCTGTGTAGCCAAGTTTACATTCCATGTATTACTGATATCTTATGATGTTTCTTTTTCTGTGTGACTTATTTCAGTTAGAATCATCATACCTGAATCCACTCATTGTGCTGCTAAGGGCCTGATGACATAGATTTCATTGCTGAGTGATATTGCTTTGTAAGTAAATACCACAACTTCTTTATCCATTTTTCACTTTCTGCGATGTTGAACTTGTACGGTAAACGAGGTTCTTGTAAACAGAGGCGTCCCAAACGTTGGGGTGGCTGTGTCTTTTTGATTTTAATTTCCCTAAGCTATAGGACCATAAGTGGAAGTGCCCTAGGCTCTGTTGCTTTGTTTTTTAGATGTTTCAGGAAACACCATACACTTCTCCCGAGTGTCTGTTGGCAATTTACATCCCGCCCATCAGCATAACAAGGCTCCCAGTTCTCCATGGCCTGTCCTGCCTTTCTGGATTTTACACTTTTTGCAGATGGCCCTTTTGACCGGGGGGAAGTGAGACTTCATTGTAGTGCAGATTTCCTTTGCAATCTTGTTTGGTTGGCCAAAAAGGGCGTATGCATTTTTTCTTGAATATATTCAGGAAAAAACGCATACGCCCTTTTTGGCCAAGTGCATCATTGTGGACGTTCTGCCTCTTTTCCTATGCTTTCAATGCAATTCCAGTCTACCTCCTGAAATCGGTTTCCTGCAATTCTGCCCCGCTTTCAAGTCCTCTTGGCAGCCTTACTTCAGTATAGTTTTGGACGATAGCTGTCATTTATAACTCTGCAGGTTTGTGAATTACAGTGCCCCTGAGCTCCTTTCTTCATCTCGCTTTCTTGTGACCTGGCCGCAACACCGCAGGATGGCTTCAGGCCCTAATCTTGTTCCGGCACGGCATGCTGAGCCTTTGGTTATTTCCTCTTCCTGGTGGGAAATGAGAGTTAAATTTGCCCATCCAGCCACCTCCAGCTAGTCTCTCATTGGTTCTCCCTATTCCTGTTCATCTTCCGCAGAAATTGCAAACTGGGCCAAACAGGAGGTTAAAGGCGCTGACCCTCCAAGTGGGGAGAGTGTTAGTAAAGCGTCTGGAATGTTGCACCCGAGTACCAGGGGAGGAAAACTGAGACATATGTAAACACGTCTCCCGTTCACATGGTTGATCATACTCTGGGTTCCACATGCATGATTTAGCTGAAGGAAGAATACCTTAAACCTGGAGAGTTGAGACCCGTGGAATGGGTACCATGCAATATGACTTCAAAGGGTCTTCATTTGCTCACCGAACCTCTCCAATCCTATCACTGCTGCGTTTATGCCCCTGTACACACGCTTCATTCTCTTTCGGAGACATAGCAATCCATAGGTTTTAAGATACTTACTAGTCAGGTACATTCTTGGGCGTTTAATATGCGGTGTTGAGTCCATTTCATTGAGCAAGGAGTAGCTCTTGTCTATTCCATATTTGGCTTAAGAAACTTTATCTGTGCTCATTTCAATCTCTGGTTTTATGCAGCACCCCAACTCACCTTTCCCCTTAAGCAAGCATAAGTTGGTTTTCTAAATTTGAGACCCTGTTCTGTTTTGGAATTCAGTTCCTGTGTAGCCAAGTTTACATTCCATGTATTACTGATATCTTATGATGTTTCTTTTTCTGTGTGACTTATTTCAGTTAGAATCATCATACCTGAAACCACTCATTGTAATGCTAAGGGCCTGATGACATAGATTTCATTGCTGAGTGATATTGCTTTGTAAGTAAATACCACAACTTCTTTATCCATTTTTCACTTTCTGCGATGTTGAACTTGTACTGTAAACGAGGTTCTTGTAAACAGAGCCATTCCAAACTTTGGGGTGGCTGTGTCTTTTTGATTTTAATTTCCCTAAGCTATAGGACCATAAGTGGAAGTGCCCTAGGCTCTGTTGCTTTGTTTTTTAGATGTTTCAGGAAACACCATACACTTCTCCCGAGTGTCTGTTGGCAATTTACATCCCGCCCATCAGCATAAAAAGGCTCCCAGTTCTCCATGGCCTGTCCTGCCTTTCTGGATTTTACACTTTTTTCAGATGGCCCTTTTGACCGGGGGGAAGTGAGACTTCATTGTAGTGCAGATTTCCTTTGCAAGCTTGCTTGGTTGGCCAAAAAGGGCGTATGCGTTTTTTCCTGAATATATTCAGGAAAAAACGCATACGCCCTTTTTGGCCAAGTGCATCATTGTGGACGTTCTGCCTCTTTTCCTATGCTTTCAATGCAATTCCAGTCTACCTCCTGAAATCGGTTTCCTGCAATTCTGCCCCGCTTTCAAGTCCTCTTGGCAGCCTTACTTCAGTATAGTTTTGGACGATAGCTGGCATTCATAACTCTGCAGTTTTGTGAATTACAGTGCCCCTGAGCTCCTTTCTTCAACTCGCTTTCTTGTGAGCTGGCCGCAACACCGCAGGATGGCTTCAGGCCCTAATCTGGTTCCGGCAGAGCACGCTGAGCCTTTGGTTATTTCCTCTTCCTGGTGGGAAATGAGAGTTAAATTTGCCCATCCAGACACCTCCAGCTAGTCTCTCATTGGTTCTCCCTATTCCTGTTCATCTTCCGCAGAAATTGCAAACTGGGCCAAACAGGAGGTTAAAGGCGCTGACTCTCCAAGTGGGGAGAGTGTTATTAAAGCGTCTGGAATGTTGCACCCGAGTACCAGGGGAGGAAAACTGAGACATATGTAAACACGTCTCCCGTTCACACGGTTGATCATACTCTGGGTTCCACATGCATGATTTAGCTGAAGGAAGAATACCTTAAACCTGGAGAGTTGAGACGCGTGGAATGGGTACCATGCAATATGACTTCAAAGGGTCTTCATTTGCTCACCGAACCTCTCCAATCCTATCACTGCTGCGTTTATGCCCCTGTACACACGCTTCATTCTCTTTCGGAGACATAGCAATCCATAGGTTTTAAGATACTTACTAGTCAGGTACATTCTTGGGCGTTTAATATGCGGTGTTGAGTCCATTTCGTTGAGCAAGGAGTAGCTCTTGTCTATTCCATATTTGGCTTAAGAAACTTTATCTGTGCTCATTTCAATCTCTGGTTTTATGCAGCACCCCAACTCACCTTTCTCCTTAAGCAAGCATAAGTTGGTTTTCTAAATTTGAGACCCTGTTCTGTTTTGGAATTCAGTTCCTGTGTAGCGAAGTTTACATTCCGTGTATTAGTGATATCTTATGATGTTTCTTTTTCTGTGTGACTTATTTCAGTTAGAATCATCATACCTGAATCCACTCATTGTGCTGCTAAGGGCCTGATGACATAGATTTCATTGCTGAGTGATGTTGCTTTGTAAGTAAATACCACAACTTCTTTATCCATTTTTCACTTTCTGCGATGTTGAACTTGTACTGTAAACGAGGTTCTTGTAAACAGAGCCGTTCCAAACTTTGGGGTGGCTGTGTCTTTTTGATTTTAATTTCCCTAAGCTATAGGACCATAAGTGGAAGTGCCCTAGGCTCTGTTGCTTTGTTTTTTAGATGTTTCAGGAAACACCATACACTTCTCCCGAGTGTCTGTTGGCAATTTACATCCCGCCCATCAGCATAACAAGGCTCCCAGTTCTCCATGGCCTGTCCTGCCTTTCTGGATTTTACACTTTTTTCAGATGGCCCTTTTGACCGGGGGGAAGTGAGACTTCATTGTAGTGCAGATTTCCTTTGCAAGCTTGTTTGGTTGGCCAAAAAGGGCGTATGCGTTTTTTCCTGAATATATTCAGGAAAAAACGCATACGCCCTTTTTGGCCAAGTGCATCATTGTGGACGTTCTGCCTCTTTTCCTATGCTTTCAATGCAATTCCAGTCTACCTCCTGAAATCGGTTTCCTGCAATTCTGCCCCGCTTTCAAGTCCTCTTGGCAGCCTTACTTCAGTATATTTTTGGACGATAGCTGTCATTTGTAACTCTGCAGGTTTGTGAATTACAGTGCCCCTGAGCTCCTTTCTTCAACTCGCTTTCTTGTGAGCTGGGCGCAACACCGCAGGATGGCTTCAGGCCCTAATCTGGTTCCGCCACGGCACGCTGAGCCTTTGGTTATTTCCTCTTCCTGGTGGGAAATGAGAGTTAAATTTGCCCGTCCAGACACCTCCAGCTAGTCTCTCATTGGTTTTCCCTATTCCTGTTCATCTTCCGCAGAAATTGCAAACTGGGCCAAACAGGAGGTTAAAGGGACTGACTCTCCAAGGCGGGAGAGTGTTAGTAAAGCGTCTGGAATGTTGCACCCGAGTACCATGGTACGAAAACTGAGACATATTTGAACACGTCTCCCGATCACATGGTTGATCATACTCTGGGTTCCACATGCATGTTTTAGCTGTAGGAAGAATACCTTAAACCTGGGTAGTTGAAACCCTTGGAATGGGTACCATGCAATATGACTTCAAAGGGTCTTCATTTGCTCACCGAACCTCTCCAATCCTATCACTGCTGCGTTTATGCCCCTGTACACACGCTTCATTCTCTTTCGGAGACATAGCAATCCATAGGTTTTAAGATACTTACTAGTCAGGTACATTCTTAGGCGTTTAATATGCGGTGTTGAGTCCATTTCGTTGAGCAAGGAGTAGCTCTTGTCTATTCCATATTTGGCTTAAGGAACTTTATCTGTGCTCATTTCAATCTCTGGTTTTATGCAGCACCCCAACTCACCTTTCCCCTTAAGCAAGCATAAGTTGGTTTTCTAAATTTGAGACCCTGTTCTGTTCTGTAATTCAGTTCCTGTGTAGCCAAGTTTACATTCCGTGTATTAGTGATATCTTATGATGTTTCTTTTTCTGTGTGACTTATTTCAGTTAGAATCATCGTACCTGAATCCACTCATTATGCTGCTACGGGCCTGATGACATAGATTTCATTGCTGAGTGATACTGCATTGTACGTAAGTACCACAAGTTCTTTATCCATTTTTCACTTTCTGTGATATTGAACTTGTACGGTAAACGAGGTTCTTGTAAACAAAGGCGTCCCAAATTGGGGTGGCTGTGTCTTTTTGATTTTAATTTCCCTAAGCTATAGGACCATAAGTGGAAGTGCCATAGGCTCTGTTGCTTTGTTTCTTAGATGTTTCAGGAAGCACCATACACTTCTCCCGAGTGTCTGTTGGCAATTTACATCCCGCCCATCAGCATAACAAGGCTCCCAGTTCTCCATGGCCTGTCCTGCCTTTCTGGATTTTACACTTTTTTCAGATGGCCCTTTTGACCGGGGGGAAGTGAGACTTCATTGTAGTGCAGATTTCCTTTGCAAGTTTGCTTGGTTGGCCAAAAAGGGCGTATGCGTTTTTTCCTGAATATATTCAGGAAAAAACGCATACGCCCTTTTTGGCCAAGTGCATCATTGTGGACGTTCTGCCTCTTTTCCTATGCTTTCAATGCAATTCCAGTCTACCTCCTGAAATCGGTTTCCTGCAATTCTGCCCCGCTTTCAAGTCCTCTTGGCAGCCTTACTTCAGTATAGTTTTGGACGATAGCTGTCATTTATAACTCTGCAGGTTTGTGAATTACAGTGCCCCTGAGCTCCTTTCTTCAACTCGCTTTCTTGTGACCTGGCCGGAACACCGCAGGATGGCTTCAGGCCCTAATCTGGTTCCGGCACAGCACGCTGAGCCTTTGGTTTTCCTCTTCCTGGTGGGAAATGAGAGTTAAATTTGCCCATCCAGACACCTCCAGCTAGTCTCTCATTGGTTCTCCCTATTCCTGTTCATCTTCCGCAGAAATTGCAAACTGGGCCAAACAGGAAGTTAAAGGGACTGACTCTCCAAGTCAGGAGAGTGTTAGTAAAGCGTCTGGAATGTTGCACCCGAGTACCAGGGTATGAAAACTGAGAAATATTTGAACACGTCTCCCGATCACACGGTTGATCATACTCTGGGTTCCACATGCATGTTTTAGCTGAAGGAAGAATACCTTAAACCTGGAGAGTTGAGACCCGTGTAATGGGTACCATGCAATATGACTTCAAAGGGTCTTCATTTGCTCACCGAACCTCTCCAATCCTATCACTGCTGCGTTTATGCCCCGTACACACACTTGATTCTCTTTCGGAGACATAGCAATCCATAGGTTTTAAGATACTTACTAGTCAGGTACATTCTTAGGCGTTTAATATGCGGTGTTGAGTCCATTTCGTTGAGCAAGGAGTAGCTCTTGTCTATTCCATATTTGGCTTAAGTTACTTTATCTGTGCTCATTTCAATCTCTGGTTTTATGCAGCACCCCAACTCACCTTTCCCCTTAAGCAAGCATAAGTTGGTTTTCTAAATTTGAGACCCTGTTCTGTTTTGGAATTCAGTTCCTGTGTAGCCAAGTTTATATTCCGTGTATTGGTGATATCTTATGATGTTTCTTTTTCTGTGTGACTTATGTCAGTTAGAATCATCATACCTGAATCCACTCATTGTGCTGCTAAGGGCCTGATGACATAGATTTCATTGCTGAGTGATACTGCATTGTACGTAAGTACCACAAGTTCTTTATCCATTTTTCACTTTCTGTGATATTGAACTTGTACTGTAAACGAGGTTCTTGTAAACAGAGGCGTCCCAAACTTTGGGGTGGCTGTGTCTTTTTGATTTTAATTTCCCTAAGCTATAGGACCATAAGTGGAAGTGCCCTAGGCTCTGTTGCTTTGTTTTTTAGATGTTTCAGGAAACACCATACACTTCTCCCGAGTGTCTGTTGGCAATTTACATCCCGCCCATCAGCATAACAAGGCTCCCAGTTCTCCATGGCCTGTCCTGCCTTTCTGGATTTTACACTTTTTTCAGATGGCCCTTTTGACCGGGGGGAAGTGAGACTTCATTGTAGTGCAGATTTCCTTTGCAAGCTTGCTTGGTTGGCCAAAAGGGGCGTATGCGTTTTTTCCTGAATATATTCAGGAAAAAACTCATACGCCCTTTTTGGCCAAGTGCATCATTGTGGACGTTCTGCCTGTTTTCCTATGCTTTCAATGCAATTCCAGTATACCTCCTGAAATCGGTTTCCTGCAATTCTGCCCCGCTTTCAAGTCCTCTTGGCAGCCTTACTTCAGTATATTTTTGGACGATAGCTGTCATTTATAACTCTGCAGGTTTGTGAATTACAGGGACCTGAGCTCCTTTCTTCAACTCGCTTTCTTGTGACCTGGCCGCAACACCGCAGGATGGCTTCAGGCCCTAATCTGGTTCCGGCACGGCACGCTGAGCCTTTGGTTAGTTCCTCTTCCTGGTGGGAAATGAGAGTTAAATTTGCCCGTCCAGACACCTCCAGCTAGTCTCTCATTGGTTCTCGCTATTTCTGTTCATCTTCCGCAGAAATTGCAAACTGGGCCAAACAGGAGGTTAAAGGGACTGACTCTCCAAGTGGGGAGAGTGTTATTAAAGCGTCTGGAATGTTGCACCCGAGTACCAGGGTACGAAAACTGAGACATATCTGAAAACGTCTCCCGTTCACACGGTTGATCATACTCTGGGTTCCACATGCATGTTTTAGCTGAAGGAAGAATACCTTAAACCTGGAGAGTTGAGACCCGTGTAATGGGTACCATGCAATATGACTTCAAAGGGTCTTCATTTGCTCACCGAACCTCTCCAATCCTATCACTGCTGCGTTTATGCCCCTGTACACACGCTTGATTCTCTTTCAGAGACATAGCAATCCATAGGTTTTAAGATACTTACTAGTCAGGTACATTCTTAGGCGTTTAATATGGGGTGTTTAGTCCATTTCGTTGAGCAAGGAGTAGCTCTTGTCTATTCCATATTTGGCTTAAGGAACTTTATCTGTGCTCATTTCAATCTCTGGTTTTATGCAGCACCCCAACTCACCTTTCCCCTTAAGCAAGCAGAAGTTGGTTTTCTAAATTTGAGACCCTGTTCTGTTTTGGAATTCAGTTCCTGTGTAGCCAAGTTTACATTCCGTGTATTACTGATATCTTATGATGTTTCTTTTTCTGTGTGACTTATTTCAGTTAGAATCATCGTACCTGAATCCACTCATTATGCTGCTACGGGCCTGATGACATAGATTTCATTGCTGAGTGATACTGCATTGTACGTAAGTACCACAAGTTCTTTATCCATTTTTCACTTTCTTTGATATTGAAATTGTACGGTAAACGAGGTTCTTGTAAACAGAGGCGTCCCAAACTTTGGGGTGGCTGTGTCTTTTTGATTTTAATTTCCCTAAGCTATAGGACCATAAGTGGAAGTGCCCTAGGCTCTGTTGCTTTGTTTTTTAGATGTTTCAGGAAATACCATACACTTCTCCCGAGTGTCTGTTGGCAATTTACATCCCGCCCATCAGCATAACAAGGCTCCCAGTTCTCCATGGCCTGTCCTGCCTTTCTGGATTTTACACTTTTTTCAGATGGCCCTTTTGACCGGGGGGAAGTGAGACTTCATTGTAGTGCAGATTTCCTTTGCAAGCTTGCTTGGTTGGCCAAAAAGGGCGTATGTGTTTTTTCCTGAATATATTCAGGAAAAAACGCATACGCCCTTTTTGGCCAAGTGCATCATTGTGGACGTTCTGCCTGTTTTCCTATGCTTTCAATGCAATTCCAGTCTACCTCCTGAAATCGGTTTCCTGCAATTCTGCCCCGCTTTCAAGTCCTCTTGGCAGCCTTACTTCAGTATATTTTTGGACGATAGCTGTCATTTATAACTCTGCAGGTTTGTGAATTACAGTGCCCCTGAGCTCCTTTCTTCAACTCGCTTTCTTTTGAGCTGGCCGCAACACCGCAGGATGTCTTCAGGCCCTAATCTGGTTCCGGCACGGCATGCTGAGCCTTTGGTTAGTTCCTCTTCCTGGTGGGAAATGAGAGTTAAATTTGCCCGTCCAGACACCTCCAGCTAGTCTCTCATTGGTTCTCCCTATTCCTGTTCATCTTCCACAGAAATTGCAAACTGGGCCAAACAGGAGGTTAAAGGCGCTGACTCTCCAAGTGGGGAGAGTGTTAGTAAAGCGTCTGGAATGTTGCAGCCGAGTACCAGGGGAGGAAAACGGAGACATATTTGAACACATCTCCTGTTCACACGGTTGATCATACTCTGGGTTCCACATGCATGTTTTAGCTGAAGGAAGAATACCTTAAACCTGGGTAGTTGAAACCCGTGGAATGGGTACCATGAAATATGACTTCAAAGGGTCTTCATTTGCTCACCGAACCTCTCCAATCCTATCACTGCTACGTTTATGACCCTGTACACATGCTTGATTCTCTTTCGGAGACATAGCAATCCATAGGTTTTAAGATACTTACTAGTCAGGTACATTCTTAGGCGTTTAATATGCGGTGTTGAGTCCATTTCGTTGAGCAAGGAGTAGCTCTTGTCTATTCCATATTTGGCTTAAGGAACTTTATCTGTGCTCATTTCAATCTCTGGTTTTATGCAGCACCCCAACTCACCTTTCCCCTTAAGCAAGCAGAAGTTGGTTTTCTAAATTTGAGACCCTGTTCTGTTTTGGAATTCAGTTCCTGTGTAGCCAAGTTTACATTCCGTGTATTAGTGATATCTTATGATGTTTCTTTTTCTGTGTGACTTATTTCAGTTAGAATCATCGTACCTGAATCCACTCATTGTGCTGCTAAGGGCCTGATGACATAGATTTCATTGCTGAGTGATACTGCATTTTACGTAAGTACCACAAGTTCTTTATCCATTTTTCAATTTCTGTGATATTGAACTTGTACGGTAAACGAGGTTCTTGTAAACAGAGGCGTCCCAAACTTTGGGTTGGCTGTGTCGTTTTGATTTTAATTTCCCTAAGCTATAGGACCGTAAGTGGAAGTGCCCTAGGCTCTGTTGCTTTGTTTTTTAGATGTTTCAGGAAACACCATACACTTCTCCCGAGTGTCTGTTGGCAATTTACATCCCGCCCATCAGCATAACAAGGCTCCCAGTTCTCCATGGCCTGTCCTGCCTTTCTGGATTTTACACTTTTTTCAGATGGCCCTTTTGACCGGGGGGAAGTGAGACTTCATTGTAGTGCAGATTTCCTTTGCAAGTTTGCTTGGTTGACCAAAAAGGGCGTATGCGTTTTTTCCTGAATATATTCAGGAAAAAACGCATACGCCCTTTTTGGCCAAGTGCATCATTGTGGACGTTCTGCCTCTTTTCCTATGCTTTCAATGCAATTCCAGTCTACCTCCTGAAATCGGTTTCCTGCAATTCTGCCCCGCTTTCAAGTCCTCTTGGCAGCCTTACTTCAGTATATTTTTGGACGATAGCTGTCATTTATAACTCTGCAGGTTTGTGAATTACAGTGTCCCTGAGCTCCTTTCTTCAACTCGCTTTCTTTTGAGCTGGCCGCAACACCGCAGGATGGCTTCAGGCTCTAATCTGGTTCCGGCACGTCACGCTGAGCCTTTGGTTAGTTCCTCTTCCTGGTGGGAAATGAGAGTTAAATTTGCCCGTCCAGACACCTCCAGCTAGTCTCTCATTGGTTCTCCCTATTCCTGTTCATCTTCCGCAGAAATTGCAAACTGGGCCAAACAGGAGGTTAAAGGCGCTGACTCTCCAAGTCGGGAGAGTGTTAGTAAAGCATCTGGAATGTTGCACCCGAGTACCAGGGGAGGAAAACTGAGACATATTTGAACACGTCTCCCGTTCACACGGTTGATCATACTCTGGGTTCCACATGCATGTTTTAGCTGAAGGAAGAATACCTTAAACCTGGAGAGTTGAAACCCGTGGAATGGGTACCATGCAATATGACTTCAAAGGGTCTTCATTTGCTCACCGAACCTCTCCAATCCTATCACTGCTGTGTTTATGCCCCTGTACACATGCTTGATTCTCTTTTGGAGACATAGCAATCCATAGGTTTTAAGATACTTACTAGTCAGGTACATTCTTAGGCGTTTAATATGGGGTGTTGAGTCCATTTCGTTGAGCAAGGAGTAGCTCTTGTCTATTCCATATTTGGCTTAAGGAACTTTATCTGTGCTCATTTCAATCACTGGTTTTATGCAGCACCCCAACTCACCTTTCCCCTTAAGCAAGCATAAGTTGGTTTTCTAAATTTGAGACGCTGTTCTGTTTTGGAATTCAGTTCCTGTGTAGCCAAGTTTACATTCCGTGTATTAGTGATATCTTATGATGTTTCTTTTTCTGTGTGACTTATTTCAGTTTGAATCATCATACCTGAATCCACTCATTGTGCTGCTAAGGGCCTGATGACATAGATTTCATTGCTGAGTGATATTGCTTTGTAAGTAAATACCACAACTTCTTTATCCATTTTTCACTTTCTGCGATGTTGAACTTGTACTGTAAAGGAGGTTTTTGTAAACAGAGGCATCCCAAACTTTGGGGTGGCTGTGTCTTTTTGATTTTAATTTCCCTAAGCTATAGGACCATAAGTGGAAGTGCCCTAGGCTCTGTTGCTTTGTTTTTTAGATGTTTCAGGAAACACCATACACTTCTCCCGAGTGTCTGTTGGCAATTTACATCCCGCCCATCAGCATAACAAGGCTCCCAGTTCTCCATGGCCTGTCATGCCTTGCTGGATTTTACACTTTTTTCAGATGGCCCTTTTGACCGGGGGGAAGTGAGACTTCATTGTAGTGCAGATTTCCTTTGCAAGCTTGCTTGGTTGGCCAAAAAGTACGTATGCGTTTTTTCCTGAATATATTCAGGAAAAAACGCATACGCCCTTTTTGGCCAAGTGCATCATTGTGGACGTTCTGCCTCTTTTCCTATGCTTTCAATGCAATTCCAGTCTACCTCCTGAAATCGGTTTCCTGCAATTCTGCCCCGCTTTCAAGTCCTCTTGGCAGCCTTACTTCAGTATATTTTTGGACGATAGCTGTCATTTATAACTCTGCAGGTTTGTGAATTACAGTGCCCCTGAGCTCCTTTCTTCAACTCGCTTTCTTTTGAGCTGGCCGCAACACCGCAGGATGTCTTCAGGCCCTAATCTGGTTCCGGCACGGCACGCTGAGCCTTTGGTTAGTTCCTCTTCCTGGTGGGAAATGAGAGTTAAATTTGCCCGTCCAGACACCTCCAGCTAGTCTCTCATTGGTTCTCCCTATTCCTGTTCATCTTCCACAGAAATTGCAAACTGGGCCAAACAGGAGGTTAAAGGCGCTGACTCTCCAAGTGGGGAGAGTGTTAGTAAAGCGTCTGGAATGTTGCAGCCGAGTACCAGGGGAGGAAAACGGAGACATATTTGAACACATCTCCTGTTCACACGGTTGATCATACTCTGGGTTCCACATGCATGTTTTAGCTGAAGGAAGAATACCTTAAACCTGGGTAGTTGAAACCCGTGGAATGGGTACCATGAAATATGACTTCAAAGGGTCTTCATTTGCTCACCGAACCTCTCCAATCCTATCACTGCTACGTTTATGACCCTGTACACATGCTTGATTCTCTTTCGGAGACATAGCAATCCATAGGTTTTAAGATACTTACTAGTCAGGTACATTCTTAGGCGTTTAATATGCGGTGTTGAGTCCATTTCGTTGAGCAAGGAGTAGCTCTTGTCTATTCCATATTTGGCTTAAGGAACTTTATCTGTGCTCATTTCAATCTCTGGTTTTATGCAGCACCCCAACTCACCTTTCCCCTTAAGCAAGCAGAAGTTGGTTTTCTAAATTTGAGACCCTGTTCTGTTTTGGAATTCAGTTCCTGTGTAGCCAAGTTTACATTCCGTGTATTAGTGATATCTTATGATGTTTCTTTTTCTGTGTGACTTATTTCAGTTAGAATCATCGTACCTGAATCCACTCATTGTGCTGCTAAGGGCCTGATGACATAGATTTCATTGCTGAGTGATACTGCATTTTACGTAAGTACCACAAGTTCTTTATCCATTTTTCAATTTCTGTGATATTGAACTTGTACGGTAAACGAGGTTCTTGTAAACAGAGGCGTCCCAAACTTTGGGTTGGCTGTGTCGTTTTGATTTTAATTTCCCTAAGCTATAGGACCGTAAGTGGAAGTGCCCTAGGCTCTGTTGCTTTGTTTTTTAGATGTTTCAGGAAACACCATACACTTCTCCCGAGTGTCTGTTGGCAATTTACATCCCGCCCATCAGCATAACAAGGCTCCCAGTTCTCCATGGCCTGTCCTGCCTTTCTGGATTTTACACTTTTTTCAGATGGCCCTTTTGACCGGGGGGGGGGGGAAGTGAGACTTCATTGTAGTGCAGATTTCCTTTGCAAGTTTGCTTGGTTGACCAAAAAGGGCGTATGCGTTTTTTCCTGAATATATTCAGGAAAAAACGCATACGCCCTTTTTGGCCAAGTGCATCATTGTGGACGTTCTGCCTCTTTTCCTATGCTTTCAATGCAATTCCAGTCTACCTCCTGAAATCGGTTTCCTGCAATTCTGCCCCGCTTTCAAGTCCTCTTGGCAGCCTTACTTCAGTATATTTTTGGACGATAGCTGTCATTTATAACTCTGCAGGTTTGTGAATTACAGTGTCCCTGAGCTCCTTTCTTCAACTCGCTTTCTTTTGAGCTGGCCGCAACACCGCAGGATGGCTTCAGGCTCTAATCTGGTTCCGGCACGTCACGCTGAGCCTTTGGTTAGTTCCTCTTCCTGGTGGGAAATGAGAGTTAAATTTGCCCGTCCAGACACCTCCAGCTAGTCTCTCATTGGTTCTCCCTATTCCTGTTCATCTTCCGCAGAAATTGCAAACTGGGCCAAACAGGAGGTTAAAGGCGCTGACTCTCCAAGTCGGGAGAGTGTTAGTAAAGCATCTGGAATGTTGCACCCGAGTACCAGGGGAGGAAAACTGAGACATATTTGAACACGTCTCCCGTTCACACGGTTGATCATACTCTGGGTTCCACATGCATGTTTTAGCTGAAGGAAGAATACCTTAAACCTGGAGAGTTGAAACCCGTGGAATGGGTACCATGCAATATGACTTCAAAGGGTCTTCATTTGCTCACCGAACCTCTCCAATCCTATCACTGCTGTGTTTATGCCCCTGTACACATGCTTGATTCTCTTTTGGAGACATAGCAATCCATAGGTTTTAAGATACTTACTAGTCAGGTACATTCTTAGGCGTTTAATATGGGGTGTTGAGTCCATTTCGTTGAGCAAGGAGTAGCTCTTGTCTATTCCATATTTGGCTTAAGGAACTTTATCTGTGCTCATTTCAATCACTGGTTTTATGCAGCACCCCAACTCACCTTTCCCCTTAAGCAAGCATAAGTTGGTTTTCTAAATTTGAGACGCTGTTCTGTTTTGGAATTCAGTTCCTGTGTAGCCAAGTTTACATTCCGTGTATTAGTGATATCTTATGATGTTTCTTTTTCTGTGTGACTTATTTCAGTTTGAATCATCATACCTGAATCCACTCATTGTGCTGCTAAGGGCCTGATGACATAGATTTCATTGCTGAGTGATATTGCTTTGTAAGTAAATACCACAACTTCTTTATCCATTTTTCACTTTCTGCGATGTTGAACTTGTACTGTAAAGGAGGTTTTTGTAAACAGAGGCATCCCAAACTTTGGGGTGGCTGTGTCTTTTTGATTTTAATTTCCCTAAGCTATAGGACCATAAGTGGAAGTGCCCTAGGCTCTGTTGCTTTGTTTTTTAGATGTTTCAGGAAACACCATACACTTCTCCCGAGTGTCTGTTGGCAATTTACATCCCGCCCATCAGCATAACAAGGCTCCCAGTTCTCCATGGCCTGTCATGCCTTGCTGGATTTTACACTTTTTTCAGATGGCCCTTTTGACCGGGGGGAAGTGAGACTTCATTGTAGTGCAGATTTCCTTTGCAAGCTTGCTTGGTTGGCCAAAAAGGACGTATGCGTTTTTTCCTGAATATATTCAGGAAAAAACGCATACGCCCTTTTTGGCCAAGTGCATCATTGTGGACGTTCTGCCTCTTTTCCTATGCTTTCAATGCAATTCCAGTCTACCTCCTGAAATCGGTTTCCTGCAATTCTGCCCCGCTTTCAAGTCCTCTTGGCAGCCTTACTTCAGTATATTTTTGGACGATAGCTGTCATTTATAACTCTGCAGGTTTGTGAATTACAGTGCCCCTGAGCTCCTTTCTTCAACTCGCTTTCTTGTGAGCTGGCCGCAACACCGCAGGATGGCTTCAGGCCCTAATCTGGTTCCGGCACGGCACGCTGAGCCTTTGGTTATTTCCTCTTCCTGGTGGGAAATGAGAGTTAAATTTGCCCGTCCAGACACCTCCAGCTAGTCTCTCATTGGTTCTCCCTATTCCTGTTCATCTTCCGCAGAAATTGCAAACTGGGCCAAACAGGAGGTTAAAGGCGCTGACTCTCCAAGTGGGGAGAGTGTTAGTAAAGCGTCTGGAATGTTGCACCCGAGTACCAGGGGAGGAAAACTGAGACATATTTGAACACGTCTCCCGTTCACACGGTTGATCATACTCTGGGTTCCATATGCATGTTTTAACTGAAGGAAGAATACCTTAAACCTGGAGAGTTGAGACCCGTGTAATGGGTACCATGCAATATGACTTCAAAGGGTCTTCATTTGCTCACCGAACCTCTCCAATCCTATCACTGCTGCGTTTATGCCCCTGTACACATGCTTGATTCTCTTATGGAGACATAGCAATCCATAGGTTTTAAGATATTTACTAGTCAGGTACATTCTTAGGCGTTTAATATGGGGTGTTGAGTCCATATCGTTGAGCAAGGAGTAACTCTTGTCTATTCCATATTTGGCTTAAGGAACTTTATCTGTGCTCATTTCAATCTCTGGTTTTATGCAGCACCCCAACTCACCTTTCCCCGTAAGCAAGCATAAGTTGGTTTTCTAAATTTGAGACCCTGTTCTGTTTTGGAATTCAGTTCCTGTGTAGCCAAGTTTACATTCCGTGTATTAGTGATATCTTATGATGTTTCTTTTTCTGTGTGACTTATTTCAGTTAGAATCATCATACCTGAATCCACTCATTATGCTGCTACGGGCCTGATGACATAGATTTCATTGCTGAGTGATATTGCATTGTACGTAAGTACCACAAGTTCTTTATCCATTTTTCACTTTCTGTGATAGAGAACTTGTACGGTAAACGAGGTTCTTGTAAACAGAGGCGTCCCAAACTTTGGGGTGGCTGTGTCTTTTTGATTTTAATTTCCCTAAGCTATAGGACCATAAGTGAGAGTGCCCTAGGCTCTGTTGCTTTGTTTCTTAGATGTTTCAGGAAACACCATACACTTCTCCCAAGTGTCTGTTGGCAATTTACATCCCGCCCATCAGCATAACAAGGCTCCCAGTTCTCCATGGCCTGTCCTGCCTTTCTGGATTTTACAGTTTTTTCAGATGGCCCTTTTGACCGGGGGGAAGTGAGACTTCATTGTAGTGCAGATTTCCTTTGCAAGCTTGCTTGGTTGGCCAAAAAGGGCGTATGCGTTTTTTCCTGAATATATTCAGGAAAAAACGCATACGCCCTTTTTGGCCAAGTGCATCATTGTGGACGTTCTGCCTCTTTTCCTATGCTTTCAATGCAATTCCAGTGTACCTCCTGAAATCGGTTTCCTGCAATTCTGCCCCGCTTTCAAGTCCTCTTGGCAGGCTTACTTCAGTATATTTTTGGACGATAGCTGTCATTTATAACTCTGCAGGTTTGTGAATTACAGTTCCCCTGAGCTCCTTTCTTCAACTCGCTTTCTTTTGAGCGGGCCGCAACACCGCAGGATGGCTTCAGGCCCTAATCTGGTTCCGGCACGGCACGCTGAGCCTTTGGTTAATTCTGCTTCCTGGTGGGAAATGAGAGTTAAATTTGCCCGTCCAGACACCTCCAGCTAGTCTCTCATTGGTTCTCGCTATTCCTGTTCATCTTCCGCAGAAATTGCAAACTGGGCCAAACAGGAGGTTAAAGGGACTGACTCTCCAAGTCGGGAGAGTGTTATTAAAGCGTCTGGAATGTTGCCCCCGAGTACCAGGGTACGAAAACTGAGACATATTTGAACACATCTCCCGATCACATGTTTGATCATACTCTAGGTTCCACATGCATGTTTTAGCTGAAGGAAGAATACCTTAAACCTGGATAGTTGAAACCCGTGGAATGGGTACCATGCAATATGACTTCAAAGGGTCTTCATTTGCTCACCGAACCTCTCCAATCCTATCACTGCTGCGTTTATGCCCCTGTACACATGCTTGATTCTCTTTCAGAGACATAGCAATCCATAGGTTTTAAGATACTTACTAGTCAGGTACATTCTTAGGCGTTTAATATGCGGTGTTGAGTCCATTTCGTTGAGCAAGGAGTAGCTCTTGTCTATTCCATATTTGGCTTAAGGAACTTTATCTGTGCTCATTTCAATCTCTGGTTTTATGCAGCACCCCAACTCACCTTTACCCTTAAGCAAGCATAAGTTGGTTTTCTAAATTTGAGACCCTGTTCTGTTCTGTAATTCAGTTCCTGTGTAGCCAAGTTTACATTCCGTGTATTACTGATATCTTATGATGTTTCTTTTTCTGTGTGACTTATTTCAGTAGAATCATCATACCTGAATCCATTCATTGTGCTGCTAAGGGCCTGATGACATAGATTTCATTGCTGAGTGATATTGCTTTGTAAGTAAATACCACAACTTCTTTATCAATTTTTCACTTTCTGCGATGTTGAACTTGTACTGTAAACGAGGTTCTTGTAAACAGAGGCGTCCCAAACTTTGGGGTGGCTGTGTCTTTTTGATTTTAATTTCCCTAAGCTATAGGACCATAAGTGGAAGTGCCCTAGGCTCTGTTGCTTTGTTTTTTAGATGTTTCAGGAAACACCATACACTTCTCCCGAGTGTCTGTTGGCAATTTACATCCCGCCCATCAGCATAACAAGGCTCCCAGTTCTCCATGGCCTGTCCTGCCTTTCTGGATTTTACACTTTTTTCAGATGGCCCTTTTGACCGGGGGGAAGTGAGACTTCATTGTAGTGCAGATTTCCTTTGCAAGCTTGCTTGGTTGACCAAAAAGGGCGTATGCATTTTTTCCTGAATATATTCAGGAAAACACGCATACGCCCTTTTTGGCCAAGTGCATCATTGTGGACGTTCTGCTTCTTTTCCTATGCTTTCAATGCAATTCCAGTCTACCTCCTGAAATCGGTTTCCTGCAATTCTGCCCCGCTTTCAAGTCCTCTTGGCAGCCTTACTTCAGTATATTTTTGGACGATAGCTGTCATTTATAACTCTGCAGGTTTGTGAATTACAGTGCCCCTGAGCTCCTTTCTTCAACTCGTTTTCTTTTGAGCTGGCCGCAACACCGCAGGATGGCTTCAGGCCCTAATCTGGTTCCGGCACGGCACGCTGAGCCTTTGGTTAGTTCCTCTTCCTGGTGGGAAATGAGAGTTAAATTTGCCCGTCCAGACACCTCCACCTAGTCTCTCATTGGTTCTCCCTATTCCTGTTCATCTTCCGCAGAAATTGCAAACTGGGCCAAACAGGAGGTTAAAGGCGCTGACTCTCCAAGTGGGGAGAGTGTTAGTAAAGCGTCTGGAATGTTTCACCCGAGTACCAGGGGAGGAAAACTGAGACATATTTGAACACGTCTGCCGTTCACACTGTTGATCATACTCTGGGTTTCACATGCATGTTTTAGCTGAAGGAAGAATACCTTAAACCTGTGTAGTTGAGACTCGTGGAAAGGGTACCATGCAATATGACTTCAAAGGGTCTTCATTTGCTCTCTGAACCTTTCCAATCCTATCACTACTGCGTTTATGCCCCTGTACACATGCTTGATTCTCTTTCGGAGACATAGCAATCCATAGGTTTTAAGATACTTAGTAGTCAGATACATTCTTACGCGTTTAATATGCGGTGTTGAGTCCATTTCGTTGAGCAAGGAGTAGCTCTTGTCTATTCCATATTTGGCTTAAGGAACTTTATCTGTGCTCATTTCAATCTCTGGTTTTATGCAGCACCCCAACTCACCTTTCCCCTTAAGCAAGCATAAGTTGGTTTTCTAAATTTGAGACCCTGTTCTGTTCTGTAATTCAGTTCCTGTGTAGCCAAGTTTACATTCCGTGTATTAGTGATATCTTATGATGTTTCTTTTTCTGTGTGACTTATTTCAGTTAGAATCATCATACCTGAATCCACTCATTGTGCTGCTACGGGCCTGATGACATAGATTTCATTGCTGAGTGATATTGCTTTGTAAGTAAATACCACAACTTCTTTATCCATTTTTCACTTTCTGCGATGTTGAACTTGTACTGTAAACGAGGTTCTTGTAAACAGAGGCGTCCCAAACTTTGGGGTGGCTGTGTCTTTTTGATTTTAATTTCCCTAAGCTATAGGACCATAAGTGGAAGTGCCCTAGGCTCTGTTGCTTTGTTTTTTAGATGTCTCAGGAAACACAATACACTTCTCCCGAGTGTCTGTTGGCAATTTACATCGCGCCCATCAGCATAACAAGGCTCCCAGGTCTCCATGGCCTGTCCTGCCTTTCTGGATTGTACACTTTTTTCAGATGGCCCTTTTGACCGGCGGGAAGTGAGACTTCATTGTAGTGCAGATTTCCTTTGCAAGGTTGCTTGGTTGGCCAAAAAGGGCGTATGCGTTTTTTCCTGAATATATTCAGGAAAAATATATTCAGGAAAATATATTCCTGAAAAATATATTCAGGAAAATATATTCCTGAATATATTCAGGAAAAAACGCATACGCCCTTTTTGGCCAAGTGCATCATTGTCGACGTTCTGCCTCTTTTCCTATGCTTTCAATGCAATTCCAGTCTACCTCCTGAAATTGGTTTCCTGCAATTCTGCCCCGCTTTCAAGTCCTCTTGGCAGCCTTACTTCAGTATATTTTTGGACGATAGTTGTCATTTATAACTCTGCAGGTTTGTGAATTACAGTGCCCCTGAGCTCCTTTCTTCAACTCGCTTTCTTTTGAGCTGGCCGCAACACCGCAGGATGGCTTCAGGCCCTAATCTGGTTCCGGCACGGCACGCTGAGCCTTTGGTTATTTCCTCTTCCTGGTGGGAAATGAGAGTTAAATTTGCCCGTCCAGACACCTCCAGCTAGTCTCTCATTGGTTCTCGCTATTCCTGTTCATCTTCCGCAGAAATTGCAAACTGGGCCAAACAGGAGGTTAAAGGGACTGACTCTCCAAGTGGGGAGAGTGTTAGTAAAGCATCTGGAATGATGCACCTGAGTACCAGGGTACGAAAACTGAGACATATTTGAACACGTCTCCCGATCACATGGTTGATCATACTCTAGGTTCCACATGCATGTTTTAGCTGTAGGAAGAATACCTTAAACCTGAGTAGTTGAAACCCTTGGAATGGGTACCATGCAATATGACTTCAAAGGGTCTTCATTTGCTCACCGAACCTCTCCAATCCTATCACTGCTGCGTTTATGTCCCTGTACACATGCTTGATTCTCTTTCGGAGACATAGCAATCCATAGGTTTTAAGATACTTAAGAGTCAGGTACATTCTTAGGCGTTTAATATGCGGTGTTGAGTCCATTTCGTTGAGCAAGGAGTAGCTCTTGTCTATTCCATATTTGGCTTAAGGAACTTTATCTGTGCTCATTTCAATCTCTGGTTTTATGCAGCACCCCAACTCACCTTTACCCTTAAACAAGCATAAGTTGGTTTTCTAAATTTGAGACCCTGTTCTGTTCTGTAATTCAGTTCCTGTGTAGCCAAGTTTACATTCCGTGTATTACTGATATCTTATGATGTTTCTTTCTCTGTGTGACTTATTTCAGTTAGAATCATCGTACCTGAATCCACTCATTGTGCTGCTACGGGCCTGATGACATAGATTTCATTGCTGAGTGATACTGCATTGTACGTAAGTACCACAAGGTCTTTATCCATTTTTCACTTTCTGTGATATTGAACTTGTACGGTAAACGAGGTTCTTGTAAACAGAGGCGTCCCAAACATTGGGGTGGCTGTATCTTTTTGATTTTAATTTCCCTAAGCTATAGGACCATAAGTGGAAGTGCCCTAGGTTCTGTTGCTTTGTTTCTTAGACGTTTCAGGAAACACCATACACTTTCCCGAGTGTCTGTTGGCAATTTACATCCCGCCCATCAGCATAACAAGGCTCCCAGTTCTCCATGGCCTGTCCTGCCTTTCTGGATTTTACACTTTTTTCAGATGGCCCGTTTGACCGTGGGGAAGGGAGACTTCATTGTAGTGCAGATTTCTTTGCAAGCTTGCTTGGTTGGCCAAAAAGGGCGTATGCGTTTTTTCTTGAATATATTCAGGAAAAAACGCATACGCTCTTTTTGGCCAAGTGCATCATTGTGGACGCTCTGCCTCTTTTCCTATGCTTTCAATGCAATTCCAGTCTACCTCCTGAAATCTGTTTCCTGCAATTCTGCCCCGCTTTCAAGTCCTCTTGGCAGCCTTACTTCAGTATATTTTTGGACGATAGCTGTCATTTATAACTCTGCAGGTTTGTGAATTACAGTGCCCCTGAGCTCCTTTCTTCAACTCGCTTTCTTGTGAGCTGGCCGCAACACCGCAGGATGGCTTCAGGCCCTAATCTGGTTCCGGCACGGCACGCTGAGCCTTTCGTTAATTCCTCTTCCTGGTGGGAAATGAGAGTTAAATTTGCCCGTCCAGACACCTCCAGCTAGTCTCTCATTGGTTCTCACTATTCCTGTTCATCTTCCGCAGAAATTGCAAACTGGGCCAAACAGGAGGTTAAAGGGACTGACTCTCCAAGTCGGGAGAGTGTTAGTAAAGCATCTGGAATGTTGCAACCGAGTACCAAGGGAGGAAAACTGAGACATATTTGAACACGTCTGCCGTTCACACTGTTGATCATACTCTGGGTTTCACATGCATGTTTTAGCTGAAGGAAGAATACCTTAAACCTGGGTAGTTGAGACTCGTGGAAAGGGTACCATGCAATATGACTTCAAAGGGTCTTCATTTGCTCTCTGAACCTTTCCAATCCTATCACTACTGCGTTTATGCCCCTGTACACATGCTTGATTCTCTTTCGGAGACATAGCAATCCATAGGTTTTAAGATACTTAGTAGTCAGATACATTCTTACGCGTTTAATATGCGGTGTTGAGTCCATTTCGTTGAGCAAGGAGTAGCTCTTGTCTATTCCATATTTGGCTTAAGGAACTTTATCTGTGCTCATTTCAATCTCTGGTTTTATGCAGCACCCCAACTCACCTTTCCCCTTAAGCAAGCATAAGTTGGTTTTCTAAATTTGAGACCCTGTTCTGTTCTGTAATTCAGTTCCTGTGTAGCCAAGTTTACATTCCGTGTATTACTGATATCTTATGATGTTTCTTTTTCTGTGTGACTTATTTCAGTTAGAATCATCATACCTGAATCCACTCATTGTGGTGCTACGGGCCTGATGACATAGATTTCATTGCTGAGTGATATTGCTTTGTAAGTAAATACCACAACTTCTTTAACCATTTTTCACTTTCTGCGATGTTGAACTTGTACTGTAAACGAGGTTCTTGTAAACAGAGCCGTCCCAAACTTTGGGGTGGCTGTGTCATTTTGATTTTAATTTCCCTAAGCTATAGGACCATAAGTGGAAGTGCCCTAGGCTCTGTTGCTTTGTTTTTTAGATGTTTCAGGAAACACAATACACTTCTCCCGAGTGTCTGTTGGCAATTTACATCCCGCCCATCAGCATAACAAGGCTCCCAGGTCTCCATGGCCTGTCCTGCCTTTCTGGATTGTACACTTTTTTCAGATGGCCCTTTTGACCGGCGGGAAGTGAGACTTCATTGTAGTGCAGATTTCCTTTGCAAGGTTGCTTGGTTGGCCAAAAAGGGCGTATGCGTTTTTTCCTGAATATATTCAGGAAAAATATATTCAGGAAAATATATTCCTGAAAAATATATTCAGGAAAATATATTCCTGAATATATTCAGGAAAAAACGCATACGCCCTTTTTGGCCAAGTGCATCATTGTCGACGTTCTGCCTCTTTTCCTATGCTTTCAATGCAATTCCAGTCTACCTCCTGAAATTGGTTTCCTGCAATTCTGCCCCGCTTTCAAGTCCTCTTGGCAGCCTTACTTCAGTATATTTTTGGACGATAGTTGTCATTTATAACTCTGCAGGTTTGTGAATTACAGTGCCCCTGAGCTCCTTTCTTCAACTCGCTTTCTTTTGAGCTGGCCGCAACACCGCAGGATGGCTTCAGGCCCTAATCTGGTTCCGGCACGGCACGCTGAGCCTTTGGTTATTTCCTCTTCCTGGTGGGAAATGAGAGTTAAATTTGCCCGTCCAGACACCTCCAGCTAGTCTCTCATTGGTTCTCGCTATTCCTGTTCATCTTCCGCAGAAATTGCAAACTGGGCCAAACAGGAGGTTAAAGGGACTGACTCTCCAAGTGGGGAGAGTGTTAGTAAAGCATCTGGAATGATGCACCTGAGTACCAGGGTACGAAAACTGAGACATATTTGAACACGTCTCCCGATCACATGGTTGATCATACTCTAGGTTCCACATGCATGTTTTAGCTGAAGGAAGAATACCTTAAACCTGAGTAGTTGAAACCCTTGGAATGGGTACCATGCAATATGACTTCAAAGGGTCTTCATTTGCTCACCGAACCTCTCCAATCCTATCACTGCTGCGTTTATGTCCCTGTACACATGCTTGATTCTCTTTCGGAGACATAGCAATCCATAGGTTTTAAGATACTTAAGAGTCAGGTACATTCTTAGGCGTTTAATATGCGGTGTTGAGTCCATTTCGTTGAGCAAGGAGTAGCTCTTGTCTATTCCATATTTGGCTTAAGGAACTTTATCTGTGCTCATTTCAATCTCTGGTTTTATGCAGCACCCCAACTCACCTTTCCCCTTAAGCAAGCATAAGTTGGTTTTCTAAATTTGAGACCCTGTTCTGTTCTGTAATTCAGTTCCTGTGTAGCCAAGTTTACATTCCGTGTATTACTGATATCTTATGATGTTTCTTTTTCTGTGTGACTTATTTCAGTTAGAATCATCATACCTGAATCCACTCATTGTGGTGCTACGGGCCTGATGACATAGATTTCATTGCTGAGTGATATTGCTTTGTAAGTAAATACCACAACTTCTTTAACCATTTTTCACTTTCTGCGATGTTGAACTTGTACTGTAAACGAGGTTCTTGTAAACAGAGCCGTCCCAAACTTTGGGGTGGCTGTGTCATTTTGATTTTAATTTCCCTAAGCTATAGGACCATAAGTGGAAGTGCCCTAGGCTCTGTTGCTTTGTTTTTTAGATGTTTCAGGAAACACAATACACTTCTCCCGAGTGTCTGTTGGCAATTTACATCCCGCCCATCAGCATAACAAGGCTCCCAGGTCTCCATGGCCTGTCCTGCCTTTCTGGATTGTACACTTTTTTCAGATGGCCCTTTTGACCGGCGGGAAGTGAGACTTCATTGTAGTGCAGATTTCCTTTGCAAGGTTGCTTGGTTGGCCAAAAAGGGCGTATGCGTTTTTTCCTGAATATATTCAGGAAAAATATATTCAGGAAAATATATTCCTGAAAAATATATTCAGGAAAATATATTCCTGAATATATTCAGGAAAAAACGCATACGCCCTTTTTGGCCAAGTGCATCATTGTCGACGTTCTGCCTCTTTTCCTATGCTTTCAATGCAATTCCAGTCTACCTCCTGAAATTGGTTTCCTGCAATTCTGCCCCGCTTTCAAGTCCTCTTGGCAGCCTTACTTCAGTATATTTTTGGACGATAGTTGTCATTTATAACTCTGCAGGTTTGTGAATTACAGTGCCCCTGAGCTCCTTTCTTCAACTCGCTTTCTTTTGAGCTGGCCGCAACACCGCAGGATGGCTTCAGGCCCTAATCTGGTTCCGGCACGGCACGCTGAGCCTTTGGTTATTTCCTCTTCCTGGTGGGAAATGAGAGTTAAATTTGCCCGTCCAGACACCTCCAGCTAGTCTCTCATTGGTTCTCGCTATTCCTGTTCATCTTCCGCAGAAATTGCAAACTGGGCCAAACAGGAGGTTAAAGGGACTGACTCTCCAAGTGGGGAGAGTGTTAGTAAAGCATCTGGAATGATGCACCTGAGTACCAGGGTACGAAAACTGAGACATATTTGAACACGTCTCCCGATCACATGGTTGATCATACTCTAGGTTCCACATGCATGTTTTAGCTGAAGGAAGAATACCTTAAACCTGAGTAGTTGAAACCCTTGGAATGGGTACCATGCAATATGACTTCAAAGGGTCTTCATTTGCTCACCGAACCTCTCCAATCCTATCACTGCTGCGTTTATGTCCCTGTACACATGCTTGATTCTCTTTCGGAGACATAGCAATCCATAGGTTTTAAGATACTTAAGAGTCAGGTACATTCTTAGGCGTTTAATATGCGGTGTTGAGTCCATTTCGTTGAGCAAGGAGTAGCTCTTGTCTATTCCATATTTGGCTTAAGGAACTTTATCTGTGCTCATTTCAATCTCTGGTTTTATGCAGCACCCCAACTCACCTTTCCCCTTAAGCAAGCATAAGTTGGTTTTCTAAATTTGAGACCCTGTTCTGTTCTGTAATTCAGTTCCTGTGTAGCCAAGTTTACATTCCGTGTATTACTGATATCTTATGATGTTTCTTTCTCTGTGTGACTTATTTCAGTTAGAATCATCGTACCTGAATCCACTCATTGTGCTGCTACGGGCCTGATGACATAGATTTCACTGCTGAGTGATACTGCATTGTACGTAAGTGCCACAAGTTCTTTATCCATTTTTCACTTTCTGTGATATTGAACTTGTACGGTAAACGAGGTTCTTGTAAACAGAGGTGTCCCAAACATTGGGGTGGCTGTATCTTTTTGATTTTAATTTCCCTAAGCTATAGGACTATAAGTGGAAGTGCCGTAGGCTCTGTTGCTTTGTTTTTTAGATGTTTCAGGAAACACCATACACTTCTCCCGAGTGTCTGTAGGCAATTTACATCCCGCCCATCAGCATAACAAGGCTCCCAGTTCTCCATGGCCTGTCCTGCCTTTCTGGATTTTACACTTTTTTCAGATGGCCCTTTTGACCGGGGGGAAGTGAGACTTCATTGTAGTGCAGATTTCCTTTGCAAGCTTGCTTTGTTGGCCAAAAAGGGCGTATGCGTTTTTTCCTGAATATATTCAGGAAAAAACGCATACGCCCTTTTTGGCCAAGTGCATCATTGTGGACGCTCTGCCTCTTTTCCTATGCTTTCAATGCAATTCCAGTCTACCTCCTGAAATCGGTTTCCTGCAATTCTGCCCCGCTTTCAAGTCCTCTTGGCAGCCTTACTTCAGTATATTTTTGGACGATAGCTGTCATTTATAACTCTGCAGGTTTGTGAATTACAGTGCCCCTGAGCTCCTATCTTCAACTCGCTTTCTTGTGAGCTGGCCGCAACACGGCAGGATGGCTTCAGGCCCTAATCTGGTTCCAGCACGGCACGCTGAGCCTTTGCTTACTTCCTCTTCCTTGTGGGAAATGAGAGTTAAATTTGCCCGTCCAGACACCTCCAGCTAGTCTCTCATTGGTTCTCGCTATTCCTGTTCATCTTCCGCAGAAATTGCAAACTGGGCCAAACAGGAGGTTAAAGGGACTGACTCTCCAAGTCGGGAGAGTGTTAGTAAAGCGTCTGGAATGTTGCACCCGAGTAGCAGGGTATGAAAACTGACACATATTTGAACACGTCTCCCGATCACATGGTTGATCATACTCTAGGTTCCACATGCATGTTTTAGCTGAAGGAAGAATACCATAAACCTGGGTAGTTGAAACCCGTGGAATGGGTACCATGCAATATGACTTCAAAGGGTCTTCATTTGCTCACCGAACCTCTCCAATCCTATCACTGCTGCGTTTATGCCCCTGTACACATGCTTGATTCTCTTTCGGAGACATAGCAATCCATAGGTTTTAAGATACTTACTAGTCAGGTACATTCTTAGGCGTTTAATATGCGGTGTTGAGTCCATTTCGTTGAGCAAGGAGTAGCTCTTGTCTATTCCTTATTTGGCTTAAGGAACTTTATCTGTGCTCATTTCAATCTCTGGTTTTATGCAGCACCCCAACTCACCTTTCCCCTTAAGCAAGCATAAGTTGGTTTTCTAAATTTGAGACCCTGTTCTGTTTTGGAATTCAGTTCCTGTATAGCCAAGATTACATTCCGTGTATTACTGATATCTTATGATGTTTCTTTTTCTGTGTGACTTATTTCAGTTAGAATCATCATACCTGAATCCACTCATTATGCTGCTACGGGCCTGATGACATAGATTTCATTGCTGAGTGATACTGCATTGTACATAAGTACCACAAGGTCTTTATCCATTTTTCACTTTCTGTGATATTGAACTTGTACGGTAAACGAGGTTCTTGTAAACAGAGGCGTCCCAAACATTGGGGTGGCTGTATCTTTTTGATTTTAATTTCCCTAAGCTATAGGACCATAAGTGGAAGTGCCCTAGGTTCTGTTGCTTTGTTTCTTAGATGTTTCAGGAAACACCATACACTTTCCCGAGTGTCTGTTGGCAATTTACATCCCGCCCATCAGCATAACAAGGCTCCCAGTTCTCCATGGCCTGTCCTGCCTTTCTGGATTTTACACTTTTTTCAGATGGCCCGTTTGACCGTGGGGAAGGGAGACTTCATTGTAGTGCAGATTTCTTTGCAAGCTTGCTTGGTTGGCCAAAAAGGGCGTATGCGTTTTTTCCTGAATATATTCAGGAAAAAACGCATACGCTCTTTTTGGCCAAGTGCATCATTGTGGACGCTCTGCCTCTTTTCCTATGCTTTCAATGCAATTCCAGTCTACCTCCTGAAATCTGTTTCCTGCAATTCTGCCCCGCTTTCAAGTCCTCTTGGCAGCCTTACTTCAGTATATTTTTGGACGATAGCTGTCATTTATAACTCTGCAGGTTTGTGAATTACAGTGCCCCTGAGCTCCTATCTTCAACTCGCTTTCTTGTGAGCTGGCCGCAACACCGCAGGATGGCTTCAGGCCCTAATCTTGTTCCGGCACGGCACGCTGAGCCTTTCGTTAATTCCTCTTCCTGGTGGGAAATGAGAGTTAAATTTGCCCGTCCAGACACCTCCAGCTAGTCTCTCATTGGTTCTCACTATTCCTGTTCATCTTCCGCAGAAATTGCAAACTGGGCCAAACAGGAGGTTAAAGGGACTGACTCTCCAAGTCGGGAGAGTGTTAGTAAAGCATCTGGAATGTTGCACCCGAGTACCAGGGGAAGAAAACTGAGACATATTTGAACACGTCTCCCGATCACATGGTTGATCATACTCTGGGTTCCACATGCATGTTTTAGCTGAAGGCAGAATACCTTAAACGTGGGTAGGTGAAACCCGTGGAATGGGTACCATGCAATATGACTTCAAAGGGTCTTCATTTGCTCACCGAACCTCTCCAATCCTATCACTGCTGCGTTTATGCCCCTGTACACATGCTTGATTCTCTTTCTGAGACATAGCAATCCATAGGTTTTAAGATACTTACTAGTCAGGTACATTCTTAGGCGTTTAATATGAGGTGTTGATTCCATTTCGTTGAGCAAGGAGTAGGTCTTGTCTATTTCATATTTGGCTTAAGGAACTTTATCTGTGCTCATTTCAATCTCTGGTTTTATGCAGCACCCCAACTCACCTTTCCCCTTAAGCAAGCATAAGTTGGTTTTCTAAATTTGAGACCCTGTTCTGTTTTGGAATTCAGTTCCTGTGTAGCCAAGTTTACATTCCGTGTATTAGTGATATCATATGATGTTTCTTTTTCTGTGTGAATTATTTCAGTTAGAATCATCATACCTGAATCCACTCATTGTGCTGCTATGGGCCTGATGACATAGATTTCATTGCTGAGTGATACTGCATTGTACGTAAGTACCACAAGTTCTTTATCCATTTTTCACTTTCTGTGATATTGAACTTGTACGGTAAACGAGGTTCTTGTAAACAGAGGCCTCCCAAACTTTGGGGTGGCTGTGTCTTTTTGATTTTAATTTCCCTAAGCTATAGGACCATAAGTGGAAGTGCCCTAGGCTCTGTTGCTTTGTTTTTTAGATGTTTCAGGAAACACCATACACTTCTCCCGAGTGTCTGTTGGCAATTTACATCCCGCCCATCAGCATAACAAGGCTCCCAGTTCTCCATGGCCTGTCCTGCCTTTCTGGATTTTACACATTTTTCAGATGGCTCTTTTGACCGGGGGGAAGTGAGACTTCATTGTAGTGCAGATTTCCTTTGCAAGTTTGCTTGGTTGGCCAAAAAGGGCGTATGCGTTTTTTCCTGAATATATTCAGGAATAAACGCATGCACCCTTTTTGGCCAAGTGCATCATTGTGGACGTTCTGCCGGTTTTCCTATGCTTTCAATGCAATTCCAGTCTACCTCCTGAAATCGGTTTCCTGCAATTCTGCCCCGCTTTCAAGTCCTCTTGGCAGCCTTACTTCAGTATATTTTTGGACGATAGCTGTCATTTATAACTCTGCAGGTTTGTGAATTACAGTGCCCCTGAGCTCCTTTCTTCAACTCGCTTTCTTTTGAGCTGGCCGCAACACCGCAGGATGGCTTCTGGCCCTAATCTTGTTCCGGCACGGCACGCTGAGCCTTTGGTTTTTTCCTCTTCGTGGTGGGAAATGAGAGTTAAATTTGCCCGTCCAGACACCTCCAGCTAGTCTCTCATTGGTTCTCGCTGTTCCTGTTCATCTTCCGCAGAAATTGCAAACTGGGCCAAACAGGAGGTTAAAGGCGCTGACTCTCCAAGTCGGGAGAGTGTTAGTAAAGCATCTGGAATGTTGCACCCGAGTACCAGGGGAGGAAAACTGAGACATATTTGAACACGTCTCCCGTTCACACGGTTGATCATACTCTGGGTTCCACATGCATGTTTTAGCTGAAGGAAGAATACCTTAGACCTGGAGAGTTGAGACCCGTGTAATGGGTACCATGCAATATGACTTCAAAGGGTCTTCATTTGCTCACCGAACCTCTCCAATCCTATCACTGCTGCGTTTATGCCCCTGTACACACGCTTGATTCTCTTTTGGAGACATAGCAATCCATAGGTTTTAAGATACTTACTAGTCAGGTACATTCTTAGGCGTTTAATATGGGGTGTTGAGTCCATTTCGTTGAGCAAGGAGTAGCTCTTGTCTATTCCATATTTGGCTTAAGGAACTTTACCTGTGCTCATTTCAATCTCTGGTTTTATGCAGCACCCCAACTCACCTTTCCCCTTAAGCAAGCATAAGTTGGTTTTCTAAATTTGAGACCCTGTTCTGTTTTGGAATTCAGTTCCTGTGTTGCCAAGTTTACATTCCGTGTATTACTGATATCTTATGATGTTTCTTTTTCTGTGTGACTTATTTCAGTTAGAATCATCGTACCTGAATCCACTCATTATGCTGCTACGGGCCTGATGACATAGATTTCATTGCTGAGTGATACTGCATTGTACATAAGTACCACAAGGTCTTTATCCATTTTTCACTTTCTGTGATATTGAACTTGTACGGTAAACGAGGTTCTTGTAAACAGAGGCGTCCCAAACATTGGGGTGGCTGTATCTTTTTGATTTTAATTTCCCTAAGCTATAGGACCATAAGTGGAAGTGCCCTAGGTTCTGTTGCTTTGTTTCTTAGATGTTTCAGGAAACACCATACACTTTCCCGAGTGTCTGTTGGCAATTTACATCCCGCCCATCAGCATAACAAGGCTCCCAGTTCTCCATGGCCTGTCCTGCCTTTCTGGATTTTACACTTTTTTCAGATGGCCCGTTTGACCGTGGGGAAGGGAGACTTCATTGTAGTGCAGATTTCTTTGCAAGCTTGCTTGGTTGGCCAAAAAGGGCGTATGCGTTTTTTCCTGAATATATTCAGGAAAAAACGCATACGCTCTTTTTGGCCAAGTGCATCATTGTGGACGCTCTGCCTCTTTTCCTATGCTTTCAATGCAATTCCAGTCTACCTCCTGAAATCTGTTTCCTGCAATTCTGCCCCGCTTTCAAGTCCTCTTGGCAGCCTTACTTCAGTATATTTTTGGACGATAGCTGTCATTTATAACTCTGCAGGTTTGTGAATTACAGTGCCCCTGAGCTCCTTTCTTCAACTCGCTTTCTTGTGAGCTGGCCGCAACACCGCAGGATGGCTTCAGGCCCTAATCTTGTTCCGGCACGGCACGCTGAGCCTTTCGTTAATTCCTCTTCCTGGTGGGAAATGAGAGTTAAATTTGCCCGTCCAGACACCTCCAGCTAGTCTCTCATTGGTTCTCACTATTCCTGTTCATCTTCCGCAGAAATTGCAAACTGGGCCAAACAGGAGGTTAAAGGGACTGACTCTCCAAGTCGGGAGAGTGTTAGTAAAGCATCTGGAATGTTGCACCCGAGTACCAGGGGAGGAAAACAGACATATTTGAACACGTCTCCCGATCACATGGTTGATCATACTCTGGGTTCCACATGCATGTTTTAGCTGAAGGCAGAATACCTTAAACGTGGGTAGGTGAAACCCGTGGAATGGGTACCATGCAATATGACTTCAAAGGGTCTTCATTTGCTCACCGAACCTCTCCAATCCTATCACTGCTGCGTTTATGCCCCTGTACACATGCTTGATTCTCTTTCTGAGACATAGCAATCCATAGGTTTTAAGATACTTACTAGTCAGGTACATTCTTAGGCGTTTAATATGAGGTGTTGATTCCATTTCGTTGAGCAAGGAGTAGGTCTTGTCTATTCCATATTTGGCTTAAGGAACTTTATCTGTGCTCATTTCAATCTCTGGTTTTATGCAGCACCCCAACTCACCTTTCCCCTTAAGCAAGCATAAGTTGGTTTTCTAAATTTGAGACCCTGTTCTGTTTTGGAATTCAGTTCCTGTGTAGCCAAGTTTACATTCCGTGTATTAGTGATATCATATGATGTTTCTTTTTCTGTGTGAATTATTTCAGTTAGAATCATCATACCTGAATCCACTCATTGTGCTGCTATGGGCCTGATGACATAGATTTCATTGCTGAGTGATACTGCATTGTACGTAAGTACCACAAGTTCTTTATCCATTTTTCACTTTCTGTGATATTGAACTTGTACGGTAAACGAGGTTCTTGTAAACAGAGGCCTCCCAAACTTTGGGGTGGCTGTGTCTTTTTGATTTTAATTTCCCTAAGCTATAGGACCATAAGTGGAAGTGCCCTAGGCTCTGTTGCTTTGTTTTTTAGATGTTTCAGGAAACACCATACACTTCTCCCGAGTGTCTGTTGGCAATTTACATCCCGCCCATCAGCATAACAAGGCTCCCAGTTCTCCATGGCCTGTCCTGCCTTTCTGGATTTTACACATTTTTCAGATGGCTCTTTTGACCGGGGGGAAGTGAGACTTCATTGTAGTGCAGATTTCCTTTGCAAGTTTGCTTGGTTGGCCAAAAAGGGCGTATGCGTTTTTTCCTGAATATATTCAGGAATAAACGCATGCACCCTTTTTGGCCAAGTGCATCATTGTGGACGTTCTGCCGGTTTTCCTATGCTTTCAATGCAATTCCAGTCTACCTCCTGAAATCGGTTTCCTGCAATTCTGCCCCGCTTTCAAGTCCTCTTGGCAGCCTTACTTCAGTATATTTTTGGACGATAGCTGTCATTTATAACTCTGCAGGTTTGTGAATTACAGTGCCCCTGAGCTCCTTTCTTCAACTCGCTTTCTTTTGAGCTGGCCGCAACACCGCAGGATGGCTTCTGGCCCTAATCTTGTTCCGGCACGGCACGCTGAGCCTTTGGTTTTTTCCTCTTCGTGGTGGGAAATGAGAGTTAAATTTGCCCGTCCAGACACCTCCAGCTAGTCTCTCATTGGTTCTCGCTGTTCCTGTTCATCTTCCGCAGAAATTGCAAACTGGGCCAAACAGGAGGTTAAAGGCGCTGACTCTCCAAGTCGGGAGAGTGTTAGTAAAGCATCTGGAATGTTGCACCCGAGTACCAGGGGAGGAAAAGTGAGACATATTTGAACACGTCTCCCGTTCACACGGTTGATCATACTCTGGGTTCCACATGCATGTTTTAGCTGAAGGAAGAATACCTTAGACCTGGAGAGTTGAGACCCGTGTAATGGGTACCATGCAATATGACTTCAAAGGGTCTTCATTTGCTCACCGAACCTCTCCAATCCTATCACTGCTGCGTTTATGCCCCTGTACACACGCTTGATTCTCTTTTGGAGACATAGCAATCCATAGGTTTTAAGATACTTACTAGTCAGGTACATTCTTAGGCGTTTAATATGGGGTGTTGAGTCCATTTCGTTGAGCAAGGAGTAGCTCTTGTCTATTCCATATTTGGCTTAAGGAACTTTACCTGTGCTCATTTCAATCTCTGGTTTTATGCAGCACCCCAACTCACCTTTCCCCTTAAGCAAGCATAAGTTGGTTTTCTAAATTTGAGACCCTGTTCTGTTTTGGAATTCAGTTCCTGTGTTGCCAAGTTTACATTCCGTGTATTAGTGATATCTTATGATGTTTCTTTTTCTGTGTGAATTATTTCAGTTAGAATCATCGTACCTGAATCCACTCATTGTGCTGCTAAGGGCCTGATGACATAGATTTCATTGCTGAGTGATACTGCATTGTACGTAAGTACCACAAGTTCTTTATCCATTTTTCACTTTCTGTGATATTGAACTCGTACGGTAAACGAGGTACTTGTAAAAAGAGGCGTCCCAAACTTTGGGGTGGCTGTGTCGTTTTGATTTTAATTTCCCTAAGCTATAGGACCATAAGTGGAAGTGGCCTAGGCTCTGTTGCTTTGTTTTTTAGATGTTTCAGGAAACACCATACACTTCTCCCGAGTGTCTGTTGGCAACTTACATCCCGCCCATCAGCATAACAAGGCTCCCAGTTCTCCATGGCCTGTCCTGCCTTTCTGGATTTTACACTTTTTTCAGATGGCCCGTTTGACCGTGGGGAAGGGAGACTTCATTGTAGTGCAGATTTCTTTGCAAGCTTGCTTGGTTGGCCAAAAAGGGCGTATGCGTTTTTTCCTGAATATATTCAGGAAAAAACGCATACGCTCTTTTTGGCCAAGTGCATCATTGTGGACGCTCTGCCTCTTTTCCTATGCTTTCAATGCAATTCCAGTCTACCTCCTGAAATCTGTTTCCTGCAATTCTGCCCCGCTTTCAAGTCCTCTTGGCAGCCTTACTTCAGTATATTTTTGGACGATAGCTGTCATTTATAACTCTGCAGGTTTGTGAATTACAGTGCCCCTGAGCTCCTTTCTTCAACTCGCTTTCTTGTGAGCTGGCCGCAACACCGCAGGATGGCTTCAGGCCCTAATCTTGTTCCGGCACGGCACGCTGAGCCTTTCGTTAATTCCTCTTCCTGGTGGGAAATGAGAGTTAAATTTGCCCGTCCAGACACCTCCAGCTAGTCTCTCTTTGGTTCTCACTATTCCTGTTCATCTTCCGCAGAAATTGCAAACTGGGCCAAACAGGAGGTTAAAGGGACTGACTCTCCAAGTCGGGAGAGTGTTAGTAAAGCATCTGGAATGTTGCAACCGAGTACCAGGGGAGGAAAACTGAGACATATTTGAACACGTCTGCCGTTCACACTGTTGATCATACTCTGGGTTTCACATGCATGTTTTAGCTGAAGGAAGAATACCTTAAACCTGGGTAGTTGAGACTCGTGGAAAGGGTACCATGCAATATGACTTCAAAGGGTCTTCATTTGCTCTCTGAACCTTTCCAATCCTATCACTACTGCGTTCATGCCCCTGTACACATGCTTGATTCTCTTTCGGAGACATAGCAATCCATAGGTTTTAAGATACTTAGTAGTCAGATACATTCTTACGCGTTTAATATGCGGTGTTGAGTCCATTTCGTTGAGCAAGGAGTAGCTCTTGTCTATTCAATATTTGGCTTAAGGAACTTTATCTGTACTCATTTCAATCTCTGGTTTTATGCAGCACCCCAACTCACCTTTCCCCTTAAGCAAGCATAAGTTGGTTTTCTAAATTTGAGACCCTGTTCTGTTCTGTAATTCAGTTCCTGTGTAGCCAAGTTTACATTCCGTGTATTACTGATATCTTATGATGTTTCTTTTTCTGTGTGACTTATTTCAGTTAGAATCATCATACCTGAATCCACTCATTGTGGTGCTACGGGCCTGATGACATAGATTTCATTGCTGAGTGATATTGCTTTGTAAGTAAATACCACAACTTCTTTATCCATTTTTCACTTTCTGCGATGTTGAACTTGTACGGTAAACGAGGTTCTTGTAAACAGAGCCGTCCCAAACTTTGGGGTGGCTGTGTCTTTTTGATTTTAATTTCCCTAAGCTATAGGACCATAAGTGGAAGTGCCCTAGGCTCTGTTGCTTTGTTTTTTAGATGTTTCAGGAAACACAATACACTTCTCCCGAGTGTCTGTTGGCAATTTACATCCCGCCCATCAGCATAACAAGGCTCCCAGGTCTCCATGGCCTGTCCTGCCTTTCTGGATTGTACACTTTTTTCAGATGGCCCTTTTGACCGGCGGGAAGTGAGACTTCATTGTAGTGCAGATTTCCTTTGCAAGGTTGCTTGGTTGGCCAAAAAGGGCGTATGCGTTTTTTCCTGAATATATTCAGGAAAAATATATTCAGGAAAATATATTCCTGAAAAATATATTCAGGAAAATATATTCCTGAATATATTCAGGAAAAAACGCATACGCCCTTTTTGGCCAAGTGCATCATTGTCGACGTTCTGCCTCTTTTCCTATGCTTTCAATGCAATTCCAGTCTACCTCCTGAAATTGGTTTCCTGCAATTCTGCCCCGCTTTCAAGTCCTCTTGGCAGCCTTACTTCAGTATATTTTTGGACGATAGTTGTCATTTATAACTCTGCAGGTTTGTGAATTACAGTGCCCCTGAGCTCCTTTCTTCAACTCGCTTTCTTTCGAGCTGGCCGCAACACCGCAGGATGGCTTCAGGCCCTAATCTGGTTCCGGCACGGCACGCTGAGCCTTTGGTTATTTCCTCTTCCTGGTGGGAAATGAGAGTTAAATTTGCCCGTCCAGACACCTCCAGCTAGTCTCTCATTGGTTCTCGCTATTCCTGTTCATCTTCCGCAGAAATTGCAAACTGGGCCAAACAGGAGGTTAAAGGGACTGACTCTCCAAGTCGGGAGAGTGTTAGTAAAGCATCTGGAATGATGCACCTGAGTACCAGGGTACGAAAACTGAGACATATTTGAACACGTCTCCCGATCACATGGTTGATCATACTCTAGGTTCCACATGCATGTTTTAGCTGAAGGAAGAATACCTTAAACCTGAGTAGTTGAAACCCTTGGAATGGGTACCATGCAATATGACTTCAAAGGGTCTTCATTTGCTCACCGAACCTCTCCAATCCTATCACTGCTGCGTTTATGTCCCTGTACACATGCTTGATTCTCTTTCGGAGACATAGCAATCCATAGGTTTTAAGATACTTAAGAGTCAGGTACATTCTTAGGCGTTTAATATGCGGTGTTGAGTCCATTTCGTTGAGCAAGGAGTAGCTCTTGTCTATTCCATATTTGGCTTAAGGAACTTTATCTGTGCTCATTTCAATCTCTGGTTTTATGCAGCACCCCAACTCACCTTTACCCTTAAACAAGCATAAGTTGGTTTTCTAAATTTGAGACCCTGTTCTGTTCTGTAATTCAGTTCCTGTGTAGCCAAGTTTACATTCCGTGTATTACTGATATCTTATGATGTTTCTTTCTCTGTGTGACTTATTTCAGTTAGAATCATCGTACCTGAATCCACTCATTGTGCTGCTACGGGCCTGATGACATAGATTTCACTGCTGAGTGATACTGCATTGTACGTAAGTGCCACAAGTTCTTTATCCATTTTTCACTTTCTGTGATATTGAACTTGTACGGTAAACGAGGTTCTTGTAAACAGAGGTGTCCCAAACATTGGGGTGGCTGTATCTTTTTGATTTTAATTTCCCTAAGCTATAGGACTATAAGTGGAAGTGCCCTAGGCTCTGTTGCTTTGTTTTTTAGATGTTTCAGGAAACACCATACACTTCTCCCGAGTGTCTGTAGGCAATTTACATCCCGCCCATCAGCATAACAAGGCTCCCAGTTCTCCATGGCCTGTCCTGCCTTTCTGGATTTTACACTTTTTTCAGATGGCCCTTTTGACCGGGGGGAAGTGAGACTTCATTGTAGTGCAGATTTCCTTTGCAAGCTTGCTTTGTTGGCCAAAAAGGGCGTATGCGTTTTTTCCTGAATATATTCAGGAAAAAACGCATACGCCCTTTTTGGCCAAGTGCATCATTGTGGACGCTCTGCCTCTTTTCCTATGCTTTCAATGCAATTCCAGTCTACCTCCTGAAATCGGTTTCCTGCAATTCTGCCCCGCTTTCAAGTCCTCTTGGCAGCCTTACTTCAGTATATTTTTGGACGATAGCTGTCATTTATAACTCTGCAGGTTTGTGAATTACAGTGCCCCTGAGCTCCTATCTTCAACTCGCTTTCTTGTGAGCTGGCCGCAACACGGCAGGATGGCTTCAGGCCCTAATCTGGTTCCAGCACGGCACGCTGAGCCTTTGCTTACTTCCTCTTCCTTGTGGGAAATGAGAGTTAAATTTGCCCGTCCAGACACCTCCAGCTAGTCTCTCATTGGTTCTCGCTATTCCTGTTCATCTTCCGCAGAAATTGCAAATTGGGCCAAACAGGAGGTTAAAGGGACTGACTCTCCAAGTCGGGAGAGTGTTAGTAAAGCGTCTGGAATGTTGCACCCGAGTAGCAGGGTATGAAAACTGACACATATTTGAACACGTCTCCCGATCACATGGTTGATCATACTCTAGGTTCCACATGCATGTTTTAGCTGAAGGAAGAATACCTTAAACCTGGGTAGTTGAAACCCGTGGAATGGGTACCATGCAATATGATTTCAAAGGGTCTTCATTTGCTCACCGAACCTCTCCAATCCTATCACTGCTGCGTTTATGCCCCTGTACACATGCTTGATTCTCTTTCGGAGACATAGCAATCCATAGGTTTTAAGATACTTACTAGTCAGGTACATTCTTAGGCGTTTAATATGCGGTGTTGAGTCCATTTCGTTGAGCAAGGAGTAGCTCTTGTCTATTCCTTATTTGGCTTAAGGAACTTTATCTGTGCTCATTTCAATCTCTGGTTTTATGCAGCACCCCAACTCACCTTTCCCCTTAAGCAAGCATAAGTTGGTTTTCTAAATTTGAGACCCTGTTCTGTTTTGGAATTCAGTTCCTGTATAGCCAAGTTTACATTCCGTGTATTACTGATATCTTATGATGTTTCTTTTTCTGTGTGACTTATTTCAGTTAGAATCATCGTACCTGAATCCACTCATTATGCTGCTACGGGCCTGATGACATAGATTTCATTGCTGAGTGATACTGCATTGTACATAAGTACCACAAGGTCTTTATCCATTTTTCACTTTCTGTGATATTGAACTTGAACGGTAAACGAGGTTCTTGTAAACAGAGGCGTCCCAAACATTGGGGTGGCTGTATCTTTTTGATTTTAATTTCCCTAAGCTATAGGACCATAAGTGGAAGTGCCCTAGGTTCTGTTGCTTTGTTTCTTAGATGTTTCAGGAAACACCATACACTTTCCCGAGTGTCTGTTGGCAATTTACATCCCCCCCATCAGCATAACAAGGCTCCCAGTTCTCCATGGCCTGTCCTGCCTTTCTGGATTTTACACTTTTTTCAGATGGCCCGTTTGACCGTGGGGAAGGGAGACTTCATTGTAGTGCAGATTTCTTTGCAAGCTTGCTTGGTTGGCCAAAAAGGGCGTATGCGTTTTTTCCTGAATATATTCAGGAAAAAACGCATACGCTCTTTTTGGCCAAGTGCATCATTGTGGACGCTCTGCCTCTTTTCCTATGCTTTCAATGCAATTCCAGTCTACCTCCTGAAATCTGTTTCCTGGAATTCTGCCCTGCTTTCAAGTCCTCTTGGCAGCCTTACTTCAGTATATTTTTGGACGATAGCTGTCATTTATAACTCTGCAGGTTTGTGAATTACAGTGCCCCTGAGCTCCTTTCTTCAACTCGCTTTCTTGTGAGCTGGCCGCAACACCGCAGGATGGCTTCAGGCCCTAATCTTGTTCCGGCACGGCACGCTGAGCCTTTCGTTAATTCCTCTTCCTGGTGGGAAATGAGAGTTAAATTTGCCCGTCCAGACACCTCCAGCTAGTCTCTCATTGGTTCTCACTATTCCTGTTCATCTTCCGCAGAAATTGCAAACTGGGCCAAACAGGAGGTTAAAGGGACTGACTCTCCAAGTTGGGAGAGTGTTAGTAAAGCATCTGGAATGTTGCAACCGAGTACCAGGGGAGGAAAACTGAGACATATTTGAACACGTCTCCCGATCACATGGTTGATCATACTCTGGGTTCCACATGCATGTTTTAGCTGAAGGCAGAATACCTTAAACGTGGGTAGGTGAAACCCGTGGAATGGGTTCCATGCAATATGACTTCAAAGGGTCTTCATTTGCTCACCGAACCTCTCCAATCCTATCACTGCTGCGTTTATGCCCCTGTACACATGCTTGATTCTCTTTCTGAGACATAGCAATCCATAGGTTTTAAGATACTTACTAGTCAGGTACATTCTTAGGCGTTTAATATGAGGTGTTGATTCCATTTCGTTGAGCAAGGAGTAGGTCTTGTCTATTCCATATTTGGCTTAAGGAACTTTATCTGTGCTCATTTCAATCTCTGGTTTTATGCAGCACCCCAACTCACCTTTCCCCTTAAGCAAGCATAAGTTGGTTTTCTAAATTTGAGACCCTGTTCTGTTTTGGAATTCAGTTCCTGTGTAGCCAAGTTTACATTCCGTGTATTAGTGATATCATATGATGTTTCTTTTTCTGTGTGAATTATTTCAGTTAGAATCATCATACCTGAATCCACTCATTGTGCTGCTATGGGCCTGATGACATAGATTTCATTGCTGAGTGATACTGCATTGTACGTAAGTACCACAAGTTCTTTATCCATTTTTCACTTTCTGTGATATTGAACTTGTACGGTAAACGAGGTTCTTGTAAACAGAGGCCTCCCAAACTTTGGGGTGGCTGTGTCTTTTTGATTTTAATTTCCCTAAGCTATAGGACCATAAGTGGAAGTGCCCTAGGCTCTGTTGCTTTGTTTTTTAGATGTTTCAGGAAACACCATACACTTCTCCCGAGTGTCTGTTGGCAATTTACATCCCGCCCATCAGCATAACAAGGCTCCCAGTTCTCCATGGCCTGTCCTGCCTTTCTGGATTTTACACATTTTTCAGATGGCTCTTTTGACCGGGGGGAAGTGAGACTTCATTGTAGTGCAGATTTCCTTTGCAAGTTTGCTTGGTTGGCCAAAAAGGGCGTATGCGTTTTTTCCTGAATATATTCAGGAATAAACGCATGCACCCTTTTTGGCCAAGTGCATCATTGTGGACGTTCTGCCTGTTTTCCTATGCTTTCAATGCAATTCCAGTCTACCTCCTGAAATCGGTTTCCTGCAATTCTGCCCCGCTTTCAAGTCCTCTTGGCAGCCTTACTTCAGTATATTTTTGGACGATAGCTGTCATTTATAACTCTGCAGGTTTGTGAATTACAGTGCCCCTGAGCTCCTTTCTTCAACTCGCTTTCTTTTGAGCTGGCCGCAACACCGCAGGATGGCTTCTGGCCCTAATCTTGTTCCGGCACGGCACGCTGAGCCTTTGGTTTTTTCCTCTTCGTGGTGGGAAATGAGAGTTAAATTTGCCCGTCCAGACACCTCCAGCTAGTCTCTCATTGGTTCTCGCTGTTCCTGTTCATCTTCCGCAGAAATTGCAAACTGGGCCAAACAGGAGGTTAAAGGCGCTGACTCTCCAAGTCGGGAGAGTGTTAGTAAAGCATCTGGAATGTTGCACCCGAGTACCAGGGGAGGAAAACTGAGACATATTTGAACACGTCTCCCGTTCACACGGTTGATCATACTCTGGGTTCCACATGCATGTTTTAGCTGAAGGAAGAATACCTTAGACCTGGAGAGTTGAGACCCGTGTAATGGGTACCATGCAATATGACTTCAAAGGGTCTTCATTTGCTCACCGAACCTCTCCAATCCTATCACTGCTGCGTTTATGCCCCTGTACACACGCTTGATTCTCTTTTGGAGACATAGCAATCCATAGGTTTTAAGATACTTACTAGTCAGGTACATTCTTAGGCGTTTAATATGGGGTGTTGAGTCCATTTCGTTGAGCAAGGAGTAGCTCTTGTCTATTCCATATTTGGCTTAAGGAACTTTACCTGTGCTCATTTCAATCTCTGGTTTTATGCAGCACCCCAACTCACCTTTCCCCTTAAGCAAGCATAAGTTGGTTTTCTAAATTTGAGACCCTGTTCTGTTTTGGAATTCAGTTCCTGTGTTGCCAAGTTTACATTCCGTGTATTAGTGATATCTTATGATGTTTCTTTTTCTGTGTGAATTATTTCAGTTAGAATCATCGTACCTGAATCCACTCATTGTGCTGCTAAGGGCCTGATGACATAGATTTCATTGCTGAGTGATACTGCATTGTACGTAAGTACCACAAGTTCTTTATCCATTTTTCACTTTCTGTGATATTGAACTCGTACGGTAAACGAGGTACTTGTAAAAAGAGGCGTCCCAAACTTTGGGGTGGCTGTGTCGTTTTGATTTTAATTTCCCTAAGCTATAGGACCATAAGTGGAAGTGGCCTAGGCTCTGTTGCTTTGTTTTTTAGATGTTTCAGGAAACACCATACACTTCTCCCGAGTGTCTGTTGGCAACTTACATCCCGCCCATCAGCATAACAAGGCTCCCAGTTCTCCATGGTCTGTCCTGCCTTGCTGGATTTTACACTTTTTTCAGATGGCCCTTTTGACCGGGGGGAAGTGAGACTTCATTGTAGTGCAGATTTCCTTTGCAAGCTTGCTTGGTTGGCCAAAAAGGGCGTATGCGTTTTTTCCTGAATATATTCAGGAAAAAACGCATACGCCCTTTTTGGCCAAGTGCATCATTGTGGACGTTCTGCCTCTTTTCCTATGCTTTCAATGCAATTCCAGTCTACCTCCTGAAATCGGTTTCCTGCAATTCTGCCCCGCTTTCAAGTCCTCTTGGCAGCCTTACTTCAGTATATTTTTGGACGATAGCTGTCATTTATAACTCTGCAGGTTTGTGAATTACAGTGCCCCTGAGCTCCTTTCTTCAACTCGCTTTCTTGTGAGCTGGCCGCAACACCGCAGGATGGCTTCAGGCCCTAATCTGGTTCTGGCACGGCACGCTGAGCCTTTGGTTAATTCCTCTTCCTGGTGGGAAATGAGAGTTAAATTTGCCCATCCAGACACCTCCAGCTAGTCTCTCATTGGTTCTCCCTATTCCTGTTCATCTTCCGCAGAAATTGCAAACTGGGCCAAACAGGGGGTTAAAGGCGCTGACTCTCCAAGTGGGGAGAGTGTTAGAAAAGCGTCTGGAATGTTGCACCCGAGTACCAGGGGAGGAAAACTGAGACATATTTGAACACGTCTCCCGTTCACACGGTTGATCATACTCTGGGTTCCACATGCATGTTTTAGCTGAAGGAAGAATACCTTAAACCTGGGTAGTTGAAACCCGTGGAATGGGTACCATGCAATATGACTTCAAAGGGTCTTCATTTGCTCACCGAACCTCTCCAATCCTATCACTGCTGCGTTTATGCCCCGGTACACACGCTTGATTCTCTTTTGGAGACATAGCAATCCATAGGTTTTAAGATACTTACTAGTCAGGTACATTCTTAGGCGTTTAATATGCGGTGTTGAGTCCATTTCGTTGAGCAAGGAGTAGCTCTTGTCTATTCCATATTTGGCTTAAGGAACTTTATCTGTGCTCATTTCAATCTCTGGTTTTATGCAGCACCCCAACTCACCTTTACCCTTAAGCAAGCATAAGTTGGTTTTCTAAATTTGAGACCCTGTTCTGTTTTGGAATTCAGTTCCTGTGTAGCCAAGTTTACATTCCGTGTATTAGTGATATCTTATGATGTTTCTTTTTCTGTGTGACTTATTTCAGTTAGAATCATCGTACCTGAATCCACTCATTGTGCTGCTACGGGCCTGATGACATAGATTTCACTCCTGAGTGATACTGCATTGTACGTAAGTACCACAAGTTCTTTATCCATTTTTCACTTTCTGTGATATTGAACTTGTACGGTAAACGAGGTTCTTGTAAACAGAGGCGTCCCAAACTTTGGGGTGGCTGTGTCTTTTTGATTTTAATTTCCCTAAGCTATAGGACCATAAGTGGAAGTGCCCTAGGCTCTGTTGCTTTGTTTTTTAGATGTTTCAGGAAACACCATACACTTCTCCCAAGTGTCTGTTGGCAATTTACATCCCGCCCATCAGCATAACAAGGCTCCCAGTTCTCCATGGCCTGTCCTGCCTTTCTGGATTTTACACTTTTTTCAGATGGCCCTTTTGACCGGGGGGAAGTGAGACTTCATTGTAGTGCAGATTTCCTTTGCAAGCTTGCTTGGTTGGCCAAAAAGGGCGTATGCGTTTTTTCCTGAATATATTCAGGAAAAAACGCATACGCCCTTTTTGGCCAAGTGCATCATTGTGGACGTTCTGCCTCTTTTCCTATGCTTTCAATGCAATTCCAGTCTACGTCCTGAAATCGGTTTCCTGCAATTCTGCCCCGCTTTCAAGTCCTCTTGGCAGCCTTACTTCAGTATATTTTTGGACGATAGCTGTCATTTATAACTCTGCAGGATTGTGAATTACAGTGCCCCTGAGCTCCTTTCTTCAACTCGTTTTCTTTTGAGCTGGCCGCAACACCGCCGGATGGCTTCAGGACCTAATCTGGTTCCGGCACGGCACGCTGAGCCTTTGGTTAGTTCCTCTTCCTGGTGGGAAATGAGAGTTAAATTTGCCCGTCCAGACACCTCCAGCTAGTCTCTCATTGGTTCTCCCTATTCCTGTTAATCTTCCGCAGAAATTGCAAACTGGGCCAAACAGGAGGTTAAAGGCGCTGACTCTCCAAGTGGGGAGAGTGTTAGTAAAGCGTCTGGAATGTTGCACCCGAGTATCAGGGGAGGAAAACTGAGACATATTTGAACACGTCTCCCGTTCACACGGTTGATCATACTCTGGGTTCCACATGCATGTTTTAGCTGAAGGAAGAATACCTTAGACCTGGAGAGTTGAAACCCGTGGAATGGGTACCATGCAATATGACTTCAAAGGGTCTTCATTTGCTCACCGAACCTCTCCAATCCTATCACTGCTGCGTTTATGCCCCTGTACACACGCTTGATTCTCTTTTGGAGACATAGCAATCCATAGGTTTTAAGATACTTACTAGTCAGGTACATTCTTAGGCGTTTAATATGCGGTGTTGAGTCCATTTCGTTGAGCAAGGAGTAGCTCTTGTCTATTCCATATTTGGCTTAAGGAACTTTATCTGTGCTCATTTCAATCTCTGGTTTTATGCAGCACCCCAACTCACCTTTCCCCTTAAGCAAGCATAAGTTGGTTTTCTAAATTTGAGACCCTGTTCTGTTTTGGAATTCAGTTCCTGTGTAGCCAAGTTTACATTCCGTGTATTAGTGATATCTTATGATGTTTCTTTTTCTGTGTGACTTATTTCAGTTAGAATCATCGTACCTGAATCCACTCACTATGCTGCTACACGACTGATGACATAGATTTCATTGGTGAGTGATACTGCATTGTACGTAAGTACCACAAGTTCTTTATCCATTTTTCACATTCTGTGATATTGAACTTGTACGGTAAATGAGGTTCTTGTAAACAGAGCCGTTCCAAACTTTGGGGTGGCTGTGTCTTTTTGATTTTAATTTCCCTAAGCTATAGGACCATAAGTGGAAGTGCCCTAGGCTCTGTTGCTTTGTTTTTTAGATGTTTCAGGAAACACCATACACTTCTCCCGAGTGTCTGTTGGCAATTTACATCCAGCCCATCAGCATAACAAGGCTCCCAGTTCTCCATGGCCTGTCCTGCCTTTCTGGATTTTACACTTTTTTCAGATGGCCCTTTTGACCGGGGGGAAGTGAGACTTCATTGTAGTGCAGATTTCCTTTGCAAGCTTGCTTGGTTGGCCAAAAAGGGCGTATGCGTTTTTTCCTGAATATATTCAGGAAAAAACGCATACGCCCTTTTTGGCCAAGTGCATCATTGTGGACGTTCTGCCTCTTTTCCTATGCTTTCAATGCAATTCCAGTCTACGTCCTGAAATCAGTTTCCTGCAATTCTGCCCCGCTTTCAAGTCCTCTTGGCAGCCTTACTTCAGTATATTTTTGGACGATAGCTGTCATTTATAACTCTGCAGGTTTGTGAATTACAGTGCCCCTGAGCTCCTTTCTTCAACTCGCTTTCTTTTGAGCTGGCTGCAACACCGCAGGATGGCTTCAGGCCCTAATCTGGTTCCGGCACGGCACACTGAGCCTTTGTTTATTTCCTCTTCCTGGTGGGAAATGAGAGTTAAATTTGCCCGTCCAGACACCTCCAGCTCGTCTCTCATTGGTTCTCGCTATTCCTCTTCATCTTCCGCAGAAATTGCAAACTGGGCCAAACAGGAGGTTAAAGGGACTGACTCTCCAAGTCGGGAGAGTGTTAGTAAAGCATCTGGAATGTTGCACCCGAGTACCAGGGTACTAAAACTGAGACATATTTGAACACGTCTCCCGATCACATGGTTGATCATACTCTGGGTTCCACATGCATGTTTTAGCTGAAGGAAGAATACCTTAAACCTGGGTAGTTGAAACCCTTGGAAAGGGTACCATGCAATATGACTTCAAAGGGTCTTCATTTGCTCACCGAACCTCTCCAATCCTATCACTGCTGCGTTTATGCCCCTGTACACATGCTTGATTCTCTTTCGGAGACAGAGCAATCCATAGGTTTTAAGATACTTACTAGTCAGGTACATACTTAGGCGTTTAATATGGGGTGTTGAGTCCATTTCATTGAGCAAGGAGTAGTTCTTTTCTATTCCATGTTTGGCTTAAGGAACTTTATCTGTGCTCATTTCAATCTCTGGTTTTATGCAGCACCCCAAATCACCTTTCCCCTTAAGCAAGCATAAGTTGGTTTTCTAAATTTGAGACCCTGTTCTGTTTTGTAATTCAGTTCCTGTGTAGCCAAGTTTACATTCCGTGTATTAGTGATATCTTATGATGTTTCTTTTTCTGTGTGACTTATTTCAGTTAGAATCATCATACCTGAATCCACTCATTATTCTGCTACGGGCCTGATGACATAGATTTCTTTGCTGAGTGATATTGCATTGTATGTAAGTACCACAAATTCTTTATCCTTTTTTCACTTTCTGCGATATTGAACTTGTACCGTAAACGAGGTTGTTGTAAACAGAGTTGTCACAAACTTTGGGGTGGCTGTGTCTTTTTGATTTTAATTTCCCTAAGCTATAGGACCATAAGTGGAAGTGGCCTAGGCTCTGTTGCTTTGTTTCTTAGATGGTTCAGGAAACACCATACACTTCTCCCAAGTGACTGTTGGCAATTTACATCCCGCCCATCAGCATAACAAGGCTCCCAGTTCTCCATGGCCTGTCCTGCCTTTCTGGATTTTACACTTTTTTCAGATGGCCCTTTTGACCGGGGGGAAGTGAGACTTCATTGTAGTGCAGATTTCCTTTGCAAGCTTGCTTGGTTGGCCAAAAAGGGCGTATGCGTTTTTTCCTGAATATATTCAGGAAAAAACGCATACGCCCTTTTTGGACAAGTGCATCATTGTGGACGTTCTGCCTCTTTTCCTATGCTTTCAATGCAATTCCAGTCTACCTCCTGAAATCGGTTTCCTGCAATTCTGCCCCGCTTTCAAGTCCTCTTGGCAGCCTTACTTCAGTATATTTTTGGACGATAGCTGTCATTTATAACTCTGCAGGTTTGTGAATTACAGTGCCCCTGAGCTCCTTTCTTCAACTCGCTTTCTTTTGAGCTGGCTGCAACACCGCAGGATGGCTTCAGGCCCTAATCTGGTTCCGGCACGGCACACTGAGCCTTTGTTTATTTCCTCTTCCTGGTGGGAAATGAGAGTTAAATTTGCCCGTCCAGACACCTCCAGCTCGTCTCTCATTGGTTCTCGCTATTCCTGTTCATCTTCCGCAGAAATTGCAAACTGGGCCAAACAGGAGGTTAAAGGGACTGACTCTCCAAGTCGGGAGAGTGTTAGTAAAGCATCTGGAATGTTGCACCCGAGTACCAGGGTACTAAAACTGAGACATATTTGAACACGTCTCCCGATCACATGGTTGATCATACTCTGGGTTCCACATGCATGTTTTAGCTGAAGGAAGAATACCTTAAACCTGGGTAGTTGAAACCCTTGGAATGGGTACCATGCAATATGACTTCAAAGGGTCTTCATTTGCTCACCGAACCTCTCCAATCCTATCACTGCTGCGTTTATGCCCCTGTACACATGCTTGATTCTCTTTCGGAGACAGAGCAATCCATAGGTTTTAAGATACTTACTAGTCAGGTACATACTTAGGCGTTTAATATGGGGTGTTGAGTCCATTTCATTGAGCAAGGAGTAGTTCTTTTCTATTCCATGTTTGGCTTAAGGAACTTTATCTGTGCTCATTTCAATCTCTGGTTTTATGCAGCACCCCAAATCATCTTTCCCCTTAAGCAAGCATAAGTTGGTTTTCTAAATTTGAGACCCTGTTCTGTTTTGTAATTCAGTTCCTGTGTAGCCAAGTTTACATTCCGTGTATTACTGATATCTTATGATGTTTCTATTTCTGTGTGACTTATTCCAGTTAGAATCATCATACCTGAATCCACTCATTATGCTGCTACGGGCCTGATGACGTACATTTCATTGCTGAGTGATATTGCATTGTACGTAAGTACCACAACTTCTTTATCCGTTTTTCGCTTTCTGCGATATTGAAGTTGTACCGTAAACGAGGTTCTTGTAAACAGAGCCGTCCCAAACTTTGGGGTGGCTGTGTCTTTTTGATTTTAATTTACCTAAGCTATAGGTCCATAAGTGGAAGTGCCTTAGGCTCTGTTGCTTTGTTTTTTAGATGTTTCAGTAAACACCATACACTTCTCCCCAGTGGCTGTTGGCAATTTACATCCCGCCCATCAGCATAACAAGGCTCCCAGTTCTCCATGGCCTGTCCTGCCTTTCTGGATTTTACACTTTTTTCAGATGGCCCTTTTGACCAGGGGGAAGTGAGACTTCATTGTAGTGCAGATTTCATTTGCAAGCTTGCTTGGTTGGCCAAAAAGGGCGTATGCGTTTTTTCCTGAATATATTCAGGAAAAAACGCATACGCCCTTTTTGGCCAAGTGCATCATTGTGGACGTTCTGCCTCTTTTCCTATGCTTTCAATGCAATTCCAGTCTACCTCCTGAAATCGGTTTCCTGCAATTCTGCCCCGCTTTCAAGTCCTCTTGGCAGCCTTACTTCAGTATAGTTTTGGACAATAGCTGTCATTTATAACACTGCAGGTTTGTGAATTACACTGCCCCTGAGCTCCTTTCTTCATCTCGCTTTCTTGTGAGCTGGCCACAACACCACAGGATTGCTTCAGGCCCTAATCTGGTTCCGGCACGGCACGCTGAGCCTTTGGTTAATTCCTCTTCCTGGTGGGAAATGAGAGTTAAATTTGCCCGTCCAGACACCTCCAGCTAGTCTCTCATTGGTTCTCCCTATTCCTGTTCATCTTCCGCAGAAATTGCAAACTGGGCCAAACAGGGGGTTAAAGGCGCTGACTCTCCAAGTGGGGAGAGTGTTAGAAAAGCGTCTGGAATGTTGCACCCGAGTACCAGGGGAGGAAAACTGAGACATATTTGAACACGTCTCCCGTTCACACGGTTGATCATACTCTGGGTTCCACATGCATGTTTTAGCTGAAGGAAGAATACCTTAAACCTGGGTAGTTGAAACCCGTGGAATGGGTACCATGCAATATGACTTCAAAGGGTCTTCATTTGCTCACCGAACCTCTCCAATCCTATCACTGCTGCGTTTATGCCCCGGTACACACGCTTGATTCTCTTTTGGAGACATAGCAATCCATAGGTTTTAAGATACTTACTAGTCAGGTACATTCTTAGGCGTTTAATATGCGGTGTTGAGTCCATTTCGTTGAGCAAGGAGTAGCTCTTGTCTATTCCATATTTGGCTTAAGGAACTTTATCTGTGCTCATTTCAATCTCTGGTTTTATGCAGCACCCCAACTCACCTTTACCCTTAAGCAAGCATAAGTTGGTTTTCTAAATTTGAGACCCTGTTCTGTTTTGGAATTCAGTTCCTGTGTAGCCAAGTTTACATTCCGTGTATTAGTGATATCTTATGATGTTTCTTTTTCTGTGTGACTTATTTCAGTTAGAATCATCGTACCTGAATCCACTCATTGTGCTGCTACGGGCCTGATGACATAGATTTCACTCCTGAGTGATACTGCATTGTACGTAAGTACCACAAGTTCTTTATCCATTTTTCACTTTCTGTGATATTGAACTTGTACGGTAAACGAGGTTCTTGTAAACAGAGGCGTCCCAAACTTTGGGGTGGCTGTGTCTTTTTGATTTTAATTTCCCTAAGCTATAGGACCATAAGTGGAAGTGCCCTAGGCTCTGTTGCTTTGTTTTTTAGATGTTTCAGGAAACACCATACACTTCTCCCAAGTGTCTGTTGGCAATTTACATCCCGCCCATCAGCATAACAAGGCTCCCAGTTCTCCATGGCCTGTCCTGCCTTTCTGGATTTTACACTTTTTTCAGATGGCCCTTTTGACCGGGGGGAAGTGAGACTTCATTGTAGTGCAGATTTCCTTTGCAAGCTTGCTTGGTTGGCCAAAAAGGGCGTATGCGTTTTTTCCTGAATATATTCAGGAAAAAACGCATACGCCCTTTTTGGCCAAGTGCATCATTGTGGACGTTCTGCCTCTTTTCCTATGCTTTCAATGCAATTCCAGTCTACGTCCTGAAATCGGTTTCCTGCAATTCTGCCCCGCTTTCAAGTCCTCTTGGCAGCCTTACTTCAGTATATTTTTGGACGATAGCTGTCATTTATAACTCTGCAGGATTGTGAATTACAGTGCCCCTGAGCTCCTTTCTTCAACTCGTTTTCTTTTGAGCTGGCCGCAACACCGCCGGATGGCTTCAGGCCCTAATCTGGTTCCGGCACGGCACGCTGAGCCTTTGGTTAGTTCCTCTTCCTGGTGGGAAATGAGAGTTAAATTTGCCCGTCCAGACACCTCCAGCTAGTCTCTCATTGGTTCTCCCTATTCCTGTTAATCTTCCGCAGAAATTGCAAACTGGGCCAAACAGGAGGTTAAAGGCGCTGACTCTCCAAGTGGGGAGAGTGTTAGTAAAGCGTCTGGAATGTTGCACCCGAGTATCAGGGGAGGAAAACTGAGACATATTTGAACACGTCTCCCGTTCACACGGTTGATCATACTCTGGGTTCCACATGCATGTTTTAGCTGAAGGAAGAATACCTTAGACCTGGAGAGTTGAAACCCGTGGAATGGGTACCATGCAATATGACTTCAAAGGGTCTTCATTTGCTCACCGAACCTCTCCAATCCTATCACTGCTGCGTTTATGCCCCTGTACACACGCTTGATTCTCTTTTGGAGACATAGCAATCCATAGGTTTTAAGATACTTACTAGTCAGGTACATTCTTAGGCGTTTAATATGCGGTGTTGAGTCCATTTCGTTGAGCAAGGAGTAGCTCTTGTCTATTCCATATTTGGCTTAAGGAACTTTATCTGTGCTCATTTCAATCTCTGGTTTTATGCAGCACCCCAACTCACCTTTCCCCTTAAGCAAGCATAAGTTGGTTTTCTAAATTTGAGACCCTGTTCTGTTTTGGAATTCAGTTCCTGTGTAGCCAAGTTTACATTCCGTGTATTAGTGATATCTTATGATGTTTCTTTTTCTGTGTGACTTATTTCAGTTAGAATCATCGTACCTGAATCCACTCACTATGCTGCTACACGACTGATGACATAGATTTCATTGGTGAGTGATACTGCATTGTACGTAAGTACCACAAGTTCTTTATCCATTTTTCACATTCTGTGATATTGAACTTGTACGGTAAATGAGGTTCTTGTAAACAGAGCCGTTCCAAACTTTGGGGTGGCTGTGTCTTTTTGATTTTAATTTCCCTAAGCTATAGGACCATAAGTGGAAGTGCCCTAGGCTCTGTTGCTTTGTTTTTTAGATGTTTCAGGAAACACCATACACTTCTCCCGAGTGTCTGTTGGCAATTTACATCCAGCCCATCAGCATAACAAGGCTCCCAGTTCTCCATGGCCTGTCCTGCCTTTCTGGATTTTACACTTTTTTCAGATGGCCCTTTTGACCGGGGGGAAGTGAGACTTCATTGTAGTGCAGATTTCCTTTGCAAGCTTGCTTGGTTGGCCAAAAAGGGCGTATGCGTTTTTTCCTGAATATATTCAGGAAAAAACGCATACGCCCTTTTTGGCCAAGTGCATCATTGTGGACGTTCTGCCTCTTTTCCTATGCTTTCAATGCAATTCCAGTCTACCTCCTGAAATCAGTTTCCTGCAATTCTGCCCCGCTTTCAAGTCCTCTTGGCAGCCTTACTTCAGTATATTTTTGGACGATAGCTGTCATTTATAACTCTGCAGGTTTGTGAATTACAGTGCCCCTGAGCTCCTTTCTTCAACTCGCTTTCTTTTGAGCTGGCTGCAACACCGCAGGATGGCTTCAGACCCTAATCTGGTTCCGGCACGGCACACTGAGCCTTTGTTTATTTCCTCTTCCTGGTGGGAAATGAGAGTTAAATTTGCCCGTCCAGACACCTCCAGCTCGTCTCTCATTGGTTCTCGCTATTCCTCTTCATCTTCCGCAGAAATTGCAAACTGGGCCAAACAGGAGGTTAAAGGGACTGACTCTCCAAGTCGGGAGAGTGTTAGTAAAGCATCTGGAATGTTGCACCCGAGTACCAGGGTACTAAAACTGAGACATATTTGAACACGTCTCCCGATCACATGGTTGATCATACTCTGGGTTCCACATGCATGTTTTAGCTGAAGGAAGAATACCTTAAACCTGGGTAGTTGAAACCCTTGGAAAGGGTACCATGCAATATGACTTCAAAGGGTCTTCATTTGCTCACCGAACCTCTCCAATCCTATCACTGCTGCGTTTATGCCCCTGTACACATGCTTGATTCTCTTTCGGAGACAGAGCAATCCATAGGTTTTAAGATACTTACTAGTCAGGTACATACTTAGGCGTTTAATATGGGGTGTTGAGTCCATTTCATTGAGCAAGGAGTAGTTCTTTTCTATTCCATGTTTGGCTTAAGGAACTTTATCTGTGCTCATTTCAATCTCTGGTTTTATGCAGCACCCCAAATCACCTTTCCCCTTAAGCAAGCATAAGTTGGTTTTCTAAATTTGAGACCCTGTTCTGTTTTGTAATTCAGTTCCTGTGTAGCCAAGTTTACATTCCGTGTATTAGTGATATCTTATGATGTTTCTTTTTCTGTGTGACTTATTTCAGTTAGAATCATCATACCTGAATCCACTCATTATTCTGCTACGGGCCTGATGACATAGATTTCTTTGCTGAGTGATATTGCATTGTATGTAAGTACCACAAATTCTTTATCCTTTTTTCACTTTCTGCGATATTGAACTTGTACCGTAAACGAGGTTGTTGTAAACAGAGTTGTCACAAACTTTGGGGTGGCTGTGTCTTTTTGATTTTAATTTCCCTAAGCTATAGGACCATAAGTGGAAGTGGCCTAGGCTCTGTTGCTTTGTTTCTTAGATGGTTCAGGAAACACCATACACTTCTCCCAAGTGACTGTTGGCAATTTACATCCCGCCCATCAGCATAACAAGGCTCCCAGTTCTCCATGGCCTGTCCTGCCTTTCTGGATTTTACACTTTTTTCAGATGGCCCTTTTGACCGGGGGGAAGTGAGACTTCATTGTAGTGCAGATTTCCTTTGCAAGCTTGCTTGGTTGGCCAAAAAGGGCGTATGCGTTTTTTCCTGAATATATTCAGTAAAAAACGCATACGCCCTTTTTGGACAAGTGCATCATTGTGGACGTTCTGCCTCTTTTCCTATGCTTTCAATGCAATTCCAGTCTACCTCCTGAAATCGGTTTCCTGCAATTCTGCCCCGCTTTCAAGTCCTCTTGGCAGCCTTACTTCAGTATATTTTTGGACGATAGCTGTCATTTATAACTCTGCAGGTTTGTGAATTACAGTGCCCCTGAGCTCCTTTCTTCAACTCGCTTTCTTTTGATCTGGCTGCAACACCGCAGGATGGCTTCAGGCCCTAATCTGGTTCCGGCACGGCACACTGAGCCTTTGTTTATTTCCTCTTCCTGGTGGGAAATGAGAGTTAAATTTGCCCGTCCAGACACCTCCAGCTCGTCTCTCATTGGTTCTCGCTATTCCTGTTCATCTTCCGCAGAAATTGCAAACTGGGCCAAACAGGAGGTTAAAGGGACTGACTCTCCAAGTCGGGAGAGTGTTAGTAAAGCATCTGGAATGTTGCACCCGAGTACCAGGGTACTAAAACTGAGACATATTTGAACACGTCTCCCGATCACATGGTTGATCATACTCTGGGTTCCACATGCATGTTTTAGCTGAAGGAAGAATACCTTAAACCTGGGTAGTTGAAACCCTTGGAATGGGTACCATGCAATATGACTTCAAAGGGTCTTCATTTGCTCACCGAACCTCTCCAATCCTATCACTGCTGCGTTTATGCCCCTGTACACATGCTTGATTCTCTTTCGGAGACAGAGCAATCCATAGGTTTTAAGATACTTACTAGTCAGGTACATACTTAGGCGTTTAATATGGGGTGTTGAGTCCATTTCATTGAGCAAGGAGTAGTTCTTTTCTATTCCATGTTTGGCTTAAGGAACTTTATCTGTGCTCATTTCAATCTCTGGTTTTATGCAGCACCCCAAATCATCTTTCCCCTTAAGCAAGCATAAGTTGGTTTTCTAAATTTGAGACCCTGTTCTGTTTTGTAATTCAGTTCCTGTGTAGCCAAGTTTACATTCCGTGTATTACTGATATCTTATGATGTTTCTATTTCTGTGTGACTTATTCCAGTTAGAATCATCATACCTGAATCCACTCATTATGCTGCTACGGGCCTGATGACGTACATTTCATTGCTGAGTGATATTGCATTGTACGTAAGTACCACAACTTCTTTATCCGTTTTTCGCTTTCTGCGATATTGAAGTTGTACCGTAAACGAGGTTCTTGTAAACAGAGCCGTCCCAAACTTTGGGGTGGCTGTGTCTTTTTGATTTTAATTTACCTAAGCTATAGGTCCATAAGTGGAAGTGCCTTAGGCTCTGTTGCTTTGTTTTTTAGATGTTTCAGTAAACACCATACACTTCTCCCCAGTGGCTGTTGGCAATTTACATCCCGCCCATCAGCATAACAAGGCTCCCAGTTCTCCATGGCCTGTCCTGCCTTTCTGGATTTTACACTTTTTTCAGATGGCCCTTTTGACCAGGGGGAAGTGAGACTTCATTGTAGTGCAGATTTCATTTGCAAGCTTGCTTGGTTGGCCAAAAAGGGCGTATGCGTTTTTTCCTGAATATATTCAGGAAAAAACGCATACGCCCTTTTTGGCCAAGTGCATCATTGTGGACGTTCTGCCTCTTTTCCTATGCTTTCAATGCAATTCCAGTCTACCTCCTGAAATCGGTTTCCTGCAATTCTGCCCCGCTTTCAAGTCCTCTTGGCAGCCTTACTTCAGTATAGTTTTGGACAATAGCTGTCATTTATAACACTGCAGGTTTGTGAATTACACTGCCCCTGAGCTCCTTTCTTCATCTCGCTTTCTTGTGAGCTGGCCACAACACCACAGGATTGCTTCAGGCCCTAATCTGGTTCCGGCACGGCACGCTGAGCCTTTGGTTAATTCCTCTTCCTGGTGGGAAATGAGAGTTAAATTTGCCCGTCCAGACACCTCCAGCTAGTCTCTCATTGGTTCTCCCTATTCCTGTTCATCTTCCGCAGAAATTGCAAACTGGGCCAAACAGGAGGTTAAAGGGACTGACTCTCCAAGTCGGGAGAGTGTTAGTAAAGCGTCTGGAATGTTGCACCCGAGTACCAGGGTACTAAAACTGAAACATATTTGAACACGTCTCCCAATCACATGGTTGATCATACTCTGGGTTCCACATGCATGTTTTAGCTGAAGGAAGAATACCTTAAACCTGGGTAGTTGAAACCCTTGGAATGGGTACCATGCAATATGACTTCAAAGGGTCTTCATTTGCTCACCGAACCTCTCCAATCCTATCACTGCTGCGTTTATGCCCCTGTACACATGCTTGATTCTCTTTCGGAGACAGAGCAATCCATAGGTTTTAAGATACTTACTAGTCAGGTACATACTTAGGCGTTTAATATGGGGTGTTGAGTCCATTTCGTTGAGCAAAGAGTAGCTCTTGTCTATTCCATATTTGGCTTAAGGAACTTTATCTGTGCTCATTTCAATCTCTGGTTTTATGCAGCACCCCAACTCACCTTTCCCCTTAAGCAAGCATAAGTTGGTTTTCTAAATTTGAGACCCTGTTCTGTTTTGTAATTCAGTTCCTGTGTAGCCAAGTTTACATTCCGTGTATTAGTGATATCTTATGATGTTTCTATTTCTGTGTGACTTATTCCAGTTAGAATCATCATACCTGAATCCACTCATTATGCTGCTACGGGCCTGATGACGTACATTTCATTGCTGAGTGATATTGCATTGTACGTAAGTACCACAAGTTCTTTATCCATTTTTCGCTTTCTGCGATATTGAACTTGTACCGTAAACGAGGTTCTTGTAAACAGAGTTGTCACAAACTTTGGGGTGGCTGTGTCTTTTTGATTTTAATTTCCCTAAGCTATAGGACCATAAGTGGAAGTGGCCTAGGCTCTGTTGCTTTGTTTCTTAGATGGTTCAGGAAACACCATACACTTCTCCCAAGTGACTGTTGGCAATTTACATCCCGCCCATCAGCATAACAAGGCTCCCAGTTCTCCATGGCCTGTCCTGCCTTTCTGGATTTTACACTTTTTTCAGATGGCCCTTTTGACCGGGGGGAAGTGAGACTTCATTGTAGTGCAGATTTCGTTTGCAAGCTTGCTTGGTTGGCCAAAAAGGGCGTATGCGTTTTTTCCTGAATATATTCAGGAAAAAACGCATACGCCCTTTTTGGCCAAGTGCATCATTGTGGACGCTCTGCCTCTTTTCCTATGCTTTAAATGCAATTCCAGTCTACCTCCTGAAATCGGTTTCCTGCAAATCTGCTACGCTTTCAAGTCTTCTTGGTAGCCTTACTTCAGTATATTTTTGGACGGTAGCTGTCATTTATAACTCTGCAGGTTTGTGAATTACAGTGCCCCTGAGCTCCTTTCTTCAACTCGGTTTCTTGTGACCTGGCCGCAACACCACAGGATTGCTTCAGGCCCTAATCTGGTTCCGGCACGGCACGCTGAGCCTTTGGTTAATTCCTCTTCCTGGTGGGAAATGAGAGTTAACTTTGCCCGTCCAGACACCTCCAGCTAGTCTCTCATCGGTTCTCCCTATTCCTGTTCATCTTCCGCAGAAATTGCAAACTGGGCCAAACAGGAGGTTAAAGGCACTGACTCTCCAAGTCGGGAGAGTGTTAGTAAAGAATCTGGAAAGTTGCACCCGAGTACCAGCGGAGGAAAAGTGAGACATATTTGAACACGTCTCCCAATCACATGGTTGATCATACTCTGGGTTCCACATGCATGTTTTAGCTGAAGGAAGAATCCCTTTAACCTGGAGAGTTGAGACCCGTGGAATGGGTACCATGCAATATGACTTCTGAGGGTCTTCATTTGCTCACCGAACCTCTCCAATCCTATCACTGCTGCGTTTATGCCCCTGTACACATGCTTGATTCTCTTTCGGAGACATAGCAATCCGTAGGTTTTAAGATACTTACTAGTCAGGTACATTCTTAGGCGTTTAATATGGGGTGTTGAGTCCATTTCGTTGAGCAAGGAGTAGCTCTTGTCTATTCCAAGTTTGGCTTAAGGAACTTTATCTGTGCTCATTTCAATCTCTGGTTTTATGCAGCATCCCAACTCACCTTTCCCCTTAAGCAAGCATAAGTTGGTTTTCTAAATTTGAGACCCTGTTCTGTTTTGTAATTCAGTTCCTGTG